>NC_136071.1:936010611-936403111 GCF_964261635.1 Lissotriton helveticus
CAACAGCTGAGCCCACCGAGCGCCGTGAGGGAAACGGCAACTCGGTCCCAAACTACATTCCCCAGGTGCCCCAGTGGCAGAGGCGCACCTGGGACGTCACAGCCTGCACCAGGAGGCGCCTACATCCATCGGAGCGCCGACAGCTCCTTGGGGTCCAAACCGAACTGAACCAGTCCGGGCAGCACGGGAGGGGTATTGGCAGAGCCCCACAGCACTTGACCACAGCAGCTGAGCCCACCGAGCGCCGTGAGGGAAACGGCAACTCGGTCCCAAACTACATTCCCCAGGTGCCCCGGTGGCAGAGGCGCACCTGGGACGTCACAGCCTGCGCCAGGAGGCGCCTACATCCATCGGAGCGCCGACAGCTCCTTGGGGTCCAAACCGAACTGAACCAGTCCGGGCAGCACGGGAGGGGTATTGGCAGAGCCCCACAGCACTTGACCACAACAGCTGAGCCCACCGAGCGCCGTGAGGGAAACGGCAACTCGGTCCCAAACTACATACCCAGGTGCCCCCTTGGCAGAGGCGCACCTGGGACGTCACAGCCTGCGCCAGGAGGCGCCTACATCCATCGGAGCGCCGACAGCTCCTTGGGGTCCAAACCGAACTTAACCAGTCCAGGCAGCACGGGAGGGGTATTGGCAGAGCCCCACAGCACTTGACCACAACAGCTGAGCCCACCGAGTGCCGTGAGGGAAACGGCAACTCGGTCCCAAACTGCATTCCCCAGGTGCCCCGGTGGCAGAGGCGCAGCTGGGACGGCACAGCCTGCGCCAGGAGGCGCCTACATCCATCGGAGCGCCGACAGCTCCTTGGGGTCCAAACCGAACTGAACCAGTCCGGGCAGCACGGGAGGGGTATTGGCAGAGCCCCACAGCACTTGACCACAACAGCTGAGCCCACCGAGCGCCGTGAGGGAAACGGCAACTCGGTCCCAAACTACATTCCCCAGGTGCCCCGGTGGCAGAGGCGCACCTGGGACGTCACAGCCTGCGCCAGGAGGCGTCTACATCCATTGGAGCGCCGACAGCTCCTTGGGGTCCAAACTGAACTGAACCAGTCCGGGCAGCACAGGAGGGGTATTGGCAGAGCCCCACAGCACTTGACCACAACAGCTGAGCCCACCGAGCGCCGTGAGGGAAACTGCAACTCGGTCCCAAGCTACATTCCCCAGGTGCCCCGGTGGCAGAGGCGCACCTGGGACGTCACAGCCTGCGCCAGGAGGCGCCTACATCCATCGGAACGCCTCCTGTCCCCGCGGGACGCGCGCGGGTACGCCGGGCTAAGCCCGGGCAAAGGGCGGGCCCTCTGTGGCCCTCAGAGGCCTGAGGAGGACGGGACGGGGCACCCCTCTTTACATTACTCTGGACCTCGGAGTAGGATCACACTAAAGACATAAGGTACTGTTATTTACTGCTACTCCCCAGGTTCCTTACAGGCTTCTGCAGAGCCTTAATACAGCTGAAACGTTTCGCTGGTGATCAATTCAGACCCAATTGTAACTGGCAGAATCCTTGTGCTATGACCCGTGGGGAGGAGGAGACCAGAAATACTCCGTCCCAGAGACACTCGCTTAAGGGGACAATCGACTATTTCGTTAACAGGGTAACTCTCCCCATTTTAAAAGAACTAGAGAGAATAGAACGATCCCCCGTTATGGATTGTCCCCTTAGTATATGTTCGCCTATACAGACTCCTGATGCAGCACCGAGCTTATCGCTATTTGATGAACTAAATAAATTATGCAAGTCTACATACGCCCCTGTGAATTCAGGTAATATGCAAATCAACGCTCCTATTTGCACCATAGCACCGATTAGTCCTGAGCCCTGTAGCCAATCCCAATCCCAACTAATTAAAAACTCCCAGGCTACTCCGCTTTCAGTACAATCAGAGTCAAATCTTAAACCTACAGGGCCACCACAGATTTCCTCCACCAAAAGGAAGAGAGTTGGGGTTATACAAATGGGGAGTCAGGCAAAGCAACAGAAATTAAAATCCAATTCTTAACTGCCCTACACTCCCACCACTGTCAGTACTGCCCCTTCAGCACCCGTTGAGGCTTCTCTATTGGCATCAATCGAAGAATGTTGGAAGCGCTAATATCACCCCTGATAGAAAAAATAATCAGCTTAGGGGATAGGCTTACGGGTGTCGAGGATGTGATTAAGGCTAACTCGCCACTCATAAAAAACCTGCCAGAACCTTCCCAGTCACAGCGCCCATCCGCCATAGAAACGACTGAATCCGTCACACAAAGCAAGACTACCCACAATCAATTAGCCTACCCACAAAAAACAGCTCTGAACCTCCCGAAAGGAGGCTCAACAACTCGGAGCTCTTACTATAGATCAGGGCCAAACAAAGCATCGATGTTGCACAAGGGGCTACGGGCAAACAATGAGAATACGTCACACAAAACCAATCTCCTACATTTGCCACCGGAGGCCGTTCCTTTTGTGTGCGTCCTTGCAGGAGCACCAGAATTGACCAAGGGGAAAAATGAAAGCCAACAGGATCTAACAAACAAAGTCACGTTTTGGCTAACCAAAAATAGACCTCTGCCAACTAACATCAATGGTACTATACTATCTGTCAGAAGGGTGGGCTGGCTAGGACCTTTACCAAAAGACATTGCAGGAGATCTGATATTGGTAAAATTTAGGAGCAAATATGTCATCCCACATATCCAATTATGGCGGCCACAAAGAGGAGATGGTCCCATTTCCACCTGGAGCATAACTGATTTCTACCCCAGAACATTATATGTCCCGTCCCTATGTCAATAAGCGCAAAGTAATCATACGAAGGGTAGATTGAGACATGTTTGGAGTGGCTATTTTTCCCCACTTTTAATTAACTTGGACCATTCTTGGGTCAAACCTTGATTAATTAAAATGTATGGTCAGAGACACTGCCTGTTTTTTTATGGAATTATACTTTTATTGAACTTTTTCTTGTTTTTTTTTTTTTTTTTTACAGTGTATGTAATATCACATGTTATGCTTTTATGGTTATATTTCTAACCGAATAAAGTACTTTGATTTGATTTGACAACTTGCAAAAATGCAAAAAACAATATATGTGGTTCTTTCAGACAAGATATTTGTGCATTTTTTAACTTGATGAAACAAGGTAGCTTTGAACTTTCTTGCAGTGAAGAATATAAATAGATCCGCATTTCCAATAGAGAAAAGTCAGAAATAGGGCAAGGATACCCAAAATCGCATGCTATCAATGTGTCAGTTAAGAACAGAGAGACAAAGACAGGGTGCTCAGATCAACACACGTAAACATACTTGTGAAATGAAAAAAGCCAAACACCCACAGTGTTGCCATATCACTATTTTTTCTTATTATGTGACACTATTTACTATAAGCTAATGGGCCATAGATGACCAGAAACCAACTCCAGTATTGCTGTGATATTTATGGTTCCTTGCTAATGACTAAAAGAAATGAATGTAATGTTACCCTCTGTTCTGCAACGATCAATGTGAACCACGTTTAATATCGATCTTTTATGAGAATAATGTGTACTGCGTCTGTACTCTGGGAGAAATATAAGCTTTTAATTACAGTGTCCAACTGGTCATATTAAGGTATGTTCAAGTCCAACTAATTATAGGACATGATGGGGGGCGTGGCATGGACGCGAGGCGGAATGGCTGCTTGATTTCGCAGCTCCGCCGACCGAGCACATAAATCCGTAAATTATTGGCAATTCTGGTGTGGTAACTCGGACCTTTCCCCCCCCAGATGACCTGCAAGTAATGGGGAAGCTCCCCGGTGGCGAAAACTGAGCGGATTGTGAGCCCGAGTACCGTGACAGCGGATTACCTGCGTGCGAAGCGGAGGCCTGGTAAAGAAACGGACGCCGGGACCTCGTGTGAATCCCGGGCCAGAACGGGAGCAGCGAGATCCAAAGGGTAACGGGCGCCAGACGCGAGGGGCTGGTGCGAAAGTTCCACAATTGTCTGCCTGGCTGCGGGATACGTCGCTGTGTTTGACTGCATGCTGCACGGATCCGGAGGGAAGGCAACGAGAGGAAATATCCTGACGCTTGGGCACACGGAGCGGACGAGCGGCCAGGTCGCGGCTCTGACGGTCTGCTCGGCGGCCGGCCCGATAAGGTCCCTGTCGGGGGCGGCTGGATGTGGGATTGGAACCTGATCTGCCCCGTGGGGTTGAGAACGTGATAACGTCTCTGCACAGAGACTGATGTATTGGCAAGGCGGGCGGAAGCTCAGATTAATAGCGGCGATTGCACACGACCTGATCCCCTTCAAATTTACACTCACCTACCCGCCCCCTGGGGCCACGCTTCACCCGCTGCAGTGGGAAGCGAAATTGACATTACCTCGGCCCTAAATATCTTCGACCACGGGACGGGGGATAGTGCCGAGACGAGGGATGCCATTTTGTCCTACTGGAATCACAGTGCATTTCCCCACAGCCGCGACCTGTGTGCAAGTGGGAACAAAGGGTGTTGAATTGACATCCGACTAGACGTTCCAGAACCTGCCCCACTGAATCGGTGACTGTTTCCCTTGTAGAACCCTGTAGACGCGTGAAAGCTTGGTCAGATTGAAATTGAATCACTAGCTGCTGTTTGCCCAGAGGACGAGTGGTGATTTGATTAAACGAGTGTGCCATTGCAAGTGGACTGGGGTGAATCTGCAGCTTCCCACATCGCGGTTGGACGCAACGATGGGGAAACCAGACACGAGGCAGCCGAGGCTCACATTCGACAAGACCAAGCAAAAGACCACTGTCAGGAGCAGTCGGAGGAGGACGCCGCAAAAAGTGATCAAGCGGGCTCACAAACTTCGGAGATAAAATCCATGTTTCAGGAGCTGAAAACGAGTCTCCAAGGAATAGACCACAAGATGGATGACTTGGCAGCCCGCATGGACAGTCTGACCAGGCGAATGGATAAACAGGACGGCAGAGTGGGTGTGCTGGAAACGCGTGTGACCGAAACGGAGGAGGGTCAAACTGCCATGGATAGGAAATTGCGAGGCATGGACAAGGTGCTGACGCTAATCCAGCAGAAGAACGAAGATTTAGAGGCCCGCTCGAGACGCAACAACGTCCGCATCACGGGTGTGGCGGAATCGACCAATATTGTAAAAATGGAATTATATGTAGAGACAATGATGTCGGAACAATTCGGAACGGGTCTCTATCAAATGTTCCTGGTTGAAAGGGCGCACAGAACTTTGGGTCCCCAGCCCAAGCCAGGTGCAATGCCAAGAGCAATAATAGCGCGCATCCTGAACTATAGGGACCGTGATACCATAATACGCATGGCAAGGGACATAAAAGATCTTCAATATCAGGGCAATCACATATCGATATTCCCAGACTTCACCATGCAGGTTCAGGCAGCGAGGAGAGAAT
The DNA here is from genome assembly GCF_964261635.1 of Lissotriton helveticus. Classification (NCBI taxonomy): domain Eukaryota; kingdom Metazoa; phylum Chordata; class Amphibia; order Caudata; family Salamandridae; genus Lissotriton; species Lissotriton helveticus. The sequence continues at coordinate 936,016,015 of NC_136071.1, forward strand.
TTGTCCCGGCCAAAAAGATATTTCAGCAAATTGGGACCAAATACTCGCTAATCTACCCTGCGAAACTGAGGGTACAGGGCCCAGGCAAACCTTCTTTCTTTGTGGACGCTAAGGCGGCATTGCAATACGCGAAGCAATTGGCACGGGACCAGAAAAAGCAGTTGCCACCCGAGGAGCCGGGAGCGCAAGCCGGATTAAGTGACATTGAGTGACAGGAGATATGATCTTCGAACCGCATGCTGTGCCACCTGCAATGTGGTAGCTGAAAGGGTCAGCTGTAGACCTGAGACACTGCTAACCTTCCCTGTACAGATAAGTGGGCATATGAAGAAACGTGTGGGGGAAGGGGGAGGTCCATGTGGGATCACTGCCAGGCTGGCGCTCGGTCGCCCTGGCAAAAGTACAGGGTTAGTGGGCGTCTGACCTGCGTTCCCCGAGGGATGATTCCCACTGAACTGGTTCTATTGAGATGCCATGTAGGATGTTTGCAGTTTGGGTGGGAGGGGGGGGGGTGGATATGCACGACCTGATTGGGGGGTTGGAGCGGGAGGGGGTAGGGGGGGGGTTGGGTTTGAATTGCACTGTTGTTTTTTGTTCTGAAGTGAGAGATGCTAAGCATGCAGCGAATGCCAGCGCTGACCAATACACTGGGCTCCAGAGGTTGCTTGATGGCCGGAATTGTCAGGTGCCTGGTAGATTTGGAACGTACTCTGTCCTGATGTATAAAATAGCCACAGGGAGTAAAATGACCCTCTTGGCGCTGTGAATATGGCTCAAATTAAGCTTTTAACCTGGAATGTGCGAGGCTTGAATGACAGGCGTAAAATCAGGCTGGTCCAGGCCTTTTTACTAAGGAAGGATATAGACATATGTTTACTGCAGGAGACCCACCTGACTACTAATGCTAATGCGCTGCTCCGACATAGTAGGTGGGGAGAGGTTATACATGCGTCCTATTCCAATAACTCTCGTGGAGTGGCGATCCTGGTTAGAAGAGGCCTTCACTGGAAAACATCTGAGGTGGTACTAGATGCGGAGGGGAGGTACATCTTACTGGTGGGGAATTTCTGTGGCATGCGAATGATATTGGTGAATGTGTATGGCCCTAATGATGACAACCCTGAGTTCTACAGTGTCCTCTGGTACAAAATACAGACCCGAGGCCAGGCGGCAATTGTGTGGGGTGGAGATTACAATGTGGTACTATCAGATACCTTGGACAGACAGGGGACGACCAGGGACCATCACCCCAAGGCGGCGACAGCACTCTGGGACATGATATCTGAAGCTCAGCTGGTTGACTCATGGAGGATACTACACCCAGGGGCCAGAGAGGGCACATGTTTAACGATTCATAGAGCCGCGTGGTCCATATTGGACTACTGGCTACTGTCCAGGGATGTCCACGCACTGACGACTGATGTGGCACATCTGCCGAGGTCACTTTCTGATCATGCCCTGGTCTATCTCACACTATCCACCCCAGCTCAGTACATTCAGCCCTTCAGCTGGAGATTCCCCTCCCGAGCGCTCCGAGACCAGGTATTCAAGCAAGAGTTGAGGGAAAAACTGGAGGAATACTTTGAACTAAATGAGGGTTCGGTGGACTCCCCAGGCACACTCTGGGAGGCATGTAAAGTGGTGACGAGGGGATGCTGCATGTCTCTGAAAACAGGTGTACTCCGTTCCATCAGGGGCACTTTACAAACACTAGAAACCGAATTGGCAGCGCTCGAGGCTCTACTTCAGGAGACGCCTACAGACAGTGTCAGGGCCGAGTTTCGAGCGAAACTCACACAATACCAAGAGGAGGCAGATAGGGAGGTGTCCTTTCTAGCGAGTGACGGTCAGGCCCAGAGACAGGGCGGGCCGAACACTGGCCAACATGCTTGGAACACCGAGGGGGGCGGCCTATGTAATGGAACTAAGGGACGAGAGAGGGGACATGGTGAGGGAACCCCAGGCCATCCTCAAGGTCATGACTGACTTCTACCGCACACTTTACACGTCCAAGATCACACCAGACGACCAAACACTTACGGACTATCTAGACACAATCGCACTGGCTTGGTTTAACAATGGGGCCAGACAATACATGGACCTACCCTTCTCACAAGAGGACATAAGGGCAATCATAGCGAGTATGCCTCCTGGCAAAGCACCAGGACCAGACGGTTTGACGTCAGATTTTTACAAGGAGTATGCCGATATTTTAGTACCTAGACTATACAAGGTCTTCGAGGAGGCGGTTGAAACAGAGATACTTCCATAATCAATGCGCGAGGCGATGATCATTACCCTACTCAAGCCCGATAAGGATCCCACCGATCCTGACTCCTACCGTCCCCTTTCGCTCATCAATGTAGATGCCAAGATTTATGCGAAACTGCTGGCAGACCGACTCAAATACATGCTGCCACAAATAGCACTTTCTGACCAGTCGGGTTTCGTCTTAAAGAGATCCACATCACATAACCTGAGAGTACTTTTCGGGTTACTTCACTATCTGGACCCCAAGGTGAAGGCCGCAGCCGCGCTACTCGATGCGACTAAAGCATTCGACTCTCTCGAATGGAAGTTCCTGCACGCTCTCTTTACCCGAATGGGATTTAGCCCACTGTTTGCCAAGCGTATAGGCATTCTATATAATAGCCCGACCGCAAGGGTTCGAGTGAACGGTCAGACCTCAGCCCCTATCCGAATTACGAGAGGAACGAGGCAGGGCTGCCCGCTTTCGCCCTTACTATTTGCCATAGCTACGGAACCGCTTGCAGCACGCATGAGGCAGCACCACACCCAGAGAAGCATCGGCTTCACGTCGCGTGGTCTGCTTATCTCCCTGTACGCTGACGACGTTACTATTTACATGATGAATCCAGGGGAGAATTTTGACCCACTGATGAGGGAGGTGCTTCGATATAGTGGCCTCACTGGGATTAATATCAATTGGTCAAAGTCAAGCATGCTACCGCTGACGGACAGCACGGTCAAGTGTGATACTGAATTTCCGATTGACTGGGTAATGGAGGATGTTAAATACTTGGGTATTAGAGTAAGCCGCACTATACATGACATCTGGCTCTCCAACTTTGGTGTGGCAATGGACTGGCTAGAGGGCAAAGTCAAAAAATGGAAGACACTCCCGCTGTCGTTGACGGGTCGCATTGCTATAGCCAAAATGGTGGTTGTCCCCAAATTCCTATATCTATTCATAAACATACCCCTGCCATTAACGGTGGCATTTTTTCGCAGGCTTCGGTCTGCTATCATAGAACTGGTCTGGGCGGGTAAGCAGCCTAGAGTGGCCTGGAACTTACTCACTCTCCCGTTTCGCCAGGGGGGTCTGGCTGCGCCGGACTTTGAGCTTTATGCGTATAGTGCGCAGGCCCAGTATCTCTATTACTGGCACCACCCGATCCCGTACCAACCGCACGTGGCCATAGAGACGGACGTGGCAAACCCCTGCCCCCTTAAGGCGGCGGTGTACAAAAAATATAAACGGTCCCAGGAGGACATCGACACCGTGGAGATGGTTCGCTGGGCTTGGGCGGGTATTGCCAAACGAGCGGGCGTGAGCGAGCTGTATGCACCGAGCATGCCACTAGATGGCAACCCACTACTGGAACCGCTCATGGACGCGGCAGTGGTCCGTAGGGCGAGTGAGAGAGGCCTGAAGGTGGCGGACGATCTGTACCCAGATGACGTTTTTATAGCGCTACAAGACATGACTGAATCCACGGACCCGACGGCTTCGGAACTCTTACTGTATTACCAACTGCGGGCTGCGTGCAAGCGTAGATACCAGGTCTTTCCTGAGGTCCCGCCGACACTAGCGGCATTGGAGGATGTACTATCGAATGCCTCCTCGCATAAAATGATCACGAGGATTTACAGGGCTACACAGAACGCGACACCTGTCCCTCACACTGACTCGAGGATGGCCTGGGAGAGGGAGGCGGGCATCAGCGTAACGGAAAAACAATGGACGTTCTGTTGCACGCAACTGGAACACCTATCGCCCAACTACAGGCTGAGGCTCATTCATTTTAATTTTTTGCACAGGACGTACCGCACACCCTTACAACTGGTTAGGATGGGACTGACGACTGACGCCTCTTGTTGGAGATGTGGCGAGAGAGAGGCTACATTCAGTCACTTGTCCTGGGAATGTGGCCCAATACGCACATACTGGGAGAACATTTTTCAAACTATAGGTCAGATGGTAGATATACACATGGATCCTGACCCACTCATGGGACTACTGGGATTTGTGCTGCCTGTGCCGGGTGCGTTCAGAAAGCTGGTGGCCCTACTGCTCTTACTGGCTAAGCGACAGATAGCGCTCAAATGGAAACAAAAGTCCCCGCCTACGATATCTAGTTGGATAAAATCTGCACTGTACTGCAAAGACCAGCTGTCTGCGTATTGGGAATTGATGCCACTAGGCTCTAGGCCAGCCGACATCTGGCAACCATTGGTGGACTGGCTGGCTGGGTCGGGAGGTGGTGAGAGAGACTGAGGGTGGCGCTTGGGGGGATGCTAGATGAAGGGATGGGGGGGCGGAGGGATGGGCTCCATGTTTCGAACCAGAAACTATCGGCAACGGGACTAGGGGACAATCAATTGGATCAAATTCTGCTGACTTGCGACGATCTCTCACGTATGTTATTGTTAGTTGTTAAGTACAGTAATGAGTCGATTATCTGCGCAAGTGTACACCTATTACTATCATGCTGCGTTCTGATGTAAACTGTGCTGCCTGCCTCCGGGTTGTTGGCTGAATAGCGGTGTACTTCTTGAGGATACCAATAAAGGTTTTTGAAAAATTAAAAAAAAAAAAATAATAATTATAGGACATGATGATGTATTTACCTTAACTAATGAATGTCAGGCAGTAAGCTGGGAGATGCAGCACACAAGCTTGTCAGGTCAGGGTCCATCTGGTAAATACAGTGGAAGACGCTGATGCTACACGGTGAGAGGATACTGGAAAAAAGAAACGCCCATTATCTTTGACGTTTGTATATCAAAATAAAGATTCTGTGCTATATTTATTAAGATTCATAACTTACATGTTTAGTTAAAAACCAGAAACGTGTAGATGATTTAAAAGTCTCTTGAATCAAACAGTGATCAGGTTACTCAAACGAGACAAGCACGCCCACCAAAACACCTGGGACCAGATGTAGGTAATCCCAGATTACCGATTCTTAAATACCGAATCATACCGATTCGTTATTTAAGAACTGGCAATCGGGATGTAGGTATTTTTACCGAGTCAATTACCGAATCGGTAAGATTCGGTAATTACCAAATCGGTATTTACTGATTCGCTAATTGCCATTGATTCCTATGGGCCTTGAGGCCCATAGGAATCAATGTCAATTACCGAATCGGTAAATACCGATTCGATAAAATTACCGAATTTACAAGGGGGACAGGGTGTCACTTTGACACCCTGTTGCACCCCTGATTCTGGCTTGTGTGCAATGTGACACACATACATGCCCTTAGGGCATGTATGTGTGCCACATGGCACCGGTGTACATGCACAGATGTGCATGTACACAGAAATGCACTATTTGCCACCAAGTATTATTTGGTGGTAAATAACGAATTCCTAAGGGCCTGTGGCACTGTTTTCAGTGCCACCTACATCTGGATTTACAGAATCGGTAAATTTACCGATTCGGTATTTTACCAAATCGGTAAATATACAGAATCTGTAAATTTACAGATTCTGTAAATTTAGGCCCCCTACATCTCAAACTCCAAATACCGGTCGGTAACGTCCGAAATCGCCCGTAATCGACCGGTATTTGGCGACCTACATCTGGCCCCTGGTAATGTACTGCTTCAAATCTTTACTTGCTGTAATAGCATTACGTTGCGGGCAAAGAGACGATCATAATGGGCCATTTAAGCTGAGTCCAGGTTGCTTCTAGATGGCTAAAAAGTAACATACAATGCAATGGCGTACTGTGATAGCAGTGCGTTGCACCTGACTCAAACAATCGAATATGGACCGATTAAATTCAGTCCACGTAACTTCTAGATGTCTTAAGAATAATATTTAGTGCAATGGCGTACCATAAGTTGCCTATGCCCACGTTTTACTTGTTGAAAGGTTGTCTAAATTGTGAATGACATGGCGGTTGCGTAGCCGTACTTACATGAAGCTTTGCGCACAAGGCAGACTTGATAACAGAACAAAGGGATAAGTCTGTATACCTAAAAACATAAAACGGCACTGCCAAATTGCATGTAACGGAAAGCCTTCATTGAATAACTAGTTAAACAATGGCGCATATTGTGATGTAGCTCAGGCCGCACGGTAATGGGTTCCTCCTTCTAAAGGACGTCCTTCGCGTGACTGGAGTAGCGTTCACTGGCCACTTTTTAAAGGACCAGCACGTTGAAATCACATGATACAATGTGTCCTATCATGTGTCAAGACTCAGCGTCACTCAGCTTTATTGCTGTTTAACAATGACAATCTAAGCAGCGGACTCACCTACACGGTGCTGTCAACTTTTTAAAGTAGTTTTTACCCTCCTAATCCCTGTGTAACAGCCTAGTTTATGGTATGCCATGAATCCCTTTTTGAACAGTAAATAGGTCTAACAGACCGTTAAAAGGAAGAATAAGATGGTTGTGACTCTTTAATGGCCAATAGTGAAAAAAGAAAAACACTCAAATAACCTTCTGTGGTCACCTGATACAAAAAGTATCAATATCTGCTACAAATGACAATGAGATACCGAGGGTCTATGAGATTGAAACATTATGCCTAAAAGCTTGTGAAGCTAAGTGCAAGGATATTACAGTAAGCACCTTAGTACACAACGTGATAAGATGGGTACAGTGGCTAAATGGGACTAGATAAACGTTCCATATGCCCAATAAAAATGAATTAATCAATTTCCACAAATTCTAGCATAGTGACCGATATCTAAGTAGAGAATATTTGTACAACTGTAAGTCCAACTAGATAAACGTTCCATATGTCCCATGGAGATTGATGGGTAAAATTACTGCTACTCTGGCATAGAGCCCTATGTCAGAGTGGGTGATCCTCATTCAGTTATGACCACTTATGATGCTTCAAATTGGTATATTTGAAAGGATGATGAAAGACCAGATGAAAAATTGAAAAATAGTGAGGCTCAGCTGGCATTATAGCGTCTTGCTTGTTACCACGGAATTTCCTGATTTAAACTTCGTGTGACTGTATCTAAGGTAAAAAGCCAGTATACTTCTCTGCTTTTCCTAATCCTTTCCAGATCAGAACCTGGTTTTTGATTTATTTTTTCTAAAATCAGCCAATCAACCTCTTCGGGACCATGTTCAAATTCCAAGTAGTGCTTAACCAGAGGTGCCAATAGCCGAACTATGTTCAGTTAGTCGTGCTGCTAGAGATCTAGATGTTTCTCCTACGTATCCCAGCTTACATGGGCATAGTAGAAGGCAAACGATGTTCTTGGTCTTGCAATTTGTGAAAGATTTAATAGTTATCTTTTGAAAATTATGCACAAATGTCTTTGTTATGATGGCATTGTCACATGCCTTGCATTGTGAACATTTGTTGTGATAATGTAGAAAGCTTGCGCACAACCGAGGTTTAGAGAATCTTTCTGTGAAAATTTCTATGTTTTATGTGTTTTTCATATCGTTTATAGGTTGCTCCCAGGGGTGACGTTTCTGTCCCAATGGTATAACGTCGTAAAGTTAAATGCTGATAAGTGCTTCCAACAGGCTTGGTTGCATCCCCCTTAGGGCACTCCTTTTGCATCCAGTAGAATTTTAAATAATTGAAATTTAAGGTTAATGTTACTCACGTGTAGGAATCACGATAATATGCTTCACGGGTTACTGTGTAAAAAGAATTACACGCATTGAGAAAAAGCAAGCGTTGCTGTATCACGTTAGCTTAATTTGCATCGTTTGATACACAATAAGCACGTTTTCATTTTGGGTACCACAATCCATGTACACACTATTGCACGAATGAGCAGAGCAACAAAATGCATGACATTTAATACATGAAATGAAGTTTAATGCAGTAAAAAGTTCTAGTATCATTATGCATTTTTTATGTAATTTGTATTGTAGATTGTACTTCCTGATGAAGAGCTGCCAAGCTCGAAATGCATTGGAGTATATCAGAAACATAATATGTTAAGAAGAATTAACATATGGCACGTTGAAAAATCAAATTTAAACAAAAGGAAAAGAAGAATGAATAACGTTACTGAATGAATAAATTCATGAAAACAAGATGAAAGACTTGATTTCAATTATTTAAAATCCTACTGGATGCAAAAGGAGTGCCCTAAGGGGGATGCAACCAAGCCAGTTGGAAGCACTTATCAGCATTTAACATTTGTTGTTACCCACTAATGGATACAAACCATCTAGGGTTGTCTGGATCACAGATTTCTTGTTGTTCATACGTGAATGAACTATCTGATCTTTCAGATTTTTATTGTGCCTATGTGTGAACATTGGATTCTGCAACATGTCGTTCTCATCTGCATTGACATTTAATATGGGCCAGTTCGCACATAAAGGGGTCGATTAGGATGGCGGACGGAAATGGGTACTGTCCGCCATGGTGGGGGAAATTTTACTCCCGGCTGCGCCGCGGAGAATCCGCGGTTGCGATTAGGATATTCATGTCACGAAACTCCGACCGCGGCGGACGGATCATAACAAACACCGTCCACCGTGGACGGAACACATCTAACTCCGTCCGCGGCGGATGGAGCCTAATGAACAGCCACCGCCGCGGGCGGGAATGACCGCGGAAAAAGACACATTTACCGCCAGACCTGTGAATACTCCGTGTCCGCAATTAGGATAAATCCGCCTGTACCACGGCACGCACAGCCATCCACGTCCGCGGCGGAAAGAATGCAACGATAAACAGTGCATCACTGCGGAAGGCCAACACGCACAACATCCCTAACGTCAAACAAATGTCAGAAAGTGTACCGCAAGTACAAAGCAAACATACGAACATTGACAACGCCCCCCCCTGATACACCAACACCAAGCACAAGCCACCATGACACGCCCCAAGTACCCAATAATGCACACTAGTCAACACGCCCACCTACCACCTGACTGGCAACAACCATTGAGACACGACTATAAAATGACACCCACACACTACCACAATCCTTTGCATCACAGCATTGCTGCTAGCAAGAGGCCCTAATCGATATACAGCTTACTCAAATAGAAGACACACAACCACCACCCTACCACACCCACGACACAAACACCCACCACACCATTCCTACACTTCACACACCACACACCTGCACCCCCCAACTCACTCAACCCACACACTGAGCACCACACACCATGGCACCCAAAAAAAAACCTAAATTCACGGAGACCGAGTTGAAGGTAATGGTAGATGAAATCATCCGAGTTCGGGGCCCAAGTCCAGCAGACGTCCGTGGCGCAAAAGAACCACATGTGGGACAGGATCGTCAGTCGGGTGAATGAGTCAGGGACCGTGCCGAGGACGAAGCATGAAATTCAGAGGCGATGGCATGACCTGAAGACCCGGGTCAAAGGCATCCGCGCAAAAAACTATGCAAGAGCCAATCATACTGGCGGCGGAACACCCCCGGAGCCCATACCCTACACCGATTGGGAGGAGAAGGTGCTGGTGATACTTCACCCAGAGAGCCTAGACGGACTTGATGAAGGAGAAGAGGCTGGTAAGTACAAACCAAGCACCACGATCAGTACGACATGGTCAGGCTCACACAACTGAGAAGACACATCTCCTACGCCCCAACCCATGCACGTCGGACACCTACTCACCAACATGTACATGGCTACCAACAGGCCCCCATGTTCACTGGGAGGGTGGTGGTGGTGGAGGGTGGGGTGTGTGAGAGGTCAAAACTACAACTCCCAACAGGCCCCCATGTTCACGGGGAGGGTGGTGGTGGTGGAGGGTGGGGTGTGTGAGAGCTCACAACTACAACTCCCAACAGGCCCCCATGTTCACGGGGAGGGTGGTGGTGGTGGAGGGTGGGGTGTGTGAGAGCTCACAACTACAACTCCCAACAGGCCCCCATGTTCACGGGGAGGGTGGTGGTGGTGGAGGGTGGGGTGTGTGAGAGGTCAAAACTACAACTCCCAACAGGCCCCATGTTCACGGGGAGGGTGGTGGTGGTGGAGGGTGGGGTGTGTGAGAGGTCAAAACTACAACTCCCAACAGGCCCCCATGTTCACGGGGAGGGTGGTGGTTGTGGGTGGAGGGTGGTGGGGGGTAGGGTGTGTGGGGTGTGTGAGAGCTCACAACTACAACTCCCAACAGGCCCCCATGTTCACGGGGAGGGTGGTGGTGGTGGAGGGTGGGGTGTGTGAGAGGTCAAAACTACAACTCCCAACAGGCCCCCATGTTCACGGGGAGGGTGGTGGTGGTGGAGGGTGGGGTGTGTGGGGTGTGTGCGACAGGACACAGAAATGTGTACAAATCGATATGAACATGTAATGTCCACATTACTGACCAGCTCTATCTTGTCCCTCAGGTGATCGTGAACTGACAGGGGAAACCAGCACCCGGCCGCAAGCCTCGCCTCCCACACATACCGGACTCTCTGGGGACGATGACACAGGCAGCTCCGGTGCGGAGGATGGAGCGGGCCCAAGCAGACAGCCAGGGCCATCTGGCTCACAGGGACTCCTGGGCCCGACAACCGTCGCATGTGTGACTCCAGCGACACCTGCCTCAGTGATCTGCAGAGTCCCCACCACCACCACCACCACCAGTACCACCAGTACCACCAGTACCACCACTCCTGCCTGTGCCACACTGCCTAACCCAGCGCACGACGCAGGTCCATCGGCCTCACACCCAAGCAGGGTGAGTGGGCCACAAAGGAGAGAGGCGACGGCACATCAGGCAATCAGGCGACCCACACTCCGCCGCACTGAGGAAGGACACCTACCCCATCCTGTGGCAGAGTCCCTTGAAGCCCTAGCCAGGTGCCAGGCTTCATACGACCGTTCCCAGGAACATGCAGATCGTGCACACCAGGACTCGGTGGACAACACGAACATGTTGCGGGAAATTTCGGGGTACCTTGGCCAGATAGTGCACATCATGGGTAAGCAGACAACAATGTGGAGGGAATGGATTGGCCGGAACAACCCCACCCCCCCTCCACCAATTGTCGTAGCGCCACCGCCACCGTCACCTCCACCTCCACCGCCACCGTCACCACCACCACCACCACCACCTGTGCCCCTGGCGATGGATGTGGCCCATGAACAACCTGCACCCCCAGCTGACTCACTTCCAAATCAAAGACGGAGGGGCCGCCCGAGGCTGGAAGTGGGTGAGAGCAGTGTTGGAGCGCCATCCACACGCTCCAAGAGGGGCCGCCAATGACTTTGACACTGCCTGAGCCACACATTCACCCTGCAAAGTATCCTGTCCCACATAGACAATCATTGGCACTGGTCTGCTGGACTAGCCTGACACCCCCCAATGTGGTGTCAGCACGGACATTTCATCTGCCATTACCTTCAACTCCAACTCCCTCCCCCCACTTACTTGTAAATATTCACCATCACAAATGCACAACCTGTAAATAAATTTAACTTACACACTCAATGATGTTTTGCCTCCATGTTTATTCACATGATTGCCTTCAGAAACAGACGTAAACAGGTTCAGGGATCCTAGTCGTACATGATCATGGCGCTGCGGGAGTGACCTAGGGAAAATCAGAGACAGCAAACACACGTCAGGAAACAGATTGACACACATCACAACACACTGCACAGCAACATTCCACAAACTACACTCATCACAAAAGCATGGGATGAGAGGACACACATCATGGAGACTTGTATGTCCAAAGAAATGAAGACACACATATGCAACCATCACAAACAAGAACACACAGCTGATGCACCCCACATCCACACAACACCAGCAAACATACATAAGGCATTGTCAACTGGCACAAGAGGTAGTTACTCACATTCAAGGGAAGTAGCGATCAATGAGCTGGCGCCTCTGGTCCACACCTTCCTCCTCACCACTATCCTCATCAGTCGACATGGGTGGGATGGGAGGCCGAGGAACTTCTTCGTCTTCAGGGTCCAAGAGCAATTCAATGTCATTGCGCGCGGCCAGGTTGTGGAGCATGCAGCAGGCAATCACGATCCTGCATACTTTTCCTGGTGAGTAAGGCAGGGCCCCTCCAGTCTTATCCAGGCACCGAAACCTAGACTTTAGCAGTCCAAAGGTACGTTCAATCACTCTCCGTGTCCTTCCATGTGCATCATTGTAGCGCATTTCACCCGCAGTTGTTGGATTACGTATGGGACTCAGGAGCCAGGGCCGGTTTGGGTACGCCGAGTCGCCTATGTAGGGGGATGACAGACACAAACATCACAACAAGATATGGTGGGTACCCCATGCCACACAGAGATCACAAGAGTCCCCACTGCACACTCACCAACAAGCCACGCTTGACCGGGTCGCAGATTTGCCATCAGTTGGGGGACAATGCTGCTCCGCATGATGTGGGCGTCATGTGCGGAGCCAGGAAATCTTGCACACACATGGGAGATAATGTTGTTTGCCAGGCACACCACCTGCACGTTCAGCGAATGGAAGTGTTTGCGATTCCTAAAAACCTGCTCACGTGCCCGTGGTGGAATGATAGCGATATGTGTGCCATCAATTGAACCCACAACGTGTGGTATGTGGCCCAGTGCATAGAAGTCTGCTTTGACTGCTGGCAACTCTTCCGGCCGTGGGAAATGGATGTAGTCATTCTTGTACAGCATCATAGCTCTTAAAACATCCCGAAGTACCGTGCTGAACATGGACTTTGACATCCCCCCGGCATATCCAACTGTGTACTGAAAGGTGCAAGTAGCAAAGAAATGTAGTGCCGCCATAACCTTTGCTGTGGGTGTAATAGAACCAGGATACGTCCTACGTGGCTGCAGATGAGGAAACAATTGGGCAACAAGCTCCATCAACCGACGTCGATCCAGCCGGAATTTCCTAATCACCTCCTCGTCAACCATATCCTCCAGCACAGTGTATGGCCGATGCACATTTGGAGCCCTCCTGTGTGGGAGAGAGATGTAACTTGAGTCAACTTACAAACGACGCATACGTATGCAACTCCATCACATGTAAGCCAACATTAGCAAGAACAACATTTTTAGGGAGAATGGTCATATGTGTGACATCTCTGATAGTCAATACAATACGGAGTGGCCCTTTAACAAAGTGCAGCCACTTGCAACAGGAAGTGTGTCAACACGTACAACGCAACGTAGTCACATGTGAACATTACTGACAATACGTGTGTCTTTACCCTAATGTTTAGTAGCCACATCACAGACACACATGCAAGTGCATGCACACAAGCGATAATGATACACACACACCATGTCATCATGCACCAATGCCAACACCAATAATGTTGTGCATACGGTAATTACATGCATGGTGACACAACGTCCAAAACACATACACTGAATGCATGTGTAACACCACCATTGTAGTCACCTCACCAGAACCACACACTGACAACAGATTCATAATTTGGCCATACAGCCGTGATGTACTGTGTAGTTGTGAAGATGTAATAACGTCTGTAGGGTCACACCCGACGTCAACACGTCCAAATGCACATCTGCTGCCCATTGTGTGCCCACCGATGGGCATAGTATGGACACACATGCAATAGTGAATGACATATGAAGTTTCCCTATCACGCTCACAACCCTCATGACGCAACTGCAGACAACACATCACGGTGCAGCGCCTGACAAGATAACATAATTGGCGCTTGCCATGTCGGTGCACAGCTTCCGCTACTTCCCAATGGCCATACGCGGCCAGCGGCCCTCTTCCCATTGGCACGCATGTGCACGGACCGTCACGGGCACACATCGGCAACCGCACGTGCAAGCTTCAGGCACGGATGCTTCAGTTGCAACAATGTTCTATCACTGGCGCCACCATGGCAGTGCACGTACTCAGCGGGGGAGGTGCAGGCCTATACACCCTTTAGATGTACTCAATGGACATGCCAGTTCATGTCCCCTCTTACAGTCACATTGCATCATCCACCGTACACCGGCCGGAGCGGCCGGGCCTAGGACGGCCGTGCCGGCCATGTCCACAACCGCCGTGCCGGCCATGTCCACAACCGCCGTGCCAGGCCGGGCCTAGGACGGCCGTGCCGGCCATGTACACAACCGCCGTGCCGGCCATGTACACAACCGCCGTGCCGGCCATGTCCACAACCGCCGTGCCGGCCATGTCCACAACCGCCGTGCCAGGCCGGGCCTAGGACGGCCGTGCCGGCCATGTACACAACCGCCGTGCCGGCCATGTACACAACCGCCGTGCCGGCCATGTCTACAACCGCCGTGCCGGCCATGTACACAACCGACGTGCCGGCCATGTACACAACCGCCGTCCTAGGCCCGGCCTGGCACGGCGGTTGTGGACATGGCCGGCACGGCCGTCCTAGGCCCGGCCGCTCCGGCCGGTGTACGGTGGATGATGCAATGTGACTGTAAGAGGGGACATGAACTGGCATGTCCATTGAGTACATCTAAAGGGTGTATAGGCCTGCACCTCCCCCGCTGAGTACGTGCACCGCCATGGTGGCGCCAGTGATAGAACATTGTTGCAACTGAAGCATCCATGCATGAAGCTTGCACGTGCGGTTGCCGATGTGTGCCCGTGACGGTCCGTGCACATTCAGCCAATGGGAAGAGGGCCGCTGGCCGCATATGCCCAATCGAAAGTAGCGGAAGCAGTGCACCGCAACACCAGGGCCAGTCATTGGCCCATTTGACGAACACGCATCCAGGGCTGACCAATTGCTGGCGACGTATGCCACTGACACGTGCTGAGGGCCCTATAAATGTGTGTTGTCCAAAAGCACACATCCTACCCTGGGGACCAGTGCTGCCTGTTCACCTCGACCTGCTGCTGCTGCTGAGCTGACCACCGACTGCTGCCTGTGACCATCACCTCGACCTGCTGCTGCTGCTGAGCTGACCACCGACTGCTGCCTGTGACCATCACCTCGACCTGCTGCTGCTGCTGAGCTGACCACCGACTGCTGCCTGTGACCATCACCTCGACCTGCTGCTGCTGCTGAGCTGACCACCGACTGCTGCCTGTGACCATCACCTCGACCTGCTGCTGCTGCTGAGCTGACCACCGACTGCTGCTCTAGTGCCATACTCCGTGATCTTGCCATGTCGAGAGGCAAAGAGATCCGGTCTCGTCCCTTCACCGCCGTGGAGCTTGATGTCCTCGTGGACGGTGTGCTCCGCAACTATGGACGCCTCTACGGCGCACCCGGACAGGTGGTAAGTGCAGTGTGGGACATGTTGGTGTGCATGAGGGGGCCAAATAATCCTGCCTACTGCAATTTTAGCTGTGTAGTGTGGGCTCCACATATTTTCCGGATTGTGCATGGCGGATGACAGATACGTGTTGCCCCTATCTGTGTGACAGGCCAACTGTCCACTGACTTACACCCTTTTGTCTCCCATCATGGTAGGTCAAGCTGCACCTTTGCAAGGACGTGTGGAGGAGCATTGCACGTGAAGTACGGGCATTGGGGGTGTGCAACAGACGACATACACACTGCCTCAAACGCTGGGACGACATTTCCAGGCTGAGCAAGAATGTAGCGGAAGTGACACTGGGGATGATTCCAAGGACGCCACGTCTGGCCCGACGCTCCATGACCCCTCTCATGCACCGTATCATTGCAGTGACGCATCCTGACCTGTCCGAACGTCTGAGTGTCGATCAACAGCAAACTAGCGGTGAGCATACTGTCTGTGTAGGAAACTTGTGAGTGCAAGGCATGTATTGGTGCACAGACACAGTATTGAGTTCCGTGGTGCGTATGTATCTCTGTGATGCCATGTTGGTCCCATTGGGTGGGTGTCATTTGACATCCAGGTCCGCCATGTTGACACACCACTTGCTTAGTAGTTGAGTGTTGAAGCACATGCCCTAGTGGTCCGTGGCCCCATGGCAAGAAATGTGTGCAGATGTACGTGCTCCTGCCCTGTCCGCATGCTGTACATGTGTCACGGCCACCAACGCTTATGTAAAGTGAGGATGACTGGTAGAGGTGGGCCGTGTGCAGGATGGGGGCTACAAGAACTTTGTCAGCTATGGAATTTGGGAATCCTTGTCCTTCTGTACGTGAGTGTGCCCATGACTTACACCTCTTTTATGTGCATTTCAGCTATGACAGAGGACACTCAGCCACAGACGGAGGAGATTAGTCGAGGAAATGAGTCCGGGTCAGACTTCGCACACACGCAGACTGACACAGAGGAGGGCAGCGCCGGAGAGGGGGACAGGACCGTCCCTGAGGACTCGCATGTGGAGACACCATCATCCTCATCTTCTGAATATCTTGGTGAGCCAGCACTGTTGTCACAGACTGGGAGTGGGCAATCATCACCTTCTGTCGGAACACAGCACACAGGGCCCACACTTCCGCCAACTGCACCATGTACTGTTCGTGCCCACAGGAGTAGGGGGAGCAGAGTGGCGTTCGGTGCAGGCACCGCTGCCCCTGCCACGGTGAGCCAAAATGCACTGTGTGCTGAGGCCGTTGATCTGCTGCGACAGCTGTGTGTGGGGCAGACCAATATGACAAATGCTTTCAAAGACCATGATAGGAAGTTGGGGCAGGTGGTGGCATTCATGGAAGGGATGCATGGCGATCTTGCTGGTCTACACAGGACAGTGCAGTCATTGGCAAGCAGTGTGTCGTCTGCAATAGTACAGTCGCATGGACAGGGTGCTACTTCTGTTTCCCCATCTACGCCACTGGATGTCTCAGGGGGTAGTGATTATTCTGAGCAGGACTCAAATACAGGTTATTGCACTAGAAGCAGCGTCAGACAGCACGTCAGGGCACGCAGGGCACAGACCCCATCCCCTAGGTCAGCAAAATCTGTTCACGAAGACAACGTCAGATACACTGGAGTACACACACAGGATCCACAAGTGTTGTTGGGGGACATGCCTTCAGGAGCTACACAGGCATTCAACACAAAAGGTACTCCCAAGGCAAGGGATACTCACAAGTCCATGGACAGTCCCTTGGACAAGGCCACTCAAAAGACAAAGGCACCTCCTAAGAGCAGGGAGACTCCCAAGGGCAGGCCCACAACAGAGGAAAGGGCCACTCCCAAGGACACGGACAAGGACAGTCAAAAGACAAAGGCACCTCCTAAGAGCAGGGAGACTCCCAAGGACAGGCCCACAACAGAGGAAAGGGCCACTCCCAAGGACACGGACAAGGACAGTCAAAAGATAAAGGCACCTCCTAAGAGCAGGGAGACTCCCAAGGGCAGGCCCACAACAGAGGAAAGGGCCACTCCCAAGGACACGGACAAGGGCAGTCAAAAGACAAAGGCACCTCCTAAGAGCAGGGAGACTCCCAAGGGCAGTCCCACAACAGAGGAAAGGGCCACTCCCAAGGACACGGACAAGGGCAGTCAAAAGACAAAGGCACCTCCTAAGAGCAGGGAGACTCCCAAGGGCAGGCCCACAACAGAGGAAAGGGCCACTCACAAGGACAGGGACAGGGACAGTCAAAAGACAAAGGCACCTCCTAAGAGCAGGGAGAGTCCCAAGGGCAGGCCCACAACAGAGGAAAGGGACCCTCCCAAGGACAGGGACAGTCAAAAGACAAAGGCACCTCCTAAGAGCAGGGAGACTCCCAAGGACAGGCACACAACAGAGCAAGGTCCATCTCCCAAGGCCAGGGACACCCACAGAGAGCAGGTGTCTACTGGAGACAGGTACACCACAGACGACAAGTCTGCTGGCAGGAACAGGGCGCCGACCAGGGCACAGGCAAAATCCAGAGACAACACTCCACCTACAGATAAGGCACATCCTACGGACAAGGCTTCTACCATGGACAATGGCTGTTGGAAATGGGATCCCTGGCCGGCCAGGGCTTTCGCCAAAGTCAGTCAGAGACCACCACTCCCAAGTCAGGGCAAGGGAGTTACACGCCAAGATAACCCCTACTCACCCTCTAGGTAACGTGGCGCGAGCAGCAAGGCTAAACTTGGAGGCGATGTAAGTTAAGTATTTGCGCACGCACCCCAGCAACAACACCCAAAGGCCCACCACAAAGGAAACTCCACACAAGGTTATATAAAAATAGCCTTTGTATTACACCAAAACACATTAGATAAAACACACTTTACAATGTGCCAGAGGCACGGGCAGAATTTACAAGGGATTATTTACAAGACAGGGCCACCTGGACCACTGTCAGGAATCAGCACTTTTAGAAGTAACAATACAATACTTGTAGGCCTAGAACTTAAAACATAGCCTATCAGACAGTACCTTCCGTCCTGGTTGCACGGGATAATGCGAGTGACCTCCTTAGTAAGCTTGAGCGGGCGACCCAGCGAAGCGGCGCGGCTCAGGGTAGAGCGGCGCTGCTCGAGGCTTGGACGGGCTGCCGGCACAGTACAAGCGTTTCTCTGGGGCGACCAATGTGTGCGGCTCAGAAGAGGAGGGGGAGGCAGGATGCGGGCGACCCAGCGAAGCGGCGCGGCTCAGGGGAGAGCGGCGCTGCTCGAGGCTTGGACGGGCTGCCGGCACGAGCTGCCGAGGGGAACGAGCGAGGCACACTTCAGCGAGGCCCCAGGGGCCCAGGGAGATCAGACAAGTCCCATCAATTTGGCAGGGAAGGCACCATAGAGTCCACTGGTCCTGGGACTCTGGTCAGGGGGCAAGCTTAGTATCAAGCCCTTGGGATCACTTATAACAGAAGATCACTGTAACACAAAATAGGACATAAAGCACAAAACCAGTACCCACTGGTAACTGGTAAGTCCCCCCTACGCAATCCTAACCACCCTAGGAACAGGTCACGCAGGGAACCAGGACCTTACTAGCACCACCTGCACTAGCAAGAACAACCACCTCAGTATCACAATACACATAGGGGCATAGACCTGGGGACAAAACACATGATGCAGAACCTACATTCAGCGGTGTAAGGAACACATGACGCATCAACACACGTTCAGCGGTGTAAGGAACAGGGCACATAATGTATCAACAACACATTCAGAGGTGCAGAACACAGGGTGCGCAAAACATACTACACATTGTACATTTCCTAACACCCAAAAGCAATAGGACATAGATCATAACAGCATCTAAACCTTTAGCGCAGAACTCACAAAGTCCAGGTTGCGCCACTGCGCCAGAACCTAAACGTAGCAGCTGCCCACTACTTGCTGGGCAGCTGAGGGACAGGACAGGGGGGCCTAAACGCTGCAGCTGGCACTAAGTGCTGCGCAGCTGGGGAAAGGCCAGGGATGAAGGAGTGCGCCTCACTCCTAAAGTCCAGAGCATGTCCCTAGAAGCAAAATACCTAAACGGTGCAGCTGCCCACTACTTGCTGGGCAGCTGGGGAACAACTCTCGCCTGGGGCTCTCACTAGCCCCTCAGGAACACTGCGCCCAAAACGTTGGAGCCCTTCACAGGCTGTGAATCCATAATGGGTGCACAGGAGCACTCTGGCTCCTTAAAGAAATACATGTCCCCCTCGTTGGAGCCACGGGGCTCTGGGAATCAGCTCTGCCCCTAGGAAGAGCTGTGCGGGGAAGCATGGGCCCATCAGAACAACTGCGCCCCCTTGAGCCATCTAGGCTCTGCAAATACGGGGGGGGCGCCTCTGGAGCCATCCTGCTCCTCAAGCCAACAAATGCCCCCCATCGTTGAGCAGCCCCACTGTCAAGCGGGGGCTGCATAGTAACACAGGGCCTCCAGCGCGTGGGGCCTTCGGTAGGTGCTCTCTCCTCCCCCCGCCCTCCGCCCAGGCAGCTCTACTCACCGGCTGCTTCTCCGGGCGAGGGGTGGTGCACCACGCTTCTCCCGGTCCCCCATCTCGGGACCGGGACTTCGGGAGGCGGGGCTCTCGTGGCTCCGGGCGGACACCTTGGCCGGGGCTCCCTCCATTCCATGGGAGCCCCGCAACACCGGCGCTGCACTTTCCTGGCTGCCCCGGGGCTCTCTCCACATCATGGGAGCCCCGGGCGGCCATTGCTCAGCCCCATTCTCTTTCCGGTTGGTCGGCAGGCAGCCAGCCAATCGTGGTGCGGTGGCGGGCGGGACTTCCCTCCAAAACCGGAAGTCCCGCCCCGCGTCAGGCACCGAAGTGCCTGGCTTCCTGTTTTGCGGCGCTCGGGCCGCGGCGGTGAATCTTGGGGGCATTTACGAGGGGTGGCCTCCCTCGAGAGGCATTCAAAAGGTACCAGCGAGGTGGGCACTCGCTCAGGACCAGATAAACGGGGTGGCACCCGCAATTTAAGAATAAAGTGCAACGAAGCACTCTGGGGCACCAAAAAGGGCAGGAGCGCTTCCCTCCGAGGGAAAACGACAGCGCTCTGCCCAGGAATGCAAAGTAAAGCGCTCACGGGGCGCTAAGGGCAGCCACAGCCCTGGGGCAATAATCCAGCGCTCCCAGCGCTCTCTGAGAGAAGGAAGCGCTTCCAGGCGCTAGGGCAACAGCCAACAATCAGGTCCTGGTAGAGTCCAGGACAGCAGAGGTCCAGGGGCTGGGCAGGGCTCAGGGAGGCAAGCCATCCCTGAGCCCAAGCAGCAGCACGCCCCTGGTAGATTCAAGCAGCAAACAAGAACATTTTCATGGGGTCACAGCCCCTCTTTTATACACCTTTTCCCTTTGTCTTTAGGTGCAGGGTGGGGGCAGAACCAGTCGCAGCTGGTTCTGGAGCACTCTTGATGGCCCAACCACCCATTCTATTCACTGGCAGGGCTTGGGTCATCAGTCACACCACAGGGGGGCGGAGCCAGCATTGTGTGGGGAAAACCCAGCCCATCCAGGACACAGGTACACTCCTCCCACACATCACTCATGCTAATCTCCCACTCACCACCGGGGCAGACCCACACAGACTTCCTGGAGCCTGGCATCCCAGCCAGCTCCAGCCAATCACACGCCAGCACCCTCACAGCACACGTACAGCCATGTCTAGAAATGGCGCTTCCCTTCTAGACACATACATGCTGCATACACCATCTCGCAGCATTCACTCCCCCGAGTTCACACATACCAAACTTGACCATGCACACCTCACGCATCAGGAACTACCAGGGACACAGACATTCCCCATGCATTCCTATGGGAGGGCAGGCCAATCTCACACACGCACTCAGGGAGAGCACGCACTTTACACTGCGCCACAGTGTCAAAGTGCGCAAAGGACAGAAATCACTATAATTTCAAGGCAAAAAGTTCAGGGGTGACCCTGCCAGAAGGCCCAAGTCCAACACGACCCCCTTCCAGCCAAAACGCAGGGGAGACCAATCACCACCGTGATGGACTTCCCTGCTTGGGGCGATAGAACACGGACGCGGGCCCGCACTGCAGGGACACCCTCCGGTTCTACGCCAAGTTAATCCATAAGACAAGCACATCCTTAAAAAACAGGCCCAACTAGGCTACCCCACTGGTACTCCTTAGTTGTCCACGGCTAGGACCAGGCCCTAGGCCACCTAGATACCACTGGTCCTTGCCAATACACAGAGTGGGGGGTAGTAACCCCTGGCCTACAATAGCCATTCTCCACTCCCTTTCTCAGCGTAGTTCCAAACTACCACTGATCCTTCAACCTAGGGTCCGCACCCTCAGGCTGACCAGAGGTCACGGGCAAGAATGCCCCACCCTACCTCTACTTCTGAAGCACCCTCCAGAACACAAATCTCCCACCAGTTTAGGACCTGACTTCCTCAGCAGCAGTGACCACAGTCAGACCAGCACAAGAACGGTGTAGTAAGGCGTTGCACCTTGCGGGTTGCCAGATGCGGCGCAGGCGGCGGCTCGCGGACCGCGTCGAGACGGGGACGGCGAGCGGCATAGACTGCGCGGCCGAAGGCAGACGCGGCTCAGTGCGGTGCCTACAGGACACCAGGCTGGTCATGACAGAGTCACAGCTCCCTTAACTGGTCTACCACCTGGGATTCAAATTCACCGGATGCACAGGGGTCAGACTTCCTCTGACCCCCTTCCAGAGTTCTGCACCCTCCCACTGTAGAACAGGGTCCCTCCACTTAAGGTAGGCCCCACCTGCTCTCAGGGTAGTACCACAACACTCAGCCAAGAACCCTAAAGATCCCTGCTAGGCCTGTACCACCCCTTCTGGGAAACACAGGGTCTCTTCACTTAAGATGAGCCCCACCTGTGTTCACAGGGGTACCCCTAGAAGACAAACCGGCCAGGACACTGGCTACAGTCGCCCTGCCGTCTAGGACAGGCAACACCTGACCCTGGCTCCCCAACCTAGGGACGCTACCCTTTGGTTAGATGCCTGGCGCACCAGGACTTCCACAAGTTGAAAACAAAAATCTAAGACTTTCTCTCCTCCTTCAGCAGCAAGGCAACCACTGCAGGTCAATACCCCATACAGCTTACCCGGTTCCTTCTCTTCAGGCAGGAGTTCCCTCTTGTAACTTCAGGACACTACATACAGTTGCCCTTACGTCCAGATCCGGAAACACCGGCTACTGGCTCCCCAACCAAGGGACGTACCTCTTTGGTCAGATGCCTGGCGCACCAGGACTTCCTTGAGGGTGACACAACTAATGTGTCGTGTACAAGTCTGCCTGTCACTCAGGACAGGAGTGGCATCACCATGGTCACTCACTGGCGACACAACCCTTCTGGTTGGCCCCTGACCCACTGGTTCTTCCACTGGGGAACCTATCCCCCTCGCACCCCTCCATCTGGACTTCTGCACCCTCCCAACTGGAGCGGTACTGCCAGACACCAGAACTACTGGAACCCTGGTTACAGAGGTTCCACGTTCTCCAGACACTCTGGAAGATCCTCCTCAAATGACCTATTGGTACAGCCTAGGCCCCCGACCTGATGTTCCCTTCAGAAACACTCCAGGCCCTGACACTGGGTTTCGGGCACCTGGAGACATGCAGTCCCACCCACTCCTTCTCCTCTTGAGACAGGACGTGAGCCCCTACACCGAGACCTAGCTGGGCTACACTGAACCTCTTCCACCACGCTGGGCTGGAAGACACCTCAGACACTCCTTTTGGAATCACTCCATCCCCTATGCCTCTCTCCTCCCAGAACATTACCAACTCCAAAATTCTGTCTCTCAACAGACCACAGAAATCAAAAAGCAGGCTCCACTGTCCGCAGACGTTCTTGGGAAAAGTTCAACACACAGGACTTAAATATCTGAGCAAAACTAGCATTCAGCAAGCTCCCCATCCAGAGAACTCACAAACACGTCCAGTGCCACACACCATTCATCCACACACACCCCTCCCCAGACTGGTAAGGCAGTTTCTACCACCCCTGACTTCTCAACCCGACCACACTTGACACAGGTACCATTACTCCAGGGCAGGGACGGGGGACACATGCACTGGACACACTCATGCTGCCACCACTGGATCCCACCCTTCTGGTGAATCCAGAAAACACACTGCACTTAGGGGGATGATCTACCCTCCGGAGCTAGGGACACCTAACTCAAAGTGCACAAGAAACACATTTCCACAGAAATGACATTTTTAGCAAACTCCATACAATAATCCCCAAAATGTTTTTATCTAAAATGCAGAGTTTTGTGGTGCAGCCAGCTGCTACTAAGGTACAACGCAAACACAAATCCTTATCCCACCGCTGCCACCAATGTTGGAAATGGGATCCCTGGCCGGCCAGGGCTTTCGCCAAAGTCAGTCAGAGACCACCACTCCCAAGTCAGGGCAAGGGAGTTACACGCCAAGATAACCCCTACTCACCCTCTAGGTAACGTGGCGCGAGCAGCAAGGCTAAACTTGGAGGCGATGTAAGTTAAGTATTTGCGCACGCACCCCAGCAACAACACCCAAAGGCCCACCACAAAGGAAACTCCACACAAGGTTATATAAAAATAGCCTTTGTATTACACCAAAACACATTAGATAAAACACACTTTACAATGTGCCAGAGGCACGGGCAGAATTTACAAGGGATTATTTACAAGACAGGGCCACCTGGACCACTGTCAGGAATCAGCACTTTTAGAAGTAACAATACAATACTTGTAGGCCTAGAACTTAAAACATAGCCTATCAGACAGTACCTTCCGTCCTGGTTGCACGGGATAATGCGAGTGACCTCCTTAGTAAGCTTGAGCGGGCGACCCAGCGAAGCGGCGCGGCTCAGGGTAGAGCGGCGCTGCTCGAGGCTTGGACGGGCTGCCGGCACAGTACAAGCGTTTCTCTGGGGCGACCAATGTGTGCGGCTCAGAAGAGGAGGGGGAGGCAGGATGCGGGCGACCCAGCGAAGCGGCGCGGCTCAGGGGAGAGCGGCGCTGCTCGAGGCTTGGACGGGCTGCCGGCACGAGCTGCCGAGGGGAACGAGCGAGGCACACTTCAGCGAGGCCCCAGGGGCCCAGGGAGATCAGACAAGTCCCATCAATTTGGCAGGGAAGGCACCATAGAGTCCACTGGTCCTGGGACTCTGGTCAGGGGGCAAGCTTAGTATCAAGCCCTTGGGATCACTTATAACAGAAGATCACTGTAACACAAAATAGGACATAAAGCACAAAACCAGTACCCACTGGTAACTGGTAAGTCCCCCCTACGCAATCCTAACCACCCTAGGAACAGGTCACGCAGGGAACCAGGACCTTACTAGCACCACCTGCACTAGCAAGAACAACCACCTCAGTATCACAATACACATAGGGGCATAGACCTGGGGACAAAACACATGATGCAGAACCTACATTCAGCGGTGTAAGGAACACATGACGCATCAACACACGTTCAGCGGTGTAAGGAACAGGGCACATAATGTATCAACAACACATTCAGAGGTGCAGAACACAGGGTGCGCAAAACATACTACACATTGTACATTTCCTAACACCCAAAAGCAATAGGACATAGATCATAACAGCATCTAAACCTTTAGCGCAGAACTCACAAAGTCCAGGTTGCGCCACTGCGCCAGAACCTAAACGTAGCAGCTGCCCACTACTTGCTGGGCAGCTGAGGGACAGGACAGGGGGGCCTAAACGCTGCAGCTGGCACTAAGTGCTGCGCAGCTGGGGAAAGGCCAGGGATGAAGGAGTGCGCCTCACTCCTAAAGTCCAGAGCATGTCCCTAGAAGCAAAATACCTAAACGGTGCAGCTGCCCACTACTTGCTGGGCAGCTGGGGAACAACTCTCGCCTGGGGCTCTCACTAGCCCCTCAGGAACACTGCGCCCAAAACGTTGGAGCCCTTCACAGGCTGTGAATCCATAATGGGTGCACAGGAGCACTCTGGCTCCTTAAAGAAATACATGTCCCCCTCGTTGGAGCCACGGGGCTCTGGGAATCAGCTCTGCCCCTAGGAAGAGCTGTGCGGGGAAGCATGGGCCCATCAGAACAACTGCGCCCCCTTGAGCCATCTAGGCTCTGCAAATACGGGGGGGGCGCCTCTGGAGCCATCCTGCTCCTCAAGCCAACAAATGCCCCCCATCGTTGAGCAGCCCCACTGTCAAGCGGGGGCTGCATAGTAACACAGGGCCTCCAGCGCGTGGGGCCTTCGGTAGGTGCTCTCTCCTCCCCCCGCCCTCCGCCCAGGCAGCTCTACTCACCGGCTGCTTCTCCGGGCGAGGGGTGGTGCACCACGCTTCTCCCGGTCCCCCATCTCGGGACCGGGACTTCGGGAGGCGGGGCTCTCGTGGCTCCGGGCGGACACCTTGGCCGGGGCTCCCTCCATTCCATGGGAGCCCCGCAACACCGGCGCTGCACTTTCCTGGCTGCCCCGGGGCTCTCTCCACATCATGGGAGCCCCGGGCGGCCATTGCTCAGCCCCATTCTCTTTCCGGTTGGTCGGCAGGCAGCCAGCCAATCGTGGTGCGGTGGCGGGCGGGACTTCCCTCCAAAACCGGAAGTCCCGCCCCGCGTCAGGCACCGAAGTGCCTGGCTTCCTGTTTTGCGGCGCTCGGGCCGCGGCGGTGAATCTTGGGGGCATTTACGAGGGGTGGCCTCCCTCGAGAGGCATTCAAAAGGTACCAGCGAGGTGGGCACTCGCTCAGGACCAGATAAACGGGGTGGCACCCGCAATTTAAGAATAAAGTGCAACGAAGCACTCTGGGGCACCAAAAAGGGCAGGAGCGCTTCCCTCCGAGGGAAAACGACAGCGCTCTGCCCAGGAATGCAAAGGAAAGCGCTCACGGGGCGCTAAGGGCAGCCACAGCCCTGGGGCAATAATCCAGCGCTCCCAGCGCTCTCTGAGAGAAGGAAGCGCTTCCAGGCGCTAGGGCAACAGCCAACAATCAGGTCCTGGTAGAGTCCAGGACAGCAGAGGTCCAGGGGCTGGGCAGGGCTCAGGGAGGCAAGCCATCCCTGAGCCCAAGCAGCAGCACGCCCCTGGTAGATTCAAGCAGCAAACAAGAACATTTTCATGGGGTCACAGCCCCTCTTTTATACACCTTTTCCCTTTGTCTTTAGGTGCAGGGTGGGGGCAGAACCAGTCGCAGCTGGTTCTGGAGCACTCTTGATGGCCCAACCACCCATTCTATTCACTGGCAGGGCTTGGGTCATCAGTCACACCACAGGGGGGCGGAGCCAGCATTGTGTGGGGAAAACCCAGCCCATCCAGGACACAGGTACACTCCTCCCACACATCACTCATGCTAATCTCCCACTCACCACCGGGGCAGACCCACACAGACTTCCTGGAGCCTGGCATCCCAGCCAGCTCCAGCCAATCACACGCCAGCACCCTCACAGCACACGTACAGCCATGTCTAGAAATGGCGCTTCCCTTCTAGACACATACATGCTGCATACACCATCTCGCAGCATTCACTCCCCCGAGTTCACACATACCAAACTTGACCATGCACACCTCACGCATCAGGAACTACCAGGGACACAGACATTCCCCATGCATTCCTATGGGAGGGCAGGCCAATCTCACACACGCACTCAGGGAGAGCACGCACTTTACACTGCGCCACAGTGTCAAAGTGCGCAAAGGACAGAAATCACTATAATTTCAAGGCAAAAAGTTCAGGGGTGACCCTGCCAGAAGGCCCAAGTCCAACAATGGCGCAATCAAGGACAGGCATACTTCACCCCTGGCTGCACTGCAGCTGAAGTTTTCGACTGAACGCCAAACAGATGTCTCCGCGGCGGAGTCCCCCCATACCTCCACTCCCATCCAGGCCAGTCAGAAGCAGAGGAGGGAGTCCCCTGTTGTTGCATCCCCCATTACACATGATTCTGAGTCCAGACGGCAGGCACACAGCAAACGACAAGCAGGCTCCAGCACGTCCCCAGAAACCCGATCCCCGGCTGCAGATGCTCCACCTATGGTGGGTGATATTTGTTTAGAGTCACCACCACTTGCCAGTCCTGTCCTGTCCAGGGTGCACTCACATATCCCTAAGAAACGCAGACACACACCATTGACAACTGCCCACCCCGATGTCGCTCAAGGTCAGCTATCCCCAGCTCCCAGGGTCACCCTGCCTCCTGGCCCGTACAGCCCTGTGGCTCATCATTTCAGTGGTCCCAGTGGCGCAGGTGCAGTTGACTCTCATGTATCAGATAGTGGCACTGTGTCTGTTGTTTGCTGTCATGCATCATGTAGTAGCACAGTCTCAGTTGTGCCCTCTCCTGTTGCAGGTCCTGGCAGTGTATCTGGGTCTATGGCTCACGTGTCAGTGAGTAGATCTGTGGCTGTGTTGCACACTCCTGTTTCTGGTGCTGGCAGTCTGTCTGGGTCAGTGGCTCACGTGTCAGTGACTACATCTGTGGCTGTGTCTCACATTCCTGGTGCTGGTGCTGGCAGTGTGTCTGGGTCTGTGGCCCATGTGTCTGTCACTCGGGCTGTGGCTGTGTCTCACACTCCTGTTGCTGGTGCTGGCAGTGTGTCTGGGTCCGTGGCCCATATGTCTGTCACTCGGGCTGTGGCTGTGTCTCACATTCCTGTTGCTGGTGCTGGCAGTGTGTCTGGGTCTGTGGCCCATGTGTGTGTCACTCGGGCTGTGGCTGTGTCTCACACTCCTGTTGCTGGTGCTGGCAGTGTGTCCGAGGCAGGTAGTTCACGCAGTCCACCTGATTCTGTGATGTGAGGTGCTGATCACTTCACTCACATGTTATTTCACATGGTGTGTCCATTGTCCATTGAGAACTGCGTTGCACTCTTGTGGTCCCTGGGACGGGTTGGTTGGGACACGTACTTGTGCTGCCTCTGATGTACCTGCTCTGTACTCCACAATGCCCTGTTGCTGTTCTGATACTGCAGTCTGCCCTCTAACGTGCTGCCTCTGATGGACCTGCTCTGTACTCCACAATGCCCTGTTGATGTTCTGATACTGCATTCTGCCCTCTCACGTGCTGCCTCTGATGTACCTGCTCTGTACTCCACAATGCCCTGTTGATGTTCTGATACTGCATTCTGCCCTCTCACGTGCTGCCTCTGATGGACATGTTCAGTGCTATGGACTGTTGATGCACTTGGCCCCTCTCACGTGCTGCCTCTGATGGACATGTTCAGTGCTATGGACTGTTGATGCACTTGGCCCCTCTCATTTGCTGCCTCTGATGGACATGTTCAGTGCTATGGACTGTTGATGCACTTAGCCCCTCTCACGTGCTGCCTCTGATGGACCTGCTCTGTACTCCACAATGCCCTGTTGATGTTCTGATACTGCATTCTGCCCTCTGATGTGCTGCCTCTGATGTACCTGCTCTGTACTCCACAATGCCCTGTTGATGTTCTGATACTGCATTCTGCCCTCTCACATGCTGCCTCTGATGTACCTGCTCTGTACTCCACAATGCCCTGTTGATGTTCTGATACTGCATTCTGCCCTGTGATGTGCTGCCTGTGATGTTCATGCTCTGGTGCCCACTTTGCCCATGCTCACGCATACACTGTGATTATACCCCTATTATGTGCAATAAAGGTAGTCTATCATGTCTCGTGGTTTGTCGTTGTCATTCATGTTTGCGTACTACAAATGTGTATTTCTATTTGCTTCTCATCAGTGGTTTCGGTAACATGACACTCCCCCTCCCTACGTCACGACCTTTGCAGGTATTCCCCTCCATGCAGCCAATGGTTTGTGCCTTACCTGCGCCGGCGTCGATGGTGGGCCAAGACTAGGACGTGGTGGATCGCGAAGAGCATCGGGAAAGCGTGTAGCGCTGGGTCCATGGTGGCGAGCAGCTTGTGGTGGGTCTCTCTGCTATGTATCTTTTCTTCGCTGTGGGGAATCCGCCGTGTTCAGACAGGTTGTTTTTCCGCAGCGGTTTTATGTGTATTTTCCGCCATCTTGATTTGGGGGACGGTCTTAGACGTCAGTACGTACGGCGGAGCCTCCGGATGTGTTCCGTCCGCCGCGTGGTCGTGTGTAGTTGGGTGGCGGTGCGTGCTTTTCCGTCGCGGACGGAAATTTGACACGTTTTCCTATCCTGATATGGCGGACGGAGTGTCCGCGGCAGGCGGACACGGAAAAGGCATTTTCCGCGTACTCCAGGGCCGCGGTAGCTCTTCCGTCCGCCATCCTAATGAGCCCCTTTATCTGGTGAACTTTCTCATTAAGTGTAGAGGTAAGAGTTTATTATGCATAGTTAATTAAAACCAGTGCAAAACATGTTACAAAAAGATCATAAAATATAATTTAAAACCGTTAAGAATAAACATAAGATTGAAAAGTACAGCATGACTGTCCAAGCGCCTTTTTACATAGGATGGAACAGTGGTTTTCCTTGCGTCTGTTTATTAGCCTGTGTCTGTTGTTTTGATCCCCGGTTTTGGCAGTCTTGGAATTCTTTGCTCGACCATTGCGAGAAATTTGATGTATCTGCAATTGAATTTAGTGTTTGATGGATTCAGGCAGGCGAGCACCGCTTGCCTTCTGGTGCTGATCCCTTTTTGCTTAAACTGATCTTTAAGGAGCAATTGGCGTGCTTGTTGTAGTTCTTCACAGAGGCAGGTGACATGGAGAATGTCACCCTTCTTTGAGTTGCAAAGCAGGCAGGCCTCGTTTCCCTCTGTCCTAAGCCATGGTGGAAGATACTCTGTGCTTGGCAGAATCAATAGTCTGTATTTAAGGAACTTCATTTTTGTGGCTTTTGGGTAACCCTGGTTGAAGTATGTTTGTGGTGTCAAAGATTTATACGAGTTGAGGGTCATCCATGCGGGAGATCTTTTGGAAAAATAAGCCTTGTCCTCTAGTAAGGAAAGTGATTTGACATTTTTCCAGACTAGTTTTTTGAAAGTACTATGCCCAAGTTGCATGTCCCAGAGCACAGAGAGTTTAGTCGCTTCCAACGCTGCCTGCAAGTAAGTTCTTGCCTGGGAGGCGTCCCTGCCTTGTATATCGTGCCATAGCAGAGAGTTTAATGTGTCTGTTGTGGCAGTTCTGAGTTTATGGCAGCAAATGATATATGCTCCGTGCCTGGCTAGATCTTGCTTTTGCAGGCCGAACTCCAATCTTGTTTGAGCCAGGGAAGTGTGGAGCGGAAGCGAGAACATTGTTCTGTAAGCTTTGACCTGTATGTTGTCTAAGTTTTTGGAGTCTCTTCCCCGCAAGGCCTCGCTGACATAGCTAATCGAGGGAAGTAGCTTCGCCTGAATGACTTTCAGATAGGGGGTCAGGGTCGGTCCCATCAATTGGGTAGCTAGATTTTTCATCGTCACAGCGATCAGTGCTCCTCTCCTTCTTGTTTCCTGCTTCTGCTGCGCAAATGAGCCTTCTCTGTCAAAGATGACTCCCAGGTATTTATACTCACAAGCTGGCTCAATCTTTAAACCACCAAGAGACCAGTTCTTCTGTTGTTTTTTGTTGATATTGATTGACATCGTGCGAGTCTTGCTGAGGTTTATTTTTAGGGTGTTTTCCATTGCGTATTTGTACATTTCTGTCAGAAGACGTTGGAGACCGATATAGGTGTGGCTGAGTAGCACAACGTCATCTGCGTACAGAAGGTTGCTCAGAATTTTCCCTCCCATCCTCGGGGAGTGGGAGTTGCAGGCATCTAGTAGTCTCGGTAAATCCGCCATTAAGAGGTTGAACAATATTGGAGCAAGCACGCACCCTTGTTTAAGTCCTCTGGTGATGCGAACTTTTGAGGACCGGTGGGTGCCGCTTCCTAGTTTCACCTGCACCCAGGTGTCAGTGTGAAGAAGCTTCAGCATGTTTAGAGTTGGCTGCGGTATGCCCCATTGTGCCAGTTTCCCCCATAGTCTGCCTCTCTCGATGTTATCAAATGCAGCACTGAAATCAATATAACTCAAATGCAGCGGGAGCGTTTTTGGTTTTTGCTGCGTCAATAATTAATGAGATGGCAAGGATATTTGTTGCTGTACCGGTCTTTTGCCGAAAGCCGGTCTAGTTCAGCGGTATGAGCAGATTTGACTCAGCCCAAAGTGCGATCTCCTCAAGAATGGTGCCCACGAAATATTTCGCCTCGTTGTCAAGGAGGGCTAGTAAACGATAGTTATTTGGGTCCATCTTGTCTCCTTTTTTGTAAATATGGATGATCGTCGACCCCCTCCAGGATTCTGGAATTCTGTTTAGTAGCCTGATTTCCGTTAATAGGGTTAGCATGATGTCCGCCCACTCTGTGTTTTTTGCTTTAAAAAGGGCTGGTGGGGTGCCTTCTTTCCTGCCTTTGGCTATCTGCTTTTTGATTGAGGCTATCTGCTGGTTTCTCGAGGTATCTTGGCAGTTGGTGGTTGTCTCTTGAGAAGCCTGACCCAATGTCTCAGACATATATGTTTCACAATTTGACTCTATGCTCTTATTGATACTTTTTTGCGCTCCTGCGTACTCTATATGGTCATTGAAGTGACTGGAAAGGTATTTGATCCAAGTCTCTTCCATGATGTGAGATCCTAATTCTTTGTGCTGTGGGCGCATGATTCCATTCACTGATTGCCAGAAGCGGGTGCTGTTGTTAGTTTTTATATCGTATAGTAGTTTTGCCCAGACCTCATTTTCAACGTCTTTTTTGGTATTCCATTTTGTTCGATTAAGCATAGCCCTTTGATGTTTCAGCTCTGCTCGTAGGCTGATATTGTTAGGGGCTGATCTCAACTTCCGTAATGTCAGGTTTACTGAACTTTTTAGTTTCTTTAGTTGTACTCTCTATACTTTCTTTAGGTTGTTTTTGCTGCACTCTTTGTGAGGATTAACTTTTGGGGCAACATTGATTGCAAGTTCTTTTAGCAGTGTTCTCATATAGTGCTCCCAGTAGGTAGTGTGCCCGGCAGCCATTGATTTTTGGATGTTAAAGAGTTGGAGTGCAGCTTCAGCCAGAATGGTCGAATTAACTGGCGTACATTTGATCCTTTTTAGATTCATGGAGTAGGTCAACCCCAGAGTTGTGTCTAGCCTGGTTACAGTTGGCATCTTTGATATTATATGG
This sequence comes from Lissotriton helveticus, assembly GCF_964261635.1. NCBI lineage: Eukaryota > Metazoa > Chordata > Amphibia > Caudata > Salamandridae > Lissotriton > Lissotriton helveticus. Next base: position 936,048,516 of record NC_136071.1, read on the forward strand.
CATTCCCTGGGGCGATGATCGCTTTCCCCCTTATCTCCCATTCTAAACCCCAAGATGTATGGGAATAACGCAAGACTGACAAAAGTGTAATCCAGGATGGAGCTTGCTGTGATCGAGTAGAAGGATTCTACTGGAGGAATATATTTTTATTAATTTTAACACAAGAGTAAAATGTACATATCGGGTGTCGGTTGACAAAATAAATTACATCTGCGGACGGGCAGATGGATTGAGGAAATACATTACGGTCAAAATAATCAGCGAGATATCGATACCAGCTTAGAGCTGAGGCAAAACAATACAGTACAGATGACCATAAGCAAACCCCATCAGTACCCGCCCACCAGGAATAAAGGATAAGCGAATTAGACAGTCGACACCCAGATATGAGGAACAAAAAGGATCAGGAGAATATGCCACATCTCTTGTGAAGAGGGAAAAGAGAAATAGAAAGGTCATAGAAAAAAAAAAAGGAAAAAAAAAAAAACTCAACCCCCCACCCTGCACCCCTGCAGATGGCTACGACCTAACCCCACTAGCAGCGTGCCTGTCACCCCCTAAACTACACCCAAGGAAGGGAAAAGCTGGAGGAGGAGATGTGTTACAAAACGATACGGGCTCCCGGACACCCTTCCCCCCCGCCAAAAGCAGACATCCCCTACCGTAGCATTATGCAGATTATAACAGATCAGTAAACAAATCGATAGGGGAGCCACAGACAGGAGAGAAGGACCATCCCGCCCGGCCCCCGGCGCTACAGAGGCAGCAAATCCCTTTTCGAGCACGGAAGTAACACCAAACCCGGACAATCAGAATACCATCTGGCCCTCGCACCCACAGACACAACCCAGCAGAGCCAAAAGAAGTCATTGCACCGAATTCAAGTCAAACTCAGCCCTGGCCCACACGATCCATTACACAGACCCCATCTATTATGACCGGGCCGCTACGATTCTTCATGCGAGCCCTGGCCAGTCGAACCGCAGTCACAGCAAGAATATCCAGAAATAGAATAGTGTCAATGTCAACACGAAAGGAGTGATACCAGGATAGACAGTCACAAAGTCGAAATGTCAAACCAAGTTCACTGCCCACCGGCGATAAGTCAGCAAAGCGTTTTTGATCATTCAGAAAGAAAAGAGGCGAGGCATTAATCCGACATTCACTGGAGAAGTCACACTGAAGTACAGGAACAGTAACATCCAGCTCGGGCGATATCGACACGGGGCAAACCACACAGCCAATACTTTCAAGCTCGCTCGCCGCCATCTTAGGGTCGCGAAAAATATCCAAGTACGATTCCAACACAGGGTCCTCGATAGCGATCGGAACTTGCTCCGCGGGTGAGGCATCTCGGCTCAAAACCAACAAATGGTCAGAGTCCGGTCTCCGGCAATTATGATCAACCGTTACCCCCAACTTCTGGACGGTGGCGGTGACGCGGTCGTGGAGCTCCCAAATGGCGGCCATTACTGTGCTTAGCGACGGTGTACTTTCAGCCCGCTCCATCGCCCCTCAGTGAGCGACCGGGCGGGTATCCGAACCCCGGAGGTCGACTGCTCCGGGGCACCAGGCAAAGGCAACACAGATGACAACTGTTAGCTCTTCAAAAGCACAATCTCAGCACCGTCGCCGCCAGCGAGGAACCAAGCCCATCAACCCCGGGAGCTCAACGGGGCCTCCGGGCGGCGGATCCCCAACCAAAACAGTTTGTAAGGCGAGCCGCCGTAGTTGCAGGATAAAGCTGCCACCGGACACCATCCAAAACGGAAAGGAAAAGACGACACTTCGGGAGACCGGAGCCACCCAAGTCCCGCGGCCGATGTTGTTCAACTTCAACCCGGCTGGGTTAGAACTCGAGGCCCCGGCTTCAACTCCGGGTTAGGCCGAGAATGGCGCACGGCGTATCTTCCTCATTTGAGCAGCCAGAAATTCCGGGATTGCACCTTTAAAGTCAGGCGCACTTCAGCTGCACGGGAGTTCAGCGGGAAGTCAGGATAAAAGACAGGATGTATGAGCCTCCGGCGGAGGTCGGCGGAGCCGGGAGCTTATGCGGCCATATTGGTTGCTAGCGTAGCTCCTCCCCGAAAGCGGTTGTTTTGATGTTTTTTCCTATTTGGTGGGGCGCTTTGCATTGGTATAGTATACATTCTGTTTTGAGCCAGTGCCTCTTCTCCTTCTGACGAGCCGAGGAGATCTTGATTTTGGTCCCCTGTCAGAAGGAAGAGTGGTTTTTCCATCTGGGTGACATACTCAGCCAATTGATTGGTAATATTGAAGGAATCTTTAGATCTGTTGTTAGGATGGACATATGCGTTGATTATGCATACCTCTTCTTCTTTATTCCCAAGGGCTAATTTTATCTTCACTGCTAATGTTGTAGATGAAGATGAATCTACGAGGATTGCTGAAGATATTGATGTAGTGGAGACATAGGTGGCCAAGCCTCCTGAATGATGGCCAAACTTACTGGTCCTTGCTGCTGCTGTAGCAAAGCAAGTGTAGCCCATGATGTGCTGAGGGGCTATGAGCCAAGTTTCTTGCAGCATTATTATATCAAAGAGAAGATATAATGCTGGAAATCTGGGTCATCCATTTTTGAGTTTAGGCCATTAATATTCCAAGAGCAGATGCCTATGGTTGATGCCCTTCCCCCGCTACCTTCTCTGTCTTGTGGGTAGCTTCAGGCCTCCTCAGGGCATATAAAGATGGTTTGAGACAGTATTTCCCTTGTTGGAGCTTGGTTTTGCTCTGATACTACAGTTAAGCGTGCTTCCGACCGACCCTGGGTACTGCCTATGCTCCTTTTTGGTGGCCCTGAGTGCACTGAAAGTGTGGATCTGATGTTTCTTTAACACTGGGCTCGTCCGACTCGTGGATAGTACTAAGTGAAGGCCCGCTGCTGCCTTTGAACGTGCTTCTGGTCGGTGCCAGGGGCTACTTTTGCTTCAATTGGGTGAGCTTCCCAGTGCATCCCTGAGAACACTGAAGGTGTGAGCCTGATGTATCTTTGGCGCCGGACTCGTTCTGCTCAGAAATGGTGAAGGATAGGCTGTTCTTTGTAGGGGGACCAACTTGATTCCCCAGTTTTTAAATAGCACTAGTTCCGCTAAGATCAAATCTGCGACATTGCTTGAGGTCCACAGTGTCTTGGCTGCCTCCGGGCTTTGTGGGTTAACAGCACGTAAGAATTCTACAGAGACTATGTCCTTTGAGCTTATGCCCCTCAGTTTGGGGATAGATTCCATTAATCTGAGGATGTTGCTGCGATTTAGCAGATCTTGCTGCCCTTTTGACGTGTATTCAGGGTAGAAAACCAGGACCTCTGTCGGATGTCGGATGCTTCCTTGTCTCTGTAGTTTTGTTGGTGATTGGTGTGCTTTAGCCGTTGGTCCATAGCCTAGTTGTGCTTCATGGGTTGCCAGGTGTTTACTGTCTCCAGCTATTCTGGGGGGATGTATTATTGTCTGGGTTGCGAATATTTGCTTTGGTTTTGCCCCCATGTCTTGTGGCCATTTTACTGATGAGTGCGCTGTTTGGCTAGGTATGGAGTGAGCAGTCATAATTGGTGTGACCCTTGTTGGATCTTCGTGGTTTGAGATTAGAGTTGGACCAGTAATTCTTTTTCTATCCCCTTCATGGGGGTTTGAAGTGGATGATTGCTTAATTTCAAATGATGTTAATGCCTCTTGGATGCCCATCTGGCCAAGTGCTTGCCCTGGAGAGGCGGATTCCTTGTTTGGGAGTCCTGGTTCTCCCGCTTGTCCTTGAGTGTCACACTCTTGTCTGGTCTTATTGCTGCCAATTTTTGTTGGTAGTTGAATCTTCATTGTCTCTTTTTTGTGTGCATCATTTATTTGATTGGATCTCTTGTTGGTGGATCTTGGATCCGTTTCCCATCATGATCCGGCATACTGCTGTTTAGTTTTTGCTGTTGATTGAAGCTATTTGAAGCGTGGTTTGCCCAATCTGTTGGGCCTACGTTGATTGCATTAACTGAACGTTTTCCCTTTGTACCAGCAAAAATGGAGAAGTATTTTATTGTGTCTGTTTGAGGTTTTTGGTTGCGCCTATTCCTTTTTTGTTGTCGACATTGTTTAGCGTTGAGTTTTTGCAGGATCCCTATTCCCGTCTGTGTTATCTCCTCGTTTTTACCAGCAAGGTGGTCCTTTGGCCTTATACCAGATGTTTCCCTCCTAGATGTTCCCTCTTCGATTTTGTTGGAGCCCGGATCTTTTATTGCGTTTTCTGTGTGTAGGTTCTTTATGTTGCCTATAAGGCCAGTTAGCATTGAGGGCAACATAGATAGTTTGCCCACTACCTGGTTGCAGTTACAGCTGAGGTAGGTGTTTGTTTGTGCTCTCGTTATCAAATTATTCAGGTTGCCCAGCTTATCATCAATGCCGGCTGTGAAAACTGCCAGTGTGTTCAGAAGGGTTAGTTGTAGCTCCATTTTTTCTGATTGATATTGCAGGGCTTCGACAGCTAGCTGAATTGTGTTTAAAAGAGAATTCCAGGTGCCGGAGTTTTGTTCTTGCCTGAGCTCTTTCTCGTTTTTGCTATTATTAGTATTGTTAGTATTGTTGACTACCTGTGGTGGGTTGTGGTGGAGGTGCTCCTTCTGGTCTGGATTGTAAGTTGCAAGCATGTCTTCCCATTCGGGTGTAATAAGGTAAGACACCATTGCCCTGCCATCTGCTTTCTGGCTAGAGTTCTGGGAGCTTCCTCCCAGGTTGGTCAGTGCGTTAGCTGGGGCATAGTCATATGAATCTGTAAGTGGTAGAGCGCTTGAAGTCGTTGGGGTTGCAATCTTGATAGGTGTGCTGTGGCTCGTGGATTGTGTGCTCGTCATAGGGCTGAAGTTTATTTCCTTGGATAGTTCTGCTGCTTTTATATTGAAACTCTTTCAATGGGCCAATTTCCTGGTTTGCTACCTGAATGTGGTGCTATGGTAGTTGTATCGTTGACTATAGGTTCAGCCAGTGAAGACCTCTGGATATTGCTCAGGCTGCATGTTTCATGTCCCCCTGGCAGGTGGGCAGGAGGTGATTGTGGATTGGAGATAGATTCATTAAGTGTAGAATGTCTCGTGACACTGACCAAATTTGGCACAGCTTTGGAAGAATGGTTTCCTAGTAGATGATCTCTGTCATAAAAACGTGCATGTTCATACGCCTCACGTACCAACCTTCTAGGGTACCCCCTGGATATTAATTTAGATTTAATCATAATGGATCTGATATCATAATCCACTAGGTCAGTACAGTTTTGTCTGAGGCGGAGAAACTTCCCAAATGGAATGCTTTCCTTCTGGGTTTTGAGATGGTAACTATTAAAGTGTGTGAAAGCGATATTCCCTTGAAATAAACTATAAAACATTGTCATAAACAATCCATACCTGAATAAAAAACAGTGATACAAATCCACAAACTAATAAGGAAAAGGATCACAATGTATTATGTATACATACAATAAAATACAGTGGGTACTAGACAGAACTATGCTAGGACCTAAATAAAAACATATCATAACAAATCATAACATTCAATTATGACCCGCATAATTGGTACACAAAGACAGAAACAGTAGGACATAAAAATTGTACTATACTAGTCGTATATTCGGACTCCTGGTTTCTAACATCGATGTTATGTACTCTAATAATCAATGTATCAACAACGAGTCTTGAATTATACAGGACAAGAAAGCGTCTATGCGTTTCGGTGGATTTCCAAGATTATGACCACCTTTATCAAGACTTTGCACAATGTCTGTCGTGACCAGGGGGTCCTTAAAATTTCCCTAGAATAGATATATACAATAGATTAGAAAGAGTCTCTAGATCTCTTACACATACCACATATATTAAAGTGTAACAACGTATTTCTGGCGGTTGGCTTGACATAGAGGTCCACTTCCAGGGTATGATTTTGTTCCTTGATTTCCATGTTGAGAAATTCGATACTACTGTTGCTGGTATTAGACATGCATTTCAGGTTAGGGTCACATAAATTGATCCATGATAGGAATTCAGTCAGCATGTCTGGCTCTCCACTCCAAATAAAGAAAATATCATCAATATAACATGCCGAATTATGGATAGATTAAAGAAAAGGGGCTAATTCGTTATATATGAAGATTTTTTTTTTAATGGGCCATGTCTATGTTTGCTACAGAGTGAGCACAGGAAGCTCCCATGCTGACTCCCTTTACTTGTCTATAAAGGTTCCAGTTGAATTCAAAGGTGTTCTCCTCTAGTACCACTTAAAGGATCTCGTTAATAAAAACAGGGCAGCAGTCTATTTGGAAATGTACTATAAGCCAAAGTACTGCTTTTACAGCACCTACCTGTGGTATATTGCTATAGAGGGACTCAATGTCCAATGTTACAAGAGTTTCTCTCGAAGTGTGAAACGGAAGACCGTCCACTGTTTGTATCATGGCTTTGGTGTCTCTGATACGTGATGTCGTCTTAGCAGTAGCAGTCGGTGGTGGGAGTGCTGCCGGGTGGTGACGTGGGGAGGGGGAGGGGCAGGGTGGGGGGTAGTAAACTATGGATTACAGCTGATTAAAGGTAAGTAAACATAAAAATAAATAAAACAAATTTTGGTGCGCGCAAGTCAACTGAATTTGTGCCACACTGTTTGTCCTAATGCAAAATCTTTGGAGCTTTTAACCTTTACCTGAATTTGTATTAAAATATCTAATTATCGTTGGAGCAAAATAGATTAGCTCCTGTTAAAAAATATATCAAGCACCTTTTGATTGTTTTAATATATTGTTTTTTTAAATGAATGTTTCAATGTGTTCTGTGAATGTTGACACGAGTGAGCCAGTATGAGTGAATTTTTCATTGTAAAATGTCTCGATCAGTATTAATCAAATTATGTTTTGTATTTTTGGATAAAAAGTATCTTCTGGTTCTTTCATTGAATGTGCAAATATTGTGCTGTTTAATAAGCAGTTAGTTGCCTTAAAGTCTTTGCACTGACTGAGACTCATCCCTTAGGCAGTATTGACCATGAACATTAGCTCCATCATCAGATTGTTTTATTTCTGCCATCAGGGTCAGACATGCTTTGTTGAGTCGACACCACTTGGCAACATTTGTTGGGGCCTCTCGCTTCTTTCTCTGCTTCCAAAAGCTGAAGAACAATGGCGACACCTGTCTTTTTCCATCACTTACGGTCAACAGCATCTGCGTTGAAGGACATCGCCTCGGGCAGGGTCGAGGCTATGCTGAGCCTTTTCTTCCGTGTCGCTCGCCATCAGGATGGTCGTAGAGCGAAGAAAAAACATCCTTCGAATACTGTCTACAATGCTACTCCAAGTACTGTGGGTAGACCAACACAATCGGGAACACGTGTCTTTCCTCAGAACACAATAAGGCTTCCTGTTCCACCTACCTCACCTTCAGGTCCAAGAAGATCATTTGTAACCATCGGGATAAATGCCTTGTAAGATACATGATGGAGCAGCAAAGGGACGAGAACATCCCCGATATCTTCGGGGAAGAAGTTGAGATGGAGGAGGTCAAGGAGGAAATCGACGCTGGGCAGACAGCAGCATACAGCCTGGAGGGAGATTTACAGTTGAAGTCAGAACATGCTTCGACACAAAGATATGGCACCCATGCAGTCAGTACCACTCAGAACATAGCACTCATGCCCCTCTGGCATGAGGGCATCAACCCTTCATTCCCTGTCCACAGCTCCCACTGCTCTCCAGCCTTGTCCGGCCCAGACTGAAAGCTTCAACATTGGGCCAGATTGACTCAGTCAGCGCCCCACAGCAATAGCCTCATCTGCATCAACAGCATCTTTGACATCAGCAGCTCATTGACGCTGAAGGACACTTCGAAGCCAAAACATCCATCAGCACCAAAAGATTTATCAGCACCCAAAACAAGATCGAATCCTGCATTGGTAACAAAGCAATTGCTGTTGGGAAAGCGCACTTCATAGAGCAACCAAGAGTCAGTCTACAAAGCAGCTTCAAAGCCAAGATATCCGGCACAGAACAGTCAGCTCTTGATAGCAAACTCAGAGGTGCAGCAACCTATCCTGGAACTGCTGCAGGAGGAGCTGGTTTTTCAGCAACAACACCTACAAATTCATGCTCACACAGGGAAAATCAATATGAAGCCTACTCTCCAGGTGCAACAGACTCTTCCTCGAAAAAGACAACTCACTTTTGAGGAACAAGTAACAATGGAAACAAGGGTACAAGCCCCCTACCACAACCATTTGCTTTCCCTCCGCTTCATCCTACACCTCCTCCACCACGACCACCTCCTCCCCACCACTTCCTCCACCACAACACCTATCACCACAGGGGTCATACCATTCATATTACGGGGAACCCTTAGATCTTGAGGATGTCTCCTATCCACAAGATACGCTAAAGAGCCCATGGGAGCATTATGACGTAGTACTCCTGGAACCCAATGACACAGAATTATACCCTGGAAAACATTTTCCCCTGATGATACTATCTCCTATCACAAGGTTATTGAAAGGGCAGCACACTTCCATAAAGTACAACTGTACTCAACCCAAGACGAGGAGGATTTCTTACTAGAAACTCTATTGCACACACAGCGAGATACATAGTTCCTGTCCATGCCTAAGGGAATGCTAAAACCAACATAAGAAGTGTTTAAAGAGCTTCTAACGGCTAGGGTCGTTATACAAAGGGTCAATAAGAAATACAAACCCTCGCCTACCGACCCACCATACATTAATGGCTAGCTAACCCCTGACTCACTTAGTGGTACATGGTGCACAAAAAATGGCAAACTGGAGATGAGGGTTGTAGCACAATACGCAACCCATTGACGTATTGCGTATTTGGTGGGACTCCTTGCACGATACAATCATGCTCAGTGCGATGAGATAGGGGAGCTCATACAGCCCTTAATGGAGCAGTATAAGCAGAGGGCACAAGAATTAGTTTCAGAGGCTAGACAATTTCAAATACATCTATTAGGTGTGCCCTTGACACATCAAACACAGCCGAATGAGGAATTAATTCTAGCATACTCATCAGAAGGTATGCTTGACTTAGAATCTGTGGATTTAAACCGAATGTTCTACAGCATCAAATCAACCTGCTGTTTGATGGAGAAAATCTGTTCAGATCAGGTTCTGGAAAAGATTTAAAAAAAAGACACCTACACAGATAAGGCAACGGATCATTGCAATCTCCTTCCGCTCAAACCAATTTTAATTTCCCACATTATCGCAGGGGCTCCACCACCACATCCACATGCACACACACACCTCTTTTCAGAGGTAGCAACAGCACGTCCACCCTACCAGAGGGTACTTTATGTGGTCATAGAGAGGAAGTAACAACAGAGGCAGAGGTAAGAGAGGAGAGGATAAGTTAGTCACCCCTACCAAACTGTGACTCCCTGTCCCTTCCTCCGACCCTTCAACACCTGTGAAGGGAAGTTTGCAGGGGTTTTTACCACAATGGTACAACATCAGATCAATTCGTCTTAGATATTGTGGAACAGGGGTTTTGCCAAGAACTCACTGCAACATCACTAAACATCCCACCATGACCAAACTCTCTTTTCCCACAACATTTGCACCTTCTCAAAGAGGAATTCAAACTTCTACTTAAACATAAAATAGCCATAGAGCCGGTGCCACACCACCACAAAAACACAGGAGTGTACTCACTGTATTTTCTAATTCCCAAAAATTATGGTTTGCTCAGCCCATACCAGACCTGTGGCCTCTCAACAAATGCATCAAGTCAGATCATTTCCATATGGGCATGCTCCAAAATGTCATACAGCTTCTAAAACACTATGACTTCATGACCGCCCTGGATTTGAAGGACGTCTTCTTCCACATACCAGTACACCCAGCACCTTGGCATTACCTCAGGTTTGTGGTAAGGGGACAACATGGTCAATTCAAAGTTCTACCTTTCGGGGTCACCACAGCTCGCCAGGTGCTCACAAAATGTTTGGCAGTGATTGCAGCTCACTTGAGGAGGAGCAGCATCCACGTCTTCCAATATCTGGGCGGCTGGCTGATAAAGAGCTCCAGCAAACAACACTGTCTTGCCCACACACAGAAAACTTTGGACTACGGCCATAATTTGGAGTTCACCATAAATGTGGACAAAGCCCATCTACAACCCTTGCAAATCCTACCCTTTCTAGGGGCAATACAGTGACAGGGAAAGCTTATCCCAACCCAGCTCAAATCCAAAGTTCTCAGGCTTTGTTACCTCTTTTTCAGACAAATCATCAAATAACAGTTCACACAGTCATGTTCCTACTAGGAATGATGGCATCCTGTATTGCCATTGTTTTGCATGCCAGGCTTCACATACGTCCACTCCAAGAGTGCTTGGCACATCAGTGGTCACAAGTTGAGGGTCACTGGGAGAATCTAGTGTTGTTAAACACCAGCATACATCACTCTCTGCTGTGGTGGAACACCAAAAATGTACAGCTGGGCAGGCCTTTTGTGGACCTGATTCCACAAGTGACACTTACCATGGATGCATTTCTTACAGGCTGGGGAGCACACATACAGAATGTAAATATTCAAGGGTTATGGACTCCCTTGCAGCAAACATTCCACATAAATTACCTGATGTTGTTAGTGGTTCATTTAGCACTCATAGCATTTTTCTGTTACATTCTTAAGAAAACAGTCCTGATCAAAACAGACAACATGACTGCAATGTACTACCTTTAGAAACAGTGTGGCATGCACTTGCTCCAAATGGCCATATTAACACAGAGCATTTGGCAGTGGGCAAAACACCACAAAGTGCATCTTTTGAGGGAGTATATACCGGGAGTGGACAACGACTTTGCAGACCTGCTCAGCATGATGCATCAACAAGAACAAGAGTGGGAAGTCCACCTGCAAGTCCCTTACTTGCAACGTTGGGGGTTCCCCCAACATAGACCTGTTCCTTACCACTAAAAATGCAATATGCCCAAACTTCACCGCCAGATTCCTGCTCCCAAAGTGCAAAAGAAATGCATGGATAAATTGGTCAGGGATATTTGCCTATGCTTTTCCACCACTCCCACTACTTCTGTATGTGGTCAGGAAACTACGGCAAACTTCCCTCACCTTAATTCTAGTAGCTCCCACGTGGGTAGGAAAGCCCTGGTTAATAACCCTCCAAGAACTCTTTCTAGAACCTCATCAGAAGTTCCTTAACAGGTCGGACCTTCATACACAACACCAGGGAACTGACTCAACTTAGTGATTTGACTTCTGAAATCCTAGAGTTTGGATATATCAATGAACCTCTGAGTTTATGGATATCCTCAGGGAAGCTTTCCACCCCACCACTAGAGCTTGTTATACACCAAAGTGGAAAAGTTTTGTATGTTACTGCATTCCCAAACACAACAATCCTTCATAACCACAGGTACAAGACATTATCCGCTATCCTTTCCATTTGCAATGCTCAGGTCTAACTTACACATCCATTTGTTCGCATTTAGCTGCAGTGGCAGCATATCTACAAAACAGGAAACGCTCCTCACTGTTAAGAATCCCTGCAATTAAAGGTTCCATGGAAGGACTCAAAAGAGTCATCCCTCCCAAACTACCTCAAATCCCATCCTCTTTTATTCTAGTCAATTGCAATGTCTGTCCTGGAAAGTGGCTTTCCTAGTCGCAATTACCACCCAGAATGTGGATAATTGCTTTGTGACTGATGTGGACCTGCAGTGGGTCCAAACTCCAAAGTCTGGCTCCTCCCAAAGGCACACTACCAGTATTGCGCATCCTTCACAAAATTCTGGAAAAATGGAACAAGCAGCATAAGCAAAAGCAGAACATATGTTCTGTTCTTGTGTGAACGAACTACGCACTTCATCTCCAAAAAAGTCATAGCTTCTGGGCCGTAGCAGTATTACTGGGTACCAATTTTTCAACAATCTGTGTTTTCTGTCTTCCCCCACAACCACTTTGGTAGAGATTTGATTATCATTTGTTTCAAAAGTAGCACAGGTACTTGCATAGTGCGTAAATATAAGGGTCTCCTCCCCCATTCGAGATCAGTGGTTTATGATAACATTTGTTTATGTAATCCGTTTGGCTGCCCTGCAGCACTATTAAGTGTTTCTGGAATCAGGATAAGATGGAACACCCTCCTTGTTTGCAAAACCCAAAGTTTTTGCTTTCAGGAAAAAGAGTTACATTTCTTTTTAAGTTCAAGAAAGTTTTATTTGATATTAAAATGGGAAGAGCAAGGTGTCAATACAAAATACAAAATACAGTAAAAATATAAAACATTGAGAATTATGAGAAATAAGCTAAACATTAGGTTGTAAATAGTATCAAATAAGAAATCCGGGCAATGGAATGAAAGAAGGAAAAGGCTTATAAACATTAATCATACAAGCGAGAAAGAACCTGAAAAAGAAAATGTGAAAATGATACAATGAGGAAAAGAAAAATGGAATGCAATGAGCATTTAAGGAGGCTTGAGGACTTCTTGTTGCGACGGCAGTGGACGAAACGAGCAGGTAGCACAAGTGTACAAGTAAAGCGTGATAGGAAGCCATATGTCCAAACGCTTTGCGGCCAGGTGAGCCGGAAAAACAAAAGCAGTGTCAAGCCTGTGATTATGGCAAACATTAAACGACCACGCCTTAAAGGAGATATTGGCAGAGTCTTTCCAGTTTACCGTTATCTGCTGGAAAGCAGCGGCCAATAGCAAGTCAATAATCTGAGGCTTTAATTCAACATTATCCCAACAGGGGGAAAGGCTGCCCAAGAAAATGTTTATATGAGAAAAAGGGATACACGTGTGAAAAATCAAGTTAATTTGAGCCCAGACCTGTAACCAAAAAGCATGAACAGAGGTACATAACAACAACATATAAAACAAAGTTGCTTGTGGGGATGAGCAAGACCAGCATATATGAGGAGTGTTTGGGAAACGCTTATGAAGGTCAGAAGGTATATAAAGGAGTCTGTTATAAATAAAAAACAGGGACTGTGTCAGGGTTGCCGCTCTTGAGGATTTGCGGATCTTAATCCAAATCTTGTCCCACAGTGAAATTGGCCAGGACGTGGAGAGGTCACGTTCCCAGCATTCCTCTACTTTGGATTTAGGCCTGGGAGAATCAATAATGCGAAGGTATTTATAGATGGAGGAGGCTTTTGGAGTCTTGCGCAGAAATGAGTGAAGTAGGTAGACGGGAGTAGCAGAAGCAGGAGATGGATGTGGCTGAGAGAGCTGATTGTAAGTTGTTAGTGCAGCCTTCCTGAGTAAATGATAGTTATGAGTAAAGGAGGTAGGTAAATCATAGAGGGAACGGAGAGTGGCGTAAGACAAGAAAGAGGATTGAGAAAAGAGTTGAGAGATCCATATCAGCCCCCTGCGATGCCATGCTTTCCAGAAGAAGGGTTTGTTACGAATAAGCAGGGTGGTGTTATGCCAAATGGTGGAGGAAAGGAAATCAGCAATGGTTGTGGGAGGGGAATGGGAAGAAGATAGGAGTAGTTTAGTAGTAAATTTATGAATGGGAGTGGAAATGGAAGAGGGTTTGCGGGAGAAAGAAAGATATTCAGCGAAGGAAAAAGGAGATAGAAGAAGGCGTTCAAATTTAGCCCACAAAGGACAAGGGGTGCTGGGATCGTGCAGCCAGTAAGAAGCTTGTCGTAATAAGAACGCTTTATGGTAAGCAAGGAAGTTTGGAAAGTTAACTCCACCCTCTGTCTTGGGACGAGTCAATCGGGCAAGAGACATTCTAGGCTTTTTCTTATTCCAAAGAAAGGACATCAAAATGGAGTTAATTTTTAAAAAACATTTGGAAGGAATGGATACAGGAATATTAGAAATAGTATAGAGGACTATGGGAGACAACATCATTTTAATAGTGTCAAGGCGACCCCACCAGGACAAGTAAAGGGGATGCCCCTTGGACGTTAAGTCCACTAATTTTTGGGTACATTTGGATAGACAGAGGGAAACAGTATCTGGAATGGTAGGAGTAATATGCAAGCCGAGGTATTTAATATGGGAGGATTTCCATGTGAAGTTGGAGGCAGTAAAATCGGGTTTAAATGTGAATTTCGTTAAAGGTAGGATCCCACATTTATCATTATTGAGTTTATAGCCAGATATTTGGGAGTATTCACGCACTTCAGCGAGGAAGGCGGGAATTGAATCAGTGGGGTTAGAAATAAAAAGAAGGATGTCATCCGCGTATGCAGCTAGCTTGACTTGGGAGTCTGACATTTGAAAACCTTGAATGGTAGGGTTCTGACGAAGTTTAGACAAAAAGGGTTCTAAGGCTAAATTAAAAAGAAAAGGAGACAAGGGGCACCCTTGACGAACACCTCTCCCCAAATCAAAAAAGGAGGAGATTTGACCATTAACACAGACAGCTGCACGGGGATTGGAATAAAGTAAGGAGATCAGAGAAATAAATTTGGGACCAAAACCAAACCAATGAAGGGTGTGAAAAAGATAGGTCCATTCAACTCTATCGAATGCTTTTTCGGCATCAAGGGCAATGGCCGCAAGGGAAAGGGGTAACTGACGGGACTTAGATAAAACATTGAATAACAGTCTAGTGTTGTCAGTGATAAAGCGCCCCTTAACAAAGCCTTATTGTTCTTCACCCAGAAGATCCGGGAGAAGACGATCGAGACGTGCTGCAAGAGATTTCGCAAATATTTTATAATCAATGTTAACCAAGGAGATAGGCCTATAGTTCTTACAATGTTGAGCGTCTTTTCCTTCCTTGGGTATGAGGCAGATATGTGCATCAGAGAAGGAGCCTGAGGAAGAGCCCAAGGTGAGGAAAGCATCAATGAGGGAGTGTAGTTTAGGAATGAGAAGTTTTGAGAAGTGAAGGAAAAATTCAACAGTAAAGCCATCCGGTCCAGGAGCTTTGTCTTTTTGGAGATTCTGAAGCGCTAAAAGTAACTCTCGCTGAGATATATTAAGCTCTAGATGAGACAGGTCAAGAGGAAAGTGAGCTGGTTTTTGAATGTTGGAGAAAAAGCGATCTAAGGATTGAGAGGAGGGTTGGGTTTCGGAAGAGTATAAGGATTTGTAAAAGGTAGAAAATTCAGCAAGAATATCTGCATCTTTATGTTTGAGAACAGAGTGTGTGTCATATATTGATTCGATATTTAATTTGTTATGTTTGACTTTCAAATAATTAGCAAGAATCTTCCCAGCCTTATTTTTACCCCCGTAAAACTTTGCACTCGATTTCAATAGATATAAAGACGCATCATCCGTGGACTTTTTGTTAAACTTCGTTTTGGCATTAATCAAGGCTGTTAAACTGTCCTGCGAACGGGAGGTAAAATAAGAATGCTCCAATTTCTTAATGTCAAGGAGGAGAGTAGCCGTGAAACTACGAGCAGCTCTTCGTTTTTTTGCCACAAAGCCAATTATAAAATCCCTTGCTGCAGCCTTGAAGGCATCCCAGATGGTGTGCTTAGGAATGGAGGGAGTATCATTAAGTGAAAAAAATTCATTGAAAAATTCAGTGAAGGATGCAGTGAACTTGGGGTCTAAGAGAAGGGAATTATTAAAGCGCCATCGCTTGGGTCCAACTGATTTAGGGAGAATGTCAAGTTGAACTAAAGTGAGGGCATGATCTGAAAGCAGTATCGGGCCTATCTCTGCATGAGTAAGGGTTTGGGCAATGTCATGAGTAACAAAGATGTAATCAATCCGGGATTGGGAATGATGACAAGGAGAGTAAAAAGTGAACTCCTGCAGGTCTGGATTACATAAACGCTAGGCATCAGTAAGTTTATGTTGAGAGATAGCCTGAGAGAAGAGTTTATGTGATTTATTAGGAACAAAGTGAGTTTTGGAATGCCTGTCTAAAAAGGGGTCAAGGGGTTGATTGCAATCTCCCGGTAAGATAAAGTTACTATCAATAAATCTGGTGATATGATGGGAAATGGTATACCAAAAAGTAGGATCACCAGCAGTGGGGGCATAGACATTTAGAAGGGAAATTGGAACATTCTTAATAGAAAGTTTAACAAATGTCCATCGACCAACATCATCTGATTCCTGAATGACCAAAGAGTGAGAAAGATTTTTGTGACATAAAATGGCTACTCCATTACGCTTGCCATCGTCTGGAGAATAATATACGTCACCCACCCAACTTCTCTTCAACTTAACAGATTCTTCAGCAGATAAATGAGTTTCTTGCAAAAAAGCAATGTCAACATTTAAGCGTGCAAAGTGTGACAAAATTCTCTGTTGCTTGATGGGAGAATTAACGCCCTTAACATTCCATGTAACTATTGTCAACGACATATCATGAAAATGAGTAAAAAAATATCAATAACAAAAAGGAGAGTAAGAAGTGCCCAGAATAATAAAATGAGTAAAAAGGATATGAAAGTCAAAAAGAGGTAAGGTAACGTGAAGATGAAGAATAGTAAGAATGAAGTAAAGGTGAATAAACAGGAAAAATGCTAGAGGAATGAGAAAAAACAAGGAAAGAATATACCAAGAGGAAATAAGGAGAGATTAAGAAAGAAAATTCAGCAAAAACAGGAACAAGGTCGAGAGTAGATGATACGCAGCAAAGAAGAGATCAGAAAAAAGAAAGAAAGAAAAAAAAGAAAAGAAAAGATATGAATGGAGAGCAAATATGTATACTGAAAAAGTGGTAGTGAGAGTCAGGTGAGTAAGGAAATAAAGTAGAGGACTACAAATGCGAGGAAGAGAAATATGAAAAAGGTAAAGACATAGAAGTGGAGGAGAGAGAGGAAAAGAAGACACCTTTGAACAGAGAAGAGTTAAAGATAAGAACAAGATCAAAGACAAAAAGGGAGTACTGAAGGACAAGGGAAGGAAGGAAAACATACTTACGAGGGGTGAATCTGGGGAAGGGCGATCACGGGGGAGGGGAGGGGAGAAGAGAAAACTGAGGGTGGGGCGCCCACTGGGGGAGGCGGCACAACCGATGTAAACAAACCAACTAACCAAGGGAAGGACATACTGTAAACTGTACAACCTGTGGGAGAAAAGAGAAAACAAAAGAGTTGAGGAGAAGAAGACATCATGAGGTTTACTGATGGAAACAAGATATCAGAATAAGTGGGAAATAAATGAACAAATTATGGAACTAGAAGGGATCAAATATAAAAGGAAAAGATTCAAATAGGAGAAGGGTAACAACAACATGATGAGAACAAACATATGTGAAGTCAACACAAACTATGCGAACCAGTGAATGAACTAAAATAGTAGGTTATGAAAGTCATGGAGGAAAAGCTGACGATGAACTGGAGAGGTCCATTTCAGATGTTTGGCAGGAATTAAGAAAGCTCTGAAGGCGAACAGTATCCTCGTAGGTCGTCGTTTTGTTGTTATAAGTGACTCTAAAGAGGCAAGGGTGGAAAAGGCCATATCTGGCGCCATGGATCGGAGCTCCAGTCGCATATCCAGGAAAGCCTTACGGCGGCTGGCTGTGGCTTTAGCGTAATCCTGCGCAAAGAAGAGGATAGATCCTGACCAAGTGAGGCGAGGAGAAGCACGGGCCGCCGATAAAACTTTGAGAAGATCGGTATATTCCAGAAAGTACACGATGACGCCTCGTGGTCTGGAGGAGGCAGATGCAGATGAAGGAATGCGGCCAAGCCTATGTGCACGTTGGATATTTAGCGTGGTTCCCTCAGGTAAGTGAAGGAGCTTAGGCAGGAAAGACTTGAAAAAAGCAACGGGGTCATTCCCCTCACAATTCTCCGCCAGGCCGTAAATACGGAGGTTGTTGCGTCGATTTCAGTTCTCAAGTTCCTCGACCTGCTTCTGGAGAGAGGAAATCTGCGATTGCATGTGCGTCACCTTTGAGGATGATTCCTGAAGAGAAGATATGGAGTGTTCCACAGTCGTCACTCTCGCATCCATCTGTGACCAGTTGTCGGTTAAGACCTGCAACTTTGAGTTGGTTTCCTCCATAAAAGGTCGAAGAGCGCGTATCTCCTCCAGCAGTAGCTCGATAGATACAGCTGAAGTAGAACCGGACGGTGATGGAGGATCTTTTTAAGGCGTTTCGATGTAGCTTTCCCTTGAGCCTGAACAGAACGTTCTGTGTTGGACTGCGACATTTGGATGGCAAGTTCTTGAGACGCTTCCAGATGCGCCAATGCAGAAAAAAACTTTGGAATTTTTGATGTAAACACATCATGGGGTTTTGGAAACACGACCAATTGCGCCTCTCTCCATATGATGGAAGCCGCCAGCAACAAGAAAGGAATAGAGAGACCAGAACCTGAGGTATTCCGTGTCTGCGAGAGTCAATAGAGAAATGGAGGAGGGTTAGTGAACAAAAAGCGTGCAAGAGCAAGGAGGTCCCAAGGAAACCTCTTCACAGCTGCTCATAAACTGCAGAGATGTACAAAAGGAGAAATAGTAGTATCCACTTGCGTGAGTCCGGAAGTCTCTATGGTAGAGAGTAGAGCGCAAAATGTCCACAATATCAGAAATAAAATGCCAACATGTGTTTAAAAGAAAAAAGGAGGAATCCACAAGAAAACTCCAGCTTCATGGCAAATAAGAGCAATTCAGAAAATACACGCAGTCATAAGGAGGTGCTGGCAGCAAGAAGAAAGGGCAGCAACATGTGGAAAATACTCAGGAAAGACAAAATGGCCGCCGAGATCGCAACATTCACAAACATTGTCCATGCAGTATAAGGCAGGCAGGATGAAAGCACTGACACGCTGAAAAATGAAAAAATAAGCTCACCGTGAGCATTTGTGTAAGTCTGAAGCGGCAAACAAAGGTGGCATTGTCCGAGAGAATCAGCGCGACGGACGCGCGAAGAAGAAACAAAATGGCGGTCGCGGCTGACAGGGAGCCGCGGTCGCTCGTATATGCCACAAATGAGCCTGCAAAATGTCAAAATGTGCCGTCGTTGGAGTCACGGCAATCCTCCCATAATCCGACTTGAAAAGCCCCTCTCGGTAAGCGGCCAGCACAGGTGGAAGAAGGTGAATCCCTCGGTTAATCCGGAGCGCTCACACGGGAGCCGCCATCCGCATCGGGCGCTAAGCCACGCCCCCCCAAGAGTTACATTTCTGCTCAGGCTAAACTACAGTTACGCATGATGCATGCAACACATCTTCGCTCTTATAAATTAGAATGAATATATGTGTGAAAATCTGTCCTCTGATATCTACAGAAACCTGTATTCAGATTTTATCAATAATTGATTCCGGGAGGTGGATGATGATCGAAGCCACATTTTCAGGATATCCACAGTAGATAAATGTTTTTATTGAGTACAAAGGGAAGTAATTTATAGAGTGAGCCATTATCCTCAAAATCTGGCATGGATCAGACATTTTAGGCCATCGTGGCCACCCCCTCGCAAACTCTTTTTAGGAGACACACAAACCTCTAAACCAGCTATGTTTATACTGATAACTGGATGGGTGAAGTCAATTCTGGTACTTTTGTTCTCAATGCAGTGAGACTGAATAACTGCAGTTGCCACCCTGGTTAATTCTCAGAAATATTCTCACATCCAGTAATTCTCACTTGACCAAAATAACAACATCCTCTGTCACAGATACTTGTATTTTCAGACACTTCTGCACGTCGAACATTCTGCTGGATTTTGGCATAATTTTCCCGTTGGGGGAACGAACACATACACCAGCGGAGTTCCTTTGTCATATCATCCCTCTGCTTGTCCCATTGTGTGTGCATCTCAAACATGTAAGATTCAGCAGAGGGGACATACACTTGGTCAAGTGCTTCCCATATCTGCTGCATGTAGCACTTATTATGCCAAATATTCCTCAAATCTCTGGCAGTCCTGTTTCAGCATGCCTACTACAGGATTAAATATAGTAATTCTTGTAGACAAGAGCTCCATCATGTCTGCTGCTGTAGCGCTGTTTCACAAAGATACTGTTGTGTTGTAATTGTGAAACCAAAATGTTTTGGGAGCTAAAGCTGTTTTGGCTTTTATGTTTATGTGTGTTTGTATTTTCTCTTTGTGACAGGAACCTAAAATTGACAGTTTCTCTGTATCTGGGTGCAAACCTGACAAACTAAAAGGGGAGATAGAGTTCAGAAATGTTCACTTCCAGTATCCATCGAGAACAGATGTTCCGGTAAGTGGCTGTGGTTTTATAATTATTAAGCATCTAGTCGCTGCTGATGGAGACATCTGAGGCTTATATTTTCCCAGCTATTTTCTAAAGCACTATAAAGCCTCTGCTGTGATCTCATTTAGGTGACCACAGTTCTGTTCTGTAAAAGTAAGCCCTCACCTCACCATGGCAACACACCACTAATGTATTGTCCTCAAAAGATATGTGCAGTCTGTCCTTCATCAAAATGGACTCCCAGTACATTCTGCAGTAGCTAGACACCAGAAGCCACCTTGCAGAAACTAAGCACTGGTGCGAAAAAAGGCCAAACCAATTTGCAAAAATGTTCTGCTTTTACAAGAAACCAAACAATTTTCACGTAATTGTTTTGTATTTATATGGTAACAATTGAGAACTCTATATAGACTTGTCAAATATGGACGCTGTGACTAAGCTTGATGCAAAATCAGTTAGTTACATTTTTATTGCATAAACAACAAATATAATGCAGATCAGTTTTCTTTGCTGTTTAAAGTAATCATTGGGCAAAGCTAAGAGGTCAGACCTTGGCAAGCTGTATGATAGTTATTTTTTTTAATGTGAGCATACGCCAAAAAAGAAAAAAGAATACTTAAAAGTGACTGCTACTTGCTTTAATTACAATTCTAATTACTATTTTTATTGTTGTTGTTAGTATTATTATCAATATTAACATTATTTGTGAAGGAGACAAGAATAAATAGCACATATTCAAGCACTCAAATAGCAGGCAGCTACACCATTACAATGCCATTTTATGACAATAACTTTGAAAACGAACAAGAAAATAAATCATCACTTGGCAACATAAATAGCTGGTATTTGAAATTATTACACACATTAATAAGATAGACAATCACACTTTAAAGCAGCTTTGCCACTAAGGAGAATATAACTATTTTTAGGATGATGTGAACAATGTGCGCAGGTTTTGTGCAGTCACTCAAAGTCAAGTGAGCCCGCTGGCAAAGTGGGCTGAAATTGCATTGTATACTGTAATGTTCAGAAGAAAAATGTCAATGACGATTTAACAAAGTAATGGATGATACCCTTCAAGTATGTATATTATGTATGAGTATAGTATGGCTAGAGCTCTCTTAGAGGCAAACCCAAAAAGTTATATTTGTGGGCTTGGATATTTTATAAATCTCCACTGGTCAGCCGTTTATCATTACCCACTGCTGAGAAGTGTGAATGTTGAAATGTGGACTGATGGAGTAGTAACTCGGCAAGGTAAAACATTGTATCATTGATAAAGTCAGAGACTGATACACCATTTGTAGACCCCCTTACATAGTGATTTGACTTTTGGAATTTTCCTTTTATGTGTTCGTGTTGTGATTTTAATCTAACACCTCTAAATTGTTACAGGCCATTTTTGGACTTTTTTTTTTTGTTTTGTTTTTTTTGCTGAGTTTTATATAGCGCGAACTAGAACCGAATCGAATCAGTTATCAGAGCGCTTTACATAGCACCAGTTACGTTACATGAGGACACACTTTCATTTTAGGCACGGGGAGATTAAGTGATTTGCCCAGAATCACAGGTTTTTGGTTTTTATTTGGCGTCGTTACCGAGACTTGAACCCAGATCCCCAGGTCCGAGGTCGAGCGCCTTAGCCGTTAGGCCAACTCCTCTCCCCTAGACTATTGTGCATTGTTGTAATGGGACAGTATCCATTTTCTATATGATTTTTAGAAACGCTTTTACTTCAGACTATCATAAAATTGCATCACATTGTATGTGCAGTGAGGCATTTCACATGGGCAAATATATAAAAAGAGTAGCAATAAGGTTGTGTCAGGCTTATATTTATGGTTGCCTCAGAAACACCATGGAACTGAAGCACAGTCCACAACTCCCCCTCACAGGTTCACTCTGCACCAAGATAGATATATACTGGTAACAAGTAGTGATGCCTGTGTGGGGAAAGCAGGGAAACAAAACAAGGTAAGGTGGGGAAACACAGGGTCTTCGTACACAGTAGTTAGGTAGGCTGCTCAGGGGACAGGGAGGCTTCTGTTAACCTTTTCCCAGAAAACAAAGAATAGAGATTAAGACCGCTCTTTATATATCTAATGATTATATGAAAGAGAATGGTGTATGAAACTACCTGTTCGTTATGTTGAAGGGATGTATATGCTGGGATATCACCACTGTCCTGTTCACTCCACAGAATAGAGGTAAATACGGAAAAAAATGCTGGGAACACCTGTAATGTAATGGTATAAGATAAACCCTAATGAATACTCTATGTGAGGAAATGTAGAGCGGGAGGGACCTGTGGTTACCTGAATGAGGAATGCTTAATGTTGTAAGTATTCTCTTGCTGTCTCCATAAAAGAATATAGAAGACGATGATGCCGTGTACACCCTGTAATACAATATACTAATAAATCACCGTTGTTGAACCACTCCTTTGTATTTATATGTATATACAGCCTGTTTTACCTGTGTGGGGGATTTCAGGTTTGTATTATATATTTCGGGTCTTCAATCTTCCATGAGCCCATAAAAATAAACAGAGAGCTAACCGCTCATCACTGGAAACGATCCAGCATTGTAACTCAACATAAATGGCCCTACTTCTATACACCAAATAATGTGTCACGAGAAGTATAACACGGAGCCCAAAGTAAAGCGTAATTGCTACAAGCAACAAACGTAAGGCTATACCAAGTGTCCAGAGTAGAAATACCTGAACTAGCCAGAGTACCAGACTGGCGAGGAATCAGGAACGCCGATAAATGATCCCGACGAAACCCGCAAACGCCACCACCGTGACCCGGAAGCAAAAGCTGCAGCTACGAAACCGGAAGGAACGCGAAGCGTTCTCTGCACAATGAGGAAGGACTTTATACTCATTACACGCATGCGCTAACCTCCGCGCATGCGTGTTGATGGTTCACGATGTTTTGCCAACCATCCCATACGCCAGAAGTGCCAACCACGGTTCCGCTATGAGTACAGGCATGACAGGTTGTATTAGCAGGCCGGACCGTATTCTGATCGACAGTCTTCCACTAAGTGCATATGGTCTGAGCTCTTCGCAGTCCCCCGGGGGAGCAGATAGTGTTTCGAGATCCTAGTTATAAGCTGTTGACTTTTGGATTGCATGCCAACTTTTGAGCAGTAAAATATATTTTTTTATAGTTCCAGGGATCCAGATAACACCAAACAGCTGTAAAAATTACTAAAGCTTGACGTGTACCCTCGCATTTTAGATATAAATATCCAGTTTTTATAAAGTGGGCTATACTAGCATGTCCAAAATGGTGCTTAGGTGGGTGTTTGAAGAGATCGCTATCCCGTAATATCATAGGATCAGATTCATCCTTTCAGTTGGTCCTCTGCCAACTGTGCAAATAACTGGTGCAGTCAAGGGCCGAAACTAACAAATGGGATGCTACAAAACACCTGCTAGACCCCCCCCCCCATAATTGTCTGGTTGCCCACCACTACTGACAGCTTACCAGTAAATTGCATGACCTGCCTGCAAGACTTTTTAGCCACATGTGCTCTCGTAAAGTGTTGGGGGCTAAGCAGCAGACCACTCCAATTTGCACAAAGAGAGCATGACCAAGTTTTACCATTTTCTTTAGTGGTAAGTGTTCTTGATGAGAGAAAATTATTTGAAAATAATAGCCCAAAAGGTGAATTTAACACTACAGTTGTTCAAATAAATCTGATAACAAGGCTCTGGTTTTAGAGCCACTTGTGAAGGGACACTCATAAAACATTCCAATACTTTCATGATGTGTAAGCACGACCAATGGAGTTAAAGAGAAAATAGAATGATCATGCCAAAAAACATTTAAAATATAATAGCAAGAATTGCATTTTTTTTTGTACGGTGTCCCTACAGCTGGTTGAAGCGCAATAATCCTTTGCAAACAAATGTTCTAATCTGGGTATGTGATCAGATATGACCTCCTGTCACTTTTGAAGACGTATAAATCATCTTTATTTATTTTTATTTTGTGCTTCCTTTCCTTTGTACATGTTGTTTCTTCCATATATAGGGTAGAACAGAATATAATAGATTACACAGATCTCACAATCTGAGTTCTGTGTTTCATAGACATTACAAATTAAGACAATACTGACACTTTTTATGCTGCACCAGTATTAGTGGCCAAGGCCACAGGCAGCAGTAATGATGATTAATAATGTGATAAAAGGCTTCTCAATATAGGTAATTAAATCATCCACCTAACTCATGGAATTAAATTCATAGCATCATGTTTCCTAGAACCCCTATGAGGGTCCGTCCTGATTTAGCATGAATGTAGTCATGTAAATGCAGTAGTTCTTTCGTCAAGTACTAGCTTGACATTTCCTTAAATGAAGACAATTCGGAATCTGATAAGTTTTTTTCGTTTTAGCCAAATAAATATTGTGCTATTTATGACCAGCCTAGCATTTTTTGGGAAATACACACATTTTGCTTGCAATCACCATCTTTTTATTTTTGATAAATAAACTAGTTCTCAAAACAAATGTTTTTTCTTATTTGTCAATAACCCTGTCTGTCCTCAAATACCACCTTTCCTTATTATTAAACAGTAGGAAATACGAATTTGGTTTACATAGATCAGATTGTCAGAATTTGCTTTCCATCCCCATATATCACCCTAACATGGCAAAAAATGCCCAGCATGCACAGGGTACATATCTGCATGCCCGCTTTGTGTCAGAGATGCATGGGAGCAGCCAAAGCCATTAACCATATGCACAATTATGCTAGAGCAATCATTCTGCTACAGACGGACAGCCTTTTTCTAGCCATGACCACCATTATGTCAGGGATCTTGACAGCAATATTAAGGATGACCGCGTTGTGGTAGTGTTACCTTAAGCAAGGGAGTAGGGAGATGATATAACTATATGGGTTGATGACTTGACCGGTCTTGTCGGCAATAGGCTGCTAAAAATGTTTTGCATACAGTATGCTCTTTGTGGAAAAAACGTTAATCTGCACCCCAATTTAGTCTTTATTCGATTATAAACAATCATAAAAGACACATATACACAGTAAAATATATAAAATATGTAAAAGAACCTAAGTATGTAATAGGCCTTAGTCGACTTATTAAACAGTTAAAATCTCACTAAATAAAACTCAATAAAATTCATTTCACATGTCTAATTTAAAAAACATATGATAACATTTTTATCATTAAAAGAGATGAAGTTCATGAAGAAAAGGTAAAACCATAGTTAAATGTAGCAAAAAGTTTGCAGTCTTATAACCATATAACAAATTTTAATTAAAGAATACTAAAACACCAAAACTCATTAACATCTTTTATATGGTGACATAGACAAGTAATTGGATAATTACATGATGACCTGCAACCAATTCCTTCTTATGGCCCACGTCCAGCTCCAAAATTTAGCCATAGCGATAACTATGACTTCACTGGTGTCAGATTTTAGAATACACAAAGCCTTTTGGCAAGATCTTGTTCCTATTTTAGCACAAACTGGCTTAAGCCATTTATGGCGCGGCACCTTATATGGAGGGCAAACAAAAAGAATTTGCGGCAAAGTCTCTTCCTCACATGGACAAGAGTGACAGTATTTATCTTGCTCAGTCCTCCGGGGTTGTCCAAAGCCGTCGCCAATAGCAAGAGGTCTAAAAATCGCTGCCTCCTCAAAGGAAATACACCGAGGTCCAGCAATAACGGTCTAAGTGGTGTAGATGGCGGAAGACAAGTCAGTGTCCTTAAGAACTTATTCTGTGCTTGGACTAAAGGAATTAACTTTTCGAATCCCAAGAGTTCAGCTCCATAGATTATTGAGGCTCTAACCTTTCCTTGATAAATTGCCAAAACCGGAGCCGCTGGTTTGGTTTGGGATAGACAATGTTCTTTTAGGAGGGCCCCTGCTAACTGGTTGTGCTTTAAGACCAGCAAATCCATCTTTGGCTTCCAATTCAATCTTTTGCCCATTGTAACCCCTAGATCAGTAAATGAGTCAGTTTGTTCAAGGGGCATATTGTTCATTTCTACTCTGGCTTTCACTACTTTGTTTTTGTGCAAGACCAGAAACTTGGTCTTATCAACATTGACTACAAGATCATGGGCATCACAAAAATGACTAAATCGGTCAAGGGCTCTTTGCAGACCAACTTGTGTTTTAGACAAAATTAAAGTATTGTCTGCAAACCTTAATAAAGGAACCCTCGAGCCAGCAAGAGTAGAAGCGTCCGTGGGATAATCAGAGTAATACGAGACAACATTGTTGATAAACAATGAGAAGAGGGCAGGGTTAACACACACCCCTGCCGCACTCCCTTGTCTACCCGAAAACATTCTGTTGCCTGGCCCTGCTCGCCCCACCTGACTTGGGCAAAGGTGGAATCGTATAGTTTAATGATAAGAGGATCTCAGCGGGCATCCCGGCTTTATTAAGGGAGTCCCACAGTTTATTACGGGGCACTAAATCGAAGGCAGACTTAAGATCTACGAAAGCTGCATAAAGGATGCCCCCAGCTAAGACCATGGTGTTCCAATATAACATCATAAAGCTAAAAATGTGATCGATAGTGCTAACATGGGAGCGAAACCCTGCTTAATAGGTGGATAGTATCTCATTATCATCAATCCACCTATTTACCCTGCTTAGCACTAATCTGGCCACTAACTTTTGGATAGTGTCTATAAGGCTTATAGGCCGGTAATTGGATGGGCAGGCCCAATCCCCCTTTTTGCATATGGGTATGATTTCTGCCCCATGCCAGGATGCCGGAATGGGGGCTCCTCTAGCCAGTCCATTGGCAAGAATAAGAATATATTTTAGCCAATTCTCCTGGTCAGATTTGAATTTATCCGCTGGGATACAATCCGGTCCCGGGGCTCTGCCTGCAGCCACCCCATCAAAAGCGCATTCTATTTCCGATGGAGTGAATGTTAGTACTGCTTCTGATACTACACATTGGTACTGTCCTGAGTCATTTGTATAGGAAGAAAATTGGGTCTGATAATGAGTAACCCAGGCTTCCGGGGAAACATTGTTAACTGGTGCCGAACCGACTTGGTCACTGCCCCACTTAATTAGGTGCCAGAATCTGCACCAGTTTTTCCCGTTGCATGCTTCCATCTATTTTCATCATGGGCCTTTTTTGCCCGTAATTGGATAACATTATATTCGGATCTCATTTTCCTTACCTACTGGACAGAACCTGCCATTATTGTAGTGGACAGAGCCCTGTAGGCTTTCCTGCATGGCCCGTCGTACCATTTTGCTGCCTTATGCCCTAGGCACCTATTGCATCACACTTTAGATTTTACAAAATAAGATCTCAAACTTGGTAAACAGCCTCATGATGTGCTGTGAGGGCTGGTAAGGTGTCCTCATTTAAGTCGAGTTGCGAGAGGGCAGCGAGGGTGTCTGCATGTGTGGACTTAAGTTTAGTCATGGTACCCTCATCCGCAGAGACCTCTGCCCATTTTAACCTACGAGAGTCATTAGACATGGTCACATCTGATGTTACCATAGCCAGGTTGCCACTCCGATTCTGGGCACATTTCACTTCTAATGTCAAATGGAGGGGTTCATGGTCGCTCTCTGGTCTATTCACAACCTCCATATCCCGCACCCTTTGCCAAAGTTCTAAATTAACAAAGAAATAATCTATCCTGCTTTTCCTTAACCTACTATAATAGGTAAAATTACCTTGAATATCTGATTTGGATCTCCCATTAATTGCACGAAGCCCCCTCTCCATTGTTAGACTTTTAAGCTGAAGGGCAGCTTCAGTCTAGTTCTTAATTGGAGTGAGCAGTAATGACAGAACACCCCAGGATAGCATCTTCATCGCTGGTAAGATTTCCGTCTTCTAAACCGAGAGGCTCGAACGTGCAATTAAAGTCCCACTCAATGATCTTATTACAGGGCCCATTTAGGGATTTCAAAAAGGAGTCCAGACAGGAAATGGTCAGAGAAGCCTTTCCTCCTGCCTGCCCTCTGGCATAGATGTTTATGAGTATACACTCGGGATCATGGGTGGAGGTTATTCTAATGGCCTGAATGTCTGGGTTATCAATCGCTATGTTTTTTACCTGGAATCTCGCCTGTTGTCTGACCCAAACTATCAGAGCACCGGATGGACGCCCTTTAGTACTAGGAGTTGCAGGCTTGCCAAATGCCAAGTAACCTGGCCGAAAGATCGTACTCAGGGCCCAGGTTTCTTGAAACTCAACTATGTCGCACGCCTCAATAAAGTTAGACCAGTCCTCAGAGCTGGTCTTCGTAAGTAACCCAGCAATATTCCACTATAGTATATTCAATAACCTATCAGTTGAACCTACTCTTTGTTCTAGCATAACCGTGTTCTCGAAGCCCTGAATCCCATTGGCATTAACTAGCTGAGGATTTAAATCCAGTGGGTGAGAGGTGCCGGAGTCGTTGGGGATCTTTTCGATCCCGGGTGGGTCTGGAGGTGTCAGTCAGTCGCAACCATCTAAACTCGACAGTGGGGCAAATCTGTTTGCTAAATTTAGCTCAGTACCGAGTACCACAGGCCCATGATAGGCACTGTGGTACTCGCTACCAACCCTCACTCCAGGATAGGGGCTTGTGATGAGTGCGGTAGAAAAACCCTAGGGGGTACACAGATATTTTACCAAGACAAAGCCCTTCACTCCTACTCCCTAGGCATTGAGCCTGACTACGCGTGCATTATTAAAGTTGGCAAGCACACAGTCACCCCCTCCGTCCTTCATAGAGTATTCAGCCCAGGATGAACTTCTAGCCATTATGAGTTGATTACAAATATCCCAGCACCATACCCCTGCTTCTTTCAGTTGTGCGTTTAGCCAGTGCATTGTTTTTGCCATTAACTGTTTAGTGGATTCTATCTGGCCATCCTGTAGGATGGGTACATTTCTCAGGACCGCAACCAATGATGCTGCAGCGGGGGGAGGTTTACTATCCTGGGATCGTATCTAGACAAGGTGTTTCCCTGCCCAATATGTGTTGCGGGGAAGGCATACCCAGTACCCCCAGGGGCAGAGGTTAGTTGATTATCTAAACCAAACCTGCACCTATTTCCTGCTGTACTGCTAGTGATCTTAACGTTAGGTCCATCTCCTTCCACCCTGGAAGGACTCGGGATGAGCTGGGCAAATTCACTAGATGTATTCCCTCCCTTACTCCCGCCACCTTCCTGGGCCACTATACCAACATCAGAAACAGTTACCACTCCCCTATTTGTAGGTGGTACTGTAGATTGAGGATTAGTTATTAGTGGGATGGTGGGTGGCGGATTTGCCATTATGGGGTTACTTATCACATTTGGTGTCAGATCAGATAGCCGTTTTTTCCCCTGATGAGGCCATAGCCGAAGCATGATTAGACACAGCTAAAAGTTCAAGATTGGTTATTTTCTCCTCTATTGCAGTCAGTCGTTCTAGGATTGTAGAAAGGGATGCGGATATGAGGACCCCCATTCTAGCACATAGATTCTCTTTGTTATCAAGCAACAGATTACCAGCTAACCATGTTCTGAGTGCCGGCGGTGAGAATAGTAGGCTGTGGCTCAGATGTTGTTGATAATGATAATGACGTCACCCCACCATTCATAGTCACTTTGGGAATTTTTGCAGGTTTTTTTGCCTCTGAGGACCCACTCACCGCTTCCTCTTTGAGGCCGGCTCTGGTAAGGTTTCTAGTACTTGAGTTGTTCGTTTAGGCACAGACCTAGTAGTGACTCGTTGCAGTATGGGGATTGTTGGGCCCATTTGGACTAAATCGTGCGGGGTGGAACTAGTCGGTGGCTCCATTATTATCGGGAAGTCCAGCAGCAATGATGGAGTGTGGCTGGAACCACTGCAGAGTTCAGTGAGTCTGACCCTATAGTCAAACAACGTTCTGGCAAGCCTATAGGTAGTAATCCACCCAGAGAGGACTGTTTATTTTGCTGAGGGTCAAGAGATAGCCGCCGTTCAGTCATGGCGATTTCATGTGCTAATACCGAACTTGCTCTTACTATAAATTGATCCAAAGTCCCAGCAACACTTCCGCCGTGAAGGCATTCTGCCCCCTCCCCTCCCCCGAATTCATCTTTGTCGAAACGCAGTGTCTGGTAACTCAAGTAGTATCAGCCCAGTATGCACAATAGGAAATAAAGACTGACCTTACAATACTGTGGAGCCAAGAGGGGGGCCCAGCCCAGCCTCATCCGGTCTCAAACGGGCCCGCCCTCAGCATAGGCTTCGCCCGGCGCATCCCGCGCATGTCCTACGAGGCGGGTGCCTGGGAATCCTTTTGAGCGCCTCTTGGCTCTTGATTTCCACGGCGGTGGCGTGTGCGCCGCAGGTGATGCTGGTAAATGGAGTCCTGGGGGTCAGCAATGTAGCACTACCGGTGGCGGCCCCCGAAAACCAAGAAAGCAGTGGCAGCGCAGGTTAGTGCAGAATTGATGGCAGTGTCTCCGATGCAGCAGCGAGCTCCCACGAGGCGGGAGCCCGGGAATCCTTTTGAGGGCCTCTTGATTTCCACGGCGGTGGCGTGTGCACCGCAGGTGATGCCGGTAAATGGAGTCCCGGGTCCGCAATGTAGCACTAGCGATGGCGGCCCCCGAAAATCAAGAAAGCAGTGGCAGCGCAGATTAGTGCAGAATTGATGGCAGTGTCTCCGATGCAGCAGCGAGCTCCCCTGCACCCTTATTGTGTACATTCTATTTTGACCCTGTGCTGACCCGAAACAGAACACTAGACTGGCACTAACAGATGTGCATCAAACATATTACATGTTAACCGAGTCAGTGCAGATTGCCTGCTGTGTTACATATAGGAAGTTATTTGAATCTGAATGAGACCATTATTATCTGTACTTTCAAATAATGAAATATGTTTTTATGACTGAAATATCACTTTATACTAAAGCCCGTTTCACTTGAAAAAAATAATTTGAAGCACAGATATTTTCTCAAGCCTATTTGTAGCAATTAATATGAATTAAGATGATTTTCACTGGATAAGGTTTGGCAATTTCAACTGTCATGTGCAATTTAAAATACATATTTTGATTATTTCCTTTTATGTTTGAGATAGGAGAAATGTGAGTATCCACTTGTATCCTAGACAGTTCATCCCAGCTCAAGAGGAGGAAATATCGAAGATCATTTCAAAGCCACATCTACACCCAAAATTGCATTGCAAAGGTCAATAAACTAGGTCATTCTGCATTCACACCACTCATAACCAGGCTCATCTGTGATTTCCTTAACCAACTGAATATTCTAGAGCAGCTAAAACATCCACTGGCATCTCCACTGTTCAACAAAAACAGTGACAACACAAAATCTCAGAACAACTACAGACTTCTTTTTGAGCCTAACTGCGTGGTGACTGACCAGTTTGCTATCCATCTGGAACAAATAAAATTGTGTAACATCTTCCAGTCATTCCTTACTCACTTGTTTTGAGGCAACACTCTGCTCACTATCTTCCTTCTCTCAAGAATGTTGTCCACACAGCTGCACAACTTACCAAGAGATTCAGAACATGTGAAAGAACACTTCAACTCTCATGGTACTCCGCTATACTGTCCCATCATCTTCAACATAGGCTGTGTGAGATACAAAGTTGTGATTTCCAACATGCCATTCTACCAGGAAAATACAATCAACTTCTCCTGTGACCTTTGGAATACCTGCAGCACTATGATTTCCATGCTTCAAACCAATAAATTAGATGATTCCAAGTCTTGTACTCCTATGCTTGGAGAATCCACAACTCCATCCACTACAGATCTGACCAAGCCGGGTTGCTTTCCTATTTTCAAAAGTCATGCTTTTCAACTGTAGCAATAGGCCAAGCTCTGTCTCCCGCTTATCTAAGAAGCTATATATTAGTGAGCTGTCATAGGTAGGGGTCTGTGGAGTGAACCACATATCTCAGGAAAGAGTATTCATGTGCTGTTTCTCAGAATGTGTAGCACTGTGTACTTTTCCAATGTCGAAGTCTAATATATAAAAATATTTCAAATGGTGATTGACCCCTAAATCCTTATGGTTGTTGAGTTAGAAAAACGTCCTTTTGCAAATTGTAGTGTTTTGCCTTTAACTCTGTTGTAAAAGTAGGTTTTTCTATTGCTAAAAAATTGGACTATCAGGCAAGAAACATGTCGACCACCTAGGAGTAGAGTGCATTTCCGACACATTGTAGCCAGATTGTCGCCTCAACTGTATTCTTTTTAACCAGGCTAGGATCCCCCCTGAATAACGTTATTTAGAGGAATCCCATCCCCGTTTTACTCTGCACATTCTACGATTACATCTACACATACTAGGCCCTTTACACCCACAGCACCTATACGGCAAGGAACAAAAGATCTCTGCTAAAGAACCCCTTTGTGGCTGCCCGTCGGGTATTGCAGCTCCGACCCGATGAGGAGCAGGCCCATATGATGAAGCATGATACCTAGCTTGCTGGGTGTGTGAGGGCCCTAGTTCCGAAAGGAGGAATTCCCCTACATAGAGGACTTCCAACCAACCTTTCATCGCACATCCCCTTCCATTGTGTTCCATGACCCACTGAGAAACTCTGTACTCTATTTTTTCACAGTATATTAGGGCATGTATGTTTGGGCCTCCTAAAAAGCCCACTGTCCCCATTTTTTTGACAGAGCCTTCTTGAACTGTCCCAGCATGCTTTGGAGGAGGGTTAGGACAGCGTTGGAGAGGTGATGTGGCACCCTCGGATCAGCCTGGGGGCCTGACTTCTAGAACCTTTCACCCCTTTTAAAAACCTTTGCCAAAGGAACAGAGAGGGCTGTTGGTGCTTTTGTGCCTGGTAGAGGGGGCATGTGGGGCCTCATCCCCAGAGCTCAGAAGGCCCGAAGATCTCAACCCCAAGCCAGATTTCATATACATGGCCCAGGACCCCACCTTGGATCGTCCACCACCAAAACAGAAGTGGGGAGCCCCATTACGCCACCTGAGAGACAAGAGAGAGACCTGGGATACCAACTGTAGGCCTCTGACACAATAGCCTGTGGGGGAATGCTGTTGCACTCCCCTAGAGGAGGATGAGGGGCCTTGGACCCCACATCCAGGCTCCGGCAGAGGACGAAGAAGGGGGCACGCTGCCACAGTGGTGAGCCTGCACCCATTCCGCGTGCCAATGTCTGGGAGAGCGAGGTGGCCACCACAGAACAAAACTCTGCCAGCAGGAGGGGGCAGGGGAGAAAAAGTGCTGGCTCCTGCAACATCAGAGGAAACAGCTAGCCAGGTGGGAAGCCAGCTGGGGGTGGCTTCCCCAACTGCCCCTAATGAACAAGGTATTCTGGGTGCCCAGCTGGGACCAGGCACCCCTAAAATAAAAGTGCAAGAGGCGCGCAACGCCACACACCAGGAAAATAAACAAGCATTTACAATGCAATAGGTCTCGCATTATTAAAGTTTGAGGTATTGGCATTGTAAATTACAATGCCTTTTATTAATTTGCTTTTAAAACCTGCAATTGGTGCATAAACACGCACTTTGAACATATAGTCCTTGCTTACGATGAGCAAGGTTGGCAGTAAAAGAGGCTGCCAGCCTTGCCTTTCATAAGCATGGACTATAAGTACAAAGTGCTTGTTTACGCACTGATGCAAATTAATAAAAGGCATTGTCATTTACAAAGTAACTAAAGCTACAGGAGTGAGCTAGTGAGGGGCTGCCACAGCGCGAGAGTCCAGAAGGGAGCCGCGAGGGGCTGGTGTGAAACAGCAGCAGGGAAGGAGGCAGAGAGGAGGCTTTGAGGGAAAGCAGGAAACTAAAGCTACAGGAGTGAGCTAGTGAGGGACTGCCACAGCGAGAGAGTGCAGAAGGGAGCCGCGAAGAGCTGGTGTGGAAGAGCAGCAGGGGAGGGGTGGAGAGAAGGCTATGAGGGGGTGAAGAGGAGGCTCTGAGGGAGAGCAGGAAACTAAAGCTATAGGAGTGAGCTAGTGAGGGACTGTCACAGCACGAGATTGCAGAAGAGGAGCCGTAAGGGGCTGGTGTGGAAGAGCAGCAGTGGAGGGGGTGTTAGCGAGGCAGTGGAAAGGAGGCTCTGAGGGGGTGGAGAGGAGGCTCTGAGGGAGAGCAGAAAACCAAAGCTACAGGAGTGAGCTAGTGAGCGACTTACAGCGCGAGAGTGCAGAAGAGGAGCCACGAGGGGCTGGTGTGGGAGAGCAGCAGGGGAGGGGGTGGAAAGGAGACGGGGAGGGGGTGGAAAGGAAGCTCTGCTGGGGTGGAGAGGAGGCTCTGAGGGAGAGCAGAAAACCAAAGCTACAGGAGTGAGGTGGGAGGGACTGCCACAGTGTGAGAGTGCAAAAGAGGAGCCGTGAGGGGCTGGTGTGGAAGAGCAGCAGGGGAGGGGGTGGAGAGGAGTCTCTGAGGGAGAACAGGAAACTAAAGTGAGCTCGTGAGGGAGTGCCACAGCACAAGACTGCATAAGAGGAACCATGAGGGGACAGCAGGGGTAAAGGTAGAGCGGACGGCTGCTGAGGAAGAGCAAGGGAGGGCAGAGGAGGCTGTTGCGTAAGACCAACGGGGAGTGGGCAAACGAGGTGGCTCCAGGAGAGGGCAGGAAGATAAAGGTACAGAAGTGAGCTGGAGAGGGAGGGCAGGAGGAAAATACGCGAGGAGGGCTGCCTGGAACAGCAGCGGGAGGAGGCATACGAGAAGGCTTGGAGGGAGAGCGAGAAGAGAAAGTTGGTGTGGGAGTGAAAGGGAAGACGGGAGAGTACGTGAGGTGGCTGGTGTGGAAAAGCAGCGGGGGAGGAGGGGCAAAGCAGCGGGGGGCGCAAAATACTATTGAGTGCCCTCCCCGTAAAGGGAGAGGAGGTCATATGGCTACACCCCACGGTAAAGGGTACATAAAGAGGCAGGTGAGGGAGGGCAGAGGGGGCACACGGGGCTGCTGAGGAGGGAAGAAAGAGGCATATGAGGAAGGGTCATACAGGGCATGAAGGGAGTGCGCTAGGGGGAGGCTGGTGAAGAGCAGCACGGGAGGGCAGAGGAGGACCTGTGGGGGCGACGTGGGAGCAGGAGGCTGGTAAGGAAGAGCAGCAGAACACAGGGGGCTGCACATCGCCCATGAGGCTGGAGAGGGAGATCAAGGGGAAAGAGGGGACTGGAGAGGAGGGGAAGGGCACGCAAAGTCGAATGAGGGAGAGGAGGGCACACTCACAGGCTAATGAGAGAGCGCAAGGAAGTGGAGGGCACAAGGGGCTGGGGAGGAGGGAGGTACAGAGGCTGGTGAGGTAGTGGAGGGCATAGCAGGAAGCTGATGAGAAGGCTCGTGAGGATGGAATAGGAGGGCACAGTAGGAGACTGATGAGAGAGAGCAAGGGGAGGGGAGAGACCGCTCACCATCTCTGGTGGAAGGAGGAAGGTGGTGGAGGAGGGGAGAAGGAGGGGCAGGGTCCGGCCCCTCTCCTTGCAGCAGCCTGCCTGTCTCCACACCACCAGCCTCATTGTGTGCTCAGGAGGCAGAGAGTGAGTTGGCTCTCTCCCACCAGCGACTGCCCTTCCCTCCCCATTGCTACCTGCACAAAGAGACACGTCTCACACCGCCAAGGAGGAGAGTGCGCCCCATCCAGGAAAGGGTGAGCCTGCAATACTCACATTTGGACCTCAGGGCCCCTACTCACAGTACAGAAGTTGTTCCTCTTTGGCGTTGCTCGCTGAGTTTGGGAGCGGGCGAGTCCGGGCCTAGTTGACTCCTGGGTACATGAGTTGCGGTCTGTGGGCGGCCTAGCGGGACTGACAGGAATTGGTACCCATGACCTGGCTGCCTGCTCCTCACTCATTAAGCCCCAGCAGCCGCCCCACAGGTGCCTCCATCTGGTTTATTTTTTTCTCTTTATTACAATTCCCTAAATTGTGCACATGCATTAGTTCTGCTACATGAGTCTGATCACCAAGGCAACGGGAGTTCATCGCTTACTCATGTAAGCAGAATTCTGGAATTGTAGGCATACGCATGGCCCCCCTCCACTCCTCCTTACTGACTTCTCCTAAAGAGGGAGGCATTGACTCGTTGTCATGACAACGTCTGTGCAGGGCATCGCCTCATATTCCGCTTAAAACATGAGTCGTGATTGGAGTGGACCTCTATGGCGTTTTTTTTGCTGCTTTCTAAGCTTACTGCTAACGTAGAGATGACAAAGAAGGCGCTCGTGGCAAGCTTTTTACCTTGGGGCTTGTTATGGGACATTGAGGCGTTCTACACATTTTACCTCATATGTCAATAGAGGAGTAGTAGTCCAAAAAGGATTCTTACTTCGGAGGACAGCTCAACTGACTTTCTATACATCGAACTTGCTAGATGCGACACAGTTCACCAACGGCTAGGGGAAGCGGAAGTGAGATCACATATTTCACAATCACCTGATACTATCAACACTGCAGGGCTCTCTCTATTCGAGCTTAACTTGAATGTTCCTGTTGCTGGAGAAAGAATGTCCCATTGTCTTATGTGTAGGGCCCCCTTGGCCGTGGTGCCGGACACACACACACACAGCTTGCATTTACACGGAAATATGTTATTCCCACCACACCACATGGCACCCTCCCTACCTTTAAACAAGTACGGCACGGCGCCCGCCAGCAAGATCAGCTCCATGGGCTACGGCCAGCGGAGGCGGCGCTCCGCGCCCGCATGGCACCCCGGGCCCTGGGCGCAGCTCATACGGAGCCTCCCGGGCAGGCGCCAGGACCCGGCCAGCAGGCTGAACAGGAGGGTGCGGTGGGAGAAGCTGCTGCCTTGGGGGGTGCCATAAGGTGCTGAAGCTGCGGCTGTCTGGGCAGGCAAAAAAACGAGTGGTAGGTGCGCGACCCATATGCTTTCAATTATCTCACCCGTGTCTGGGCGCGATTATTGAAACCATATGGAAAGAAATGCACGTAATAGACACCGATAGGCCAGGGGCGAAGCTATGCTCCCGCCTCTGGCCTATTGGTGTCTATTTTACAAAAAAACTCGCAGGGAAAGGCCAATAGCAGGCCGCAAATGGAAAATCACACGCACAAGCGAGTGCATTTTCCAGGTCCATTTGCAAAACCCTGCCAAAAGGACTCTCGCTGCGCGAACACTGCTGCGCAGTGTATCTCTAGGCGTGAGACCTAAAAATGTCTCTCCCCAGCACAGAGGGAGAGACGATCATGTGATATTCACTATTCCCGATGGAGCACCCTTTAATGTCCTGGGGGCTCGTTGATTTGCAGACATTTCACTTACTTGTGGTGGTCCCAGGAGGGCAGGTGCACCACCAACTACACTGAACAAAATGATGGGGTCTGCTGGAGAGCTCCTCACTAGCTCTGTATGGCCCCAGAAGTGATGGGGCAGAGTCATATATAAGTGACAATTGCATAGTCATGTCAATTCCTTTCTTTACACGCTTTCCGACACAGATTCGGAGCCCTGCTCCCAATTGTTGGCCTTCTAACAGCTTCTTAAACAAATGCAGTGTGCTGGGGAAGGATATCCCCTCCTAAAACAGCAGGTTTTAGACCATATTTATTTATTTTATTTATTTTGGAGTTTTATAAAGCGCATAGCATTACGCACACCGGCGTGTCCCCGCGCTAAGAGAGAGAGTGAAGAGACAACGACAGGGAGGCTACATCAAAACTGAGCGAAAAAGATGTGTTTTTAGAGCTCTGCGGAATTTTGCTTCGGAAGGTTCGAGACGTAACTCCATCGGAAGCGTGTTCCAGCTCTTCGCCGCCAGTAGCCTAAAGGATCTGCCACCCATTCGGGTTTTATGAATTTTGGGGACTGCGAGTAGCCCGGTACCCGAGGATCTGAGCCTGCGTCCTGGGCTATAGGGAGTGATGAGGGATAGTAGAGGATTGGGTGCCTTGCCATTGATGATACGATGGCATACGCATAGTGCTTTAAAAGTTATCCTCTCCCTTAACGGAAGCCAGTGGAGGGTTTTCAGAGCGACTCTAGAGGCAGTTCTACTTGGAAGCCTCAGCACCAGCCGTGCTGCGGCATTTTGCAGTACCTGGAGGCGGTTGAGGCTTTTTGCTGTTATTCCCAGATAGAGAAGATTGGAATAATCCAATCTTGATGTAACCAAGGCGTGCACAAGAGTCTGTCTGGCATCGACCGGAAGTAGATCCAGGATCTTTCGTAGACTCTTGAGTATACCAAAGCACATCCCGGCTACCCGATCTACCTGGGGAGCAAATGTAAGGGCGGAGTCAAACATTACCCCAAGATTTTTTACCTGTTGACAAGGCACTGGGGTAGAGCCCAGGCAGGCCGGCCACCATGGCGATGACCACACATTCGGACCACCCCCTACCACGAGCACCTCAGTTTTGGACCCATTCAGCCTCAGGCAGTTGTCAGACATCCAGGATGCAAGCTCCTGCATGCAGGCACTGAAGCTGACCGCCGCAACATCTGGTGCCCGTGATAGTGAGATGGCCAGTTGTGTGTCATCGGCATATGACACCAATTGGATTCCATAGCCTTCAACAATGGTGGCCACCGGGGAGGCATAAAGGTTAAACAAGGTGGGACTCAGGGCCGAGCCCTGAGGCACCCCCTGATCAAGATTGAACAACCGGGAGTAGTGTTCACCCTGTCTAACCTGAAAACCCCGGTCAGTGAGGAAAGATTGAATCCATCTCAGCGCTGACCCCGTGACACCCCCTTTGTTTAGACACTGTAGCAGAGTGTGATGTGCTACAGTGTCAAACGCTGCGCTTTGGTCTAGTAGAATGAGGGCCATAGTTTGACCCTCATCTACTCCTTGCCTGATGGTCTCAGTGGCCATCAGCAGCGCAGATTCCGTGGAATGGCGGGACCGAAAGCCAAATTGAGTAGGGTGAAGTAGATTGGCTTGCTCAACAAATGTCATGACTGTAGGAAGAGATGTTGGTCATGGACCCGAACGAGGTGTGTCTTTGTTGCGTGCGCTCAGGCTACAACTCTAAATCATGCGATAAATGTGCCGTCATGCACTCGAAAGCAATCTGGGATGCAGATTTGAAGCTGTATGTTGATGTACATAAGAAGAGGTTGCAGCCTTTGCTTAAATCAGGCTCCCGCTCCAGGTCGCAGACTCAATCCTGATCATGAGGCTGATCTCAGAAGAGGTCAACTTCACTCTAGAAGTCCTTCAGTAAGTTGAATACGAAGTCCAGACACAATCACATAGAAAGTTAATCAGGACTGGACCCCATCCTACCACTCTGTATCCAAAGGGAAGTAGAGAGGGCATCATGATGTGAGTTGGTCAAGTCACAACTGATGTTGCATTACAAGATTACAAAACAGTGCTGGTGCCGTCAGTACCAGTGTTGCAGTGAAAGTGCCCAGGGCAAGTCTTGGAGTTGGGATGGAAGTCTGTACTCAAGTCCATTTGCAGCCTATCTATGACCCAATTCCTCTGTCAGAGCAGACAAGCCAACAAAGGCACCATTTTCTTTTTTGGCTCTGATTCTGAACAAGGTACTACTCAGTATGGGGGTGATAATGGTGTAGAGAGGATGGTTTTCTGCCACCCCACTACACAGATGACAACTTCTATATGCAATTATAAGAGTCCAGCGGGCTTGATACCTCTCCCCAGGCAGGGCTTTACTTGCAGCTTGGACCACCAATGCTAGACAGTGCATTATTTACAGTAGTGTTCTGCCAGGCAGCTGAAGTCCAAGATGTACAGCAACCTTCAGTGGAGACCAAAATGAACCTCCTTATGCAAATTTTACAGCTTTAGCGTGCCCTGTTTAAGCCCTTGCTCCCCTTTAATGAGGCCCTTAGTGATACCTTAATTGGACGTTGGTCAAAGCTCTGTGCCAACCCACTGGTAAATACGCAGGTGGCCATGTATTGCAGACTGGCTCCTGGTGACCCTGATTTTATTACTAGACATTCTACTTCAGAGAGCCTTGTTGTTTACAATTTAACCAATAAGGTGAACACCAGTTCATTTCCCACAACTACCCCTGATATGTAGTGAAGAGGATGGGAACGTTAGCAAAACGTTTGTTTTCCCCTGTCAGTCCGGCATTGTGATTGATACAATCTGTATGTTTATTGGGTCCCTCTGGTACATGGCTACAAGATCCTGCCCTTGGCCCTGGAAAACCTAAAGGCATTTTTGGTGCAGACAATTCAAGATGTAAAAGACACGGGCAAATATGTGATCTGCGGTGGCCTAGATACTACTGATTACCTGAGAAGGGCAGTTGGCAACAGTGTTTTCCTGACACACTATGGATGCATGCCACTGAATTCTCCAGATATGTAAAAGCCTCTCTCATCTATGTGCCTTTTGATGGGTCAGGCCATTTCTGTGCTTTCAAAAAGGTAGGGCCATGGCTCGCTTCCTGATTCTGATGACCTTGGCCGAACTGTTCTCACACCAGTTCAAGAAGTTCAGGACCCTCCTTTGGACCCACAAGAGACTATTGAGCCCTGACGAAGTTCTAATTGAACGAAACGCGTTGGCTGTGGTTTTAAAAGATTGAAAAGAATAAAGGACTTTTATGGAAAAATTGGAAGCTCTTTTGAATTGTATTATTTGGTGCACCGTCCTTTTCTACAAAAACTTTGGTATCTGTTTCGCAGTGCAGCATACGTGCGGCGTGCTCCGGACGTGTTTGCACAACCCAAGGACTCACAGTTTTACTTTGAAATTGAGGTGCTTAACCGTGGTCAGCCGCACTGTTTGTTTTCAATAAAATAGCATTGCCCTACGCTTTCTGCTTGCCTCACCAAATCATACTCCCAAATCAGAGCAAAATTATAAAAGAGTGTGTTCACCCTGCTACAGGAAGTGTGATTGAGATGATTCTATGATCAAAAACAGGAGAGGGGTATTTTTCTTGCTATTTCTTTGTGGCAAAGATGGACAAGGTTCTCCGGCCTATTTTGGATCTTTGACCTCTGAATACCTTCCTGTGGAAGAAATTCATAATGTTAATGATGGCCTAGATCCTGTCTGCTCTAGCATTTTACATTTGCTGTGCACCCCTTAAACAGTGCCCCTTCGGAGATTGGGGATACCAGTTTTTCCCTACCTTGATGATGGGTTTTGTCAAGTCAGTCATGGACCACCTCCAGACTACGGCAAATGTCCTGATTTCGTTGGCATTCACTCTTAATGACTTCTCTTCAGAGGCTTCCTTTCTTTGAAGCTATCCTGAATACAGTGCAGTTCAGGGCTTTCCCTCTACCCCACATAATCCAGGACATTTGGACCATGATCCAGACGTTTCAGCCTTAATCCTGAATCACAGCGGGGGCAGCTTTGAGGCTTTTTGGCCAGTGGGTTTCCTGCATCCTCCTTGTCAGCTATGCTAGGTGGCAAAGGAGGGCTCTGCAATGGAACCTGAAGTTATAGTGGGTCCAACATTAAGAGAGTGTGGCATATGTCATCCAGGTCTTGGAGGAGACGGCTTGCGATTTGCATTGGTGGCTGCTCAAATGCAATTGGTCCAGCAGCAGGCCCCTCTTCCTTCCTCACCCAGAGCTGATGGTGGTGACAGACAAGTCCCTGCTAGGCTGGAGAGGTTACATGGAGGAGGTGAAGATCAAAGGACTTAGGTCTCCAGTGGA
Source organism: Lissotriton helveticus (assembly GCF_964261635.1). Lineage (NCBI taxonomy): Eukaryota > Metazoa > Chordata > Amphibia > Caudata > Salamandridae > Lissotriton > Lissotriton helveticus. Next base: position 936,090,211 of record NC_136071.1, read on the forward strand.
AGCCCATCTCCATAACAGTCTGCTGGAGTTATGTGTAATTAGTTGGCTCAGAGCGCCTTCCTTACGTTCATGAAGTAAAGACTGGTGAATCTCTCACGGACAACACCACTACCATCTGATATTGCAACAAGCTGGGAAGAGTGGAATCCTGGGCCCTGCGCCAAGAGGCTCTGCACCTCTGGAATTGGCTTGCCCATTGGGGTATTTCCCTGATCATGAACCATCTGGCAGGGTCCTAGAATGCCAGAGCATGCAAGCTAATCAGTAGGTGTCTGGCTGATCACAAAAGGCAAAAATTGTAGGAGGCTGTATAAACTGCACAAGAAGAACTAACCCTATGTGGTTTATTTAGAGGCTACATTGCTTTATGATTTATAATGTGTTCAACTGATTGCAACAAATATGTGGTAATGATTGCTGTTATTGTGTCAACCTTTGATCCTGAGGTGGTATCTTCAAAAGCAGATTTCATTATGGCAGGGTTGTTAATCTGTGTTTTGATTTGTGCTGGTTTTAAGAGTAGCTGTCCACTTTTTTTTACCAACCTGCTTTTGCCTGATAAAGAATGTTATAAAACGAAAGGGAAAATAAGTGTTTGTAAAGCCAATAAAATAAAAAATGACATATCACATAAATAAATGAAAAAATATGAACTGAAAGCGAGGAGAGCCAATGGCTGAGGTGGGATGACCCATTGCCCCATATGTGTGTGTGTTTGTTGGTGCCTGGGCTACATCTTAAAATTGCAGATTGAATTTAATTCTCCTTAGGAAATCCACCCTTTGTTAGCCGGGCCCCAAAGGATAGAGTCCCGGGGCTGAAATTGGACCAGAGAGTGGGGCCACGTGGCCCCTCTCTCTTCACTGCTTTTAGCCGGGCCCAGGGGATGGGGTCCTTGAGGCCAACATCTCTAGTAGGGGGGCAGCATTCCCCCCTTCTACTTCATAATGTGCCAGGGCCCCGGGATATGGGGTCCCCGGGGCCAGGAATTGACCCGGGGAGGGAGGCTGCACGCTCCCCTCCCCCTTTAAAATATGTCCGGGACCCGCAACATGGGATCCCTGGATCCAAAATTAGCACAGGAAGGGGGCTGCTTACCCCCCCCCCCCCCCCCATATTAAGCAATGGACCCTGGGGAATAGGCTCCCTGGGGCTAAATACAGCCCAGAGATGGGGCTATGTACCCCACCCTCAAGAAATGTGGCAGGCCCTGAGGGGTGGGGTCTCAGGGACTGAAATCAGCCCGTGTATCGGGGCTGAGTGTCCCCTCCTGGGTTGGCTGCCTTTGAAGGTGTTGGCTAGAGGGCAGGGCCTGTAACCAGGCCCTCTGGCCAACCCCCGCCGCGGAAGGCCAAAGGGTGTGTGTGGCGTGGAGTTGGCTGCGGGAGATGGTCCCAGCGGTGGGGTTGGCTACTTGTGGGGGTGGGGGTTGGCCACAGGGCGTGGCTGCAGGCTTCAGCAGTGCAGCCGTTGGATTAACATACAGTTATTAAGTATTATTTTATGTTACAAAAAACTAGAAATTTACTGAAAAAAACCCAAATGTTACAGGGACGTTGTAGTTAGGAAATATCATTAATAAACTGTAGAAATTCACTGAAAAAAACAAAGGTTACAAGGACGTTATAGTTAGGAAATAGATTATTTTTAAACATAGACATTTACGAAAAAATCCAAGGATGACATGATTGCTGTAAAATTATTGAAGAGAAAACTGTGCATGAATTTGGTGCGACTTATAGTTACCTTAGGGCACGAGTTATAGTTACTTGAGATAACTCCAACTATAACTGCTTAATCTCTATGGTTATGTATGTGTAAAATCAGCACCTAACTATAACGGTCTAGTAATCTTTAGGTTTTTTATGAATTTCCAAGGTTTTCTTACTATAGAGTCTATGTAACCTTAGTTTGTTTTCCAATAAATCTATCTATCTATCTATCTATCTATCTATCTATCTATCTATCTATCTATCTATCTATCTATCTATCTATCTATCTATCTATCTATCTATCTATCTATCTAACTATCTATCTATCTATCTATCTATCTATCTATCTATCTATCTATCAATCTATCTATCTCTTTCTATCTCTCTCTCTCTCTCTCTCTCTCTCACTCTATATATATGTATATATATATATATAATCTAGTAGGTCTAGTAGGTCTATTTCTCCTTAGAAAGAGTATTCTGCTAATAACTAATGACCCCTTTTGACGAATCTTCACAAAACTGTCCAAAAAATGTTAATCTGCCTCAGTTCCTTCCTGGATAGTTTTGGGGTGATATGTCAAGCTTTGGGGGAGAAAAAAGGGAGGTGTCTCAAAACGCAAAATGCACATTCATTTTCAATAGACTTCTTTAAACAAGGCAACAGCAGAAACTTCTGAACCAAATTATACCAGATTTGGGAGGAAGCTAGATCTTAGTCTGCAGATTGTGCTTTTTGTGATTTGATGTTAATCCGTTCAGTAGTTTTTGAAGAAATAGGGACAAAAATAATTGTATATCTGGACAGTTGGATCTGTGAGAATCTCTGAACACTCTTGCGGGAGCACCAGTTTAAAAAATAGAGTGTTCTGATTGGCCCAGGGAGCTTTATTTTCCTTGGGCCATCTCGCTTCTCCAGGAATCAGACTTCCGTGGGAGTGAATGCTCTGACTGGTTGCCAGCAACATGAGGAAATGATGCTGGCAGCCATTACATGACTCGGGAACTGAGTCCTGTGTCCTAAAGCAAAAACAACAATAATATAAGAGGGCAGGCTAAGTCTGCCCTGACCTCCTAGGCCCCATGGGGAGAATCAGAGGCAGGCCCCATGGGGAGAATCAGAGGCACCCCCCCTCTCTTGAGCCAAAAAGAAATAAAAATAGGCAGAAATGTGTAGAGACCTTCACGGATCAGAAAAAACAAAAACCTAAATGGCGGCTGGGCCGCACTCAGAAATTATAAGCACCCAGGCAGCCACCCCCTTGGGTGTGTTTCTGAAGATGAGGGGGCAATGTGGCCTCCAGAGGCAAAAATTTGAACAGTCCAGGTAGCCCTCTCTCAGGGCCAAATATATTTTATATGAGGAGGAGGGCCACTCCCCAAACCTCAAAAGTCCTCAGAGAGCCCACTCCTGGGTTGTATCCCCGGTTCTGAAATCAGCCCACGAAGTTGGGCTGTGTGCCCCCTCCCCTTAAAAGTCCCATTAAGCCCTGGGGGGTGGGGACCACAAACGAAATTGGCCTGGGGAGTGGGACTGCATCCCTCCTCACCCTAAGATCCCACTGGGCCCTGGGGGATAGGGTCCCTGGGGCTGAATCGGCCAGGGGTGAAGGTCCACGTGTGCCCTCCTCACTTTTATTTAAAAGAGTGTCTCTGAGGAATGGGGTCCCCAGGGCCTAGCAAGGCTTAAGTAGGGGGCTACGCAGCCCACTCCCCTTTATTTAAATAGTGGCCCCTAATAATGGGATCCCCGGAGCTGAGAATGGCTGGGGAGGGCAGCTGCACGACCCCTGCCTTGAAAAATACATTGCCCTGGGGGGTGGGGTCCCCAGGGCCTACAGAGGCTTGGGGGCAGCAGGGCCTCCCTCCCCTTAAAAAAAAAAGGTCTTGGGGGATGGGTTCCCCCCCGGTCAGGCCCTGTGGCCAACCCCCTGCCGTACACAGACAAAGGCCAGGAGCAGTGTGTGATTGACTGCCTTTGAGGGGGTTTGTTCCATGCCATGCCCTGCAGCCAACCTCCTGCCGCGCATGGCTGTATCGTAATTGAATATTACTTTATGTTAAAAAAAACTAGAAATACACAAAAGCTCAAAGGTTAAATGAACATTATAGTTAGGTGTGTGAAACTATCATTTTTTCTTTTAAACCTTAGAACTTCACGGAAAAAACAAAGTTTAAAATAACGTGATAGTTTGGTGAATTTGTCAGTGACAACATTAACGTTTTGAACTTTAAAAAAAAACACTGAAATTCACCAGTTACAGTTAGCAGAGCTAACTAGAACTTGTGCTCCTGCCACGCGCTGCATATTACCGCACTCATGACATGTTCTATAACATCATTGATGACATCACTGATGTCATAATTCAACCCTATTTTGTGCACATCGTCCATTAAATGGGTATGCCATTAGAGATATGAAAGTGAGTGCAAAAAAACTCTGAACAATATGAAGCAACTTTACTGCTATCATACATGCAACCCCTATAAGTAAAGCAAGCTTTTGTTTTTTGTATCAATGACCCTATACCATACACTTCAAGGGAAGCCACGTTCATGATGACTATGAACCACAGATTAAAGGGTAACCTATCCTGCACATGGTGTTCGATTTATATGTCAAAGTGCCTCAGGATACTCAAACCCTGTCACATAACTAATTCCCTACTGCGAACACTCTTTATCTCTATGAAATTCCCTGACAGTCACTGACCTATATTGAGAAATCAAGTGGATATGAGTAGAAAAGTTTGTACTGTTAACAGTGTTCACTTTGGAGAGAGTTTACTCTGTACCTCGCTCTTTGCAGACAGTGACATTCTAATGGGAAATTCACCTCAGAGAATTAAAAAATGTACTAAACAAAGTGTACACTCTATGCAAAACGTGTTCAGTGAGCGACTGTTCACTTAAAATGACCACGGTCTGAAGGTGCTAAAGATCATACTACCTGCAGTCTTTATACTCAAGTAAAACAAGTACAGGTTAGTACCTGATGCATCCAGTCTTCTATGTTAAGTAGAGGTTGTCATGCTGAGACGATTCTGTCTAAAAACTCAAGGCTGCTTACAATACTTGTATGTAGTATGTAGAATCTTTACCCTGCTGGAAACTTTTCCTGCAGTACCAAAAAACTTGTGTGGAACATGCTGTCAGCTGCACCCGGGGTTACTCTTCAATACAAACATTTATAATGTGTTCAATCCCTCTACACATGTATGAAGCATTAGGAGCACTTGTGTTTTGTAAACATTTACACCCATTAGCTGGACAGTTACCGGCCACTATGTAAACTTAAAAAGAAACAGCAAACTAACTGGCTCATTGGATGATGTCACCAATGATGTCATTTGAGATGTCATCAGCGATTCATAATTGATATCAAATGATGTCATGAATGATGTCATATGTGAGGTCATAAGCAGTGAATTGCATGGCGGTGCAAGTTATAGTTAGCTCTGCTAACTATAACTGGTGATTTGCTGTGGTTTTCTTAATTCAAAACAATGTCACCAGCAAATTCATTTATCTATTACGTTACTTGAAACTTTGGTTTTTTCAGTGAATTTCTGTGTTTAAAAAAAAAAAGATCTTTTTATTACACCTAACTATATCACAACTTTAAACTTTGTGTTTTTTCTGTGAATATATAACCCTGGAGGGAGTGCCAGTGTAGTTATAGTTAGGACCTTGTTTCCATTGGAAAGACATTTGTTGTTCTCCTAGTAACTTAAGCACCTTTTGATGAATCTAAACAAACGTGTCAGAAAAACCTTTTTTCAATGTTGGCTTCTTACTGGAAAGTTTTGTACCAATCTGTAAAACAGGGGCAAAGAAAAAGAAGGGGATCCCGAAAGTGGTATTTTCCATTGTAATTCTCATAGGAATGAATGCTGATACAGGAAAAACAGCTGAACAGAAGTACACCAAACTTGACACAGAGTTAAAACTTTACTCAAGGATTGTGCTTTTGTTGGTTTAGTGTGAATCTGTTTAGTAATTTCGAGATAATAGCTTTTTAAAGAGGCTCAGGTCATGAATGGGTAAACCATCAGAAAATGTTATAACTATAACAGTTTAGGATCCACAGATCCTCTGGGAATCTATAAAAAAAAAATCTGTTAACTAAGAGAGTCTGCTCACCCATCGGCCTTTTTGAGTCCAAAGATCCATTTATGAATCTGTGAATCTGAAAGGATCTTGACGGCTGGCTGCAATATGTGAGATAATGTTGCGGCATCCATTACAGAAAATGAGGGTTTTGTCTCCAAGCCATGAAAAAAAAATGAGGAAGGGTACAAGACCCATGTGCAGGTGGAGCGGATCCCAGAACAAAACCCCATGTTCAGAAGTAAAAAAAAAAGAAAAATTCACATTTTGTCCCTGGATCCAGCACCTGGATTTGCAGATCCAAGCAAAGCTTTCTCCTGTGGATTTGAGGGGTGCTTTTTTGGATCTGGTGAGCCGATCAAAAAAAAGGTTTTAATAAAGGCCTAATCACACCATCAGGCCATCTCCCATTCCTCACACCATGCACAGAGGGGTTGACTGCTGGTACACTACCACTCAGACACTGCTTGTGCCATCATAAAACCTTCCTTGGGGGCAAGCTTTATGATCTCAAGGGGCTAACTGCAGAGGGACAGATGGTGCCCAACCCTGGAAAGTCTGCCACCGGGGGCAATATTCCTGGACGCAGGCTTCACTACAAAACGTACTTTGGTAACTCTCTGTTTTTCATTATTCAAGTCTATACCCCTTCCCACATCCCTTCCCAGTTGACCTTCGCCTCCTGTGAGTTACTGGTATGGTAGTCAACAAAGGAACGGACTTGCAAGGTGTTATAATCATAGCTCTTGAGAAGGAATTGTTTAAATTACTGTCAGTCTCCATGATACAGAGACCCCTTGAGAAACATTGGCTTTGTAAATGATGAACAGGATTCAAGTAATTAAGATTGCTGTTGTGTAAGTGTGGTATTAGCCATAATGCCAGACCTGTGTCTTATCTTGCTAGCTTGTGAGCACAATTCATGCCAGTGCAGACACAAACTATATGATTTATCCTTCCAGAGCATTCCACAGATTCTTATTTACCTAAAAACTCACCTTTCTATAAAAGTATTTAGTTTTGACAATCACTTACACATGTTCTGGCCACTCAACACTTACCGTTTGGTAAGCTCATCTACCACACAGAAGGTTCTCTTCCTTTAATTGGATCAGTCTATGCAATATTAAAAATCTCAATCGGATGGGCAGATTACTTAAACAAGCAACTGGTTACCAACATTCAGTTCACACACAGCACCAACACTGACTTCATCCATGTCATGGAAAAAGCAAAGTAATACTTATGAGACAAAGAGCACATACCCTATTGAATATTCATGTACTGGAATACTCTTCCATAGTCATACACTCCAATCTGACCAGTAAGATGTTTACCCTTCACCTTAGCCAGTGCAGACCATTTTTGCTTGAGACTTGTAATGGATATTGATTGGTAAATATACATTTCTTGTATTATTCCATTTCACAGGTTTTAAAAGGTCTAAACCTAAAGGTACATAGTGGACAAACCGTTGCCTTAGTTGGTAGCAGTGGCTGTGGAAAAAGTACAACTGTTCAACTCATACAGAGATTTTATGACCCGGAGTATGGCACGGTAAGAAACTAATGAAATGCTGGTGAATTCGGGAATGGGTTAACTAGTTTGGTGATCTTGCTTGTAATAATTTAACTATGCAGTATTTGTTTGGAGACATTGTAGATGTAGTTTCATTATGACCAATTACCCAGTTTGTTGTAAAGGTTTCATTCTATCTACCTTCCTAATAAAGAATGGAGATCTGATGATGCTGAGTAATCAGAGGATGTTGTGACCTTTCTTCATCTTTCATATGGCTTAACTGTTGATTGTGGTACGTGCAACTATTGAGTTCAGAGTACAAATCCCAGCATGAACACTGTGAGGGTCCAGAGATCAAAATTTTGCACTGTAAGTAGATTAAGCTCTAATAATCTGAATTAGGGCAATGCAAGCTTGTGACTGTTACCAGTGAGATTTTGCAGTGTCAATTCAGGAAAATATATTGATATCTGTCCATGTATTTCTATACACAGTTATTTATTTATTTATTTTTTGTCATTTTTTATTTTGCAAGTTTTCTCTTTGTGGCTTGGTACCATTATTGATTTTCAGTCATAATGACGACCACTAATACAATTTTTGTTTATGTTTTTAGATTACCATTGATGGCGAGGACATCCGATCACTAAATGTGAGGTATCTCAGAGAAATTATTGGAGTAGTAAGCCAAGAACCCATTCTCTTTGATACCAGTATTGTTGAAAACATTCGCTATGGCCGTGAAGACGTAACAATGGAGGAGATTGAGAGAGCTGTTAAGGAAGCTAATGCATACGATTTCATCATGAAGCTCCCTGATGTAAGAACAATCATTTTATTATTGAATATTCTATTTTGGAATAATATCTGCTGCTTTGCTGATCAAATGTGGTGATCAATTGAATTGTTTTGTCCTGTTTGTCATTTGGTGTTACGGGCAACACCTGACTGCCATGCTGCAAAAGGATTCTGTGCAAGCCAACAGCACATGCCAGTCATTCTCAGTTATGAAGTGATTCTATCAGTTATATCTGATAGAGACTACTAGCCGCAGATTCCTTCAAGTAGAATTATCTCCAGGCGTGAGACTGTATCCGGAAACTTTTTGCCACAACATCTCTGCGTGCCAGGGTCGGGTGGCATCATGTGACTCCGCCAGGTGTCGTCCCTGTACGCGACGTCAGCGAGGTCACATAAGTCCCACCCCGGCGCGCCTACATCAGTTTTTTCCTTTTCCGCGTGGAACGCGGATCCGGTCTCTACTACAGGCCTGTTTGGGTGCCCCTTTTTCTTCCCCATGGTCTAATTTTTGGTAGAACAGTGTGCGAATGCCTTCGGGCTTCAAGACTTGCACGTCGTATGGGCCTCTTATGTCGGTGACGGACCGCACCTCATTTGTATGTGTTGTTTGGGGGAGGATCACTGCACCACTGACTGTGAGGCGTGCCAACAGTTGAAGCCGAAGTCGCGGCGGGAGCTCCGTATGAAACTACTCTCAGCGTGCCTCTCAAGGTCGGCTTCCTCTCCTCGATCAGCCTCGGCAGACCGCTTCAGATACGGCCGTTTTCGTCGTCCTCGTCCTCCGAGTCGCAAGAGCTTCACTCACCAGTGGGTAAGTGCCGCAGTTTGTCCTCGGGGCTGGTTTTGGCCTGCCGGGGGCGTGGGCTCTCCGCGGGTGATGTGCCCCTGTGTGTCGACCTCCTATCCACCGTTTCCCGGTGACGCAGTGTAGAGAGTCCAGATGGAGACTTATGTGGCGGCTTTGCATGCCTCGCTGGGGTCTCCTCCTCCTTCCTCTCCCGGTGCCGCGTGAACCTGCATGTCTCTCCCTCCACCCTTCTGCCTCCAGTCCACTTTTGCGGACTGCTTTTCCCCCCCTGCCACCACTGTTGACTCCGCCGTCCCGGGAGGTCCGCTAGTTGGACTCGTGGGCACGTAACATGTTCGCCTCCACCAGCTCTGCCCTATGGGCCCTTAAACCCATATGTGTGTTGGCTAGGGCTTCCTCTTGTTTGTGGGACTCAGCTAAGTCTTTGGGATCTGCTGGTTCTCAAGAGACGATTCATGTGGATTTATGGCATCATGCGCTGGATGGCCGAGAGCTAGCAGCATTTATTCTCCGCTCTGCTCTGGATATCTCGGAGGTGCTGGGCCGGGCCATGGCTTCCTCAGTCACCCCGTGTTGCCATGCTTGGTTTCAGGACGGCGTGTTCCCTGAAAATATTCGGGAGCGGCTGCTTGATCTTCCATTCGATGGCAGCCTGATGCCCCGGCTGACTCCGCCATCCAACGGTTCCTGGCAGGGCTCCGTCCTCTTCATCCTCCTCCGCCTTATCCTCCTCCTTCCCCTCCTCAGTGACTGCTGAGTTGCGCTGGTTCTGGACCTTTCCTTGGGCTGGTTGCCCTTGCTGTGAGGTGTGTTTTATGGTCACTCGAGTCCTCCCTACTGGGGCTGTAACTTTGTTAGATGGCCCTTTGTTGTCTGTGTGTTATCTGCTTGAGTTATTTGCACAGACTTGGCCCTGAGATTAGGCCTTCAGTTTTTCTCTTGGGCTGCTTGACAAGCCTTCCGAGGGGTTTCTTTCCCTGGGGCTCTTTTTGTTTTTTCCTCTGCTGTGGTAGTTCTTCCAAAGAGGATTCCCATGTCTTGGGACTAAATGTACCCTATGTGGGGTAGTGGTAGCTGTTATATAGCTTGCGCTCTGTTAGCGAGTTTTGGTAGCCTTCGGGTGCCGGTTCTCCATGGCATTTATGTATGTTGATGTCTGTTTTGGTAATGGTTCTAAGATTATACCAGGCTCTTGCTAGGCCTTGCAGTATCTTCAACTTGATTTTCTTGAAAAATGTAGGGTCTCCAAACTTGAATAGAAATCCCGTCTGATTTAAACCTTCACATTTTAATAGTGTTGAAAACATGAGGCCTATACCCTGATCTGCTGGAGTTTTAAATAATATTCGGGCATGTGTTAGCTGAAATGCCCAGGCATAAATTTGAATGTCAGGGCCGGCCAAACCCCCCTTCTCCCTGCGACGCCGTAGTTTATTCCACGAAATTCTTGCTATCTTATTCCTCCATATGAATGAGATGATGTCACTCTGCATCTTTGCTATCATTTTCTTTTCAAAATAAAGTGGTAAACTATTGAAAATAAAGGTTAACCTTGGCAAAATGGACATCTTGACTAAACTAGATCGACCTAGGAGCGTCAATGGTAGATGTCTCCAGGCATTCATTAATTTCCTACAGTCTTTGGCCACCAGAGTAAAATTTGTGTGGGCGATCTGATTGATATCTTTTAGGATTTTTATACCTAAATATCTCATGCTGTCACAAGGTTGTACTGGAAGTGGTGCTGTTATGCTGTTCCATGCCATAATCTCAGTCTTTGTGGCATTAATTTCATAGCCAGAGATGTTAGCAAATTGTTGTGCCAAATTAATGACTGACGGAAGCGTTGTGCTGATGTCAGAAGTTAAAATCATAAGATCGTCAGCATATATAGATACTTTTTTTTCCCAATCTCTGTATCTAAATGGAGCGATATTAATATCTTCACGAATCAGTTGAGCGAATGGCTCTATATATATATCAAAAAGTAGGGGCAAAAGCGGGCAACCCTGCCGGGTGCCTCTTGTAATGGTAAAAGGTTCCGACAGTCCGCCATTAACCAAGACCGAGGCTGAAGGTTCGTAATATAATAGTTCCACCGCTCTGCGGAAAGCCCGGCCTACACCAAATTTTTCCAAGGCCCCCGACAGGTATTTCCAATTGACCCTGTCGAAGGCCTTGGCGGCGTCCAAAGTGAGAATAGCCAAAGGTAGTGATGAATTAGTTGCCATATCAATTGCACCTATTAGATCATATATTAGCTCGTAGAGTTGGCGACCTTTAACGAAGCCCTTTTGATTGGGATGTAAGACTGAGGGGGCTACCTGTTCCAATCGCTTGGCTAGTATAGTCGCAAAGATCTTATAATCAGCGTTGAGAACTGAAATTGGACGATATGAAGCGCAGGCGGTGGCTACTTTGCCTGGTTTCAAAATTAGCGTGATGGAAGCTTTGCTTCATGATGGGGGAGGTAAATCGCCATCTACCAGTATTTGGTTGAATAGTTTGGTGAGAAAGGGAGCGATATCTGCTGCAATATGTTTATATAGCTCTGCCGGGAGGCCATCCGGGCCCGCCGCCTTACCAGATTTACTGTTTAATATAGCAGATGATACCTCCTCAACCATAATTGGTTGGTCTAACAGATTTACTTGTTCTTTAGAAAGTACTGGTAGGGAAATTTTATTGAGCCAGTTTCCTACTTCAATAGAGGTGATGTTGTTGTCCTCTCGATATATAGCCTGGAAGAAATCTTTGAAAGCTGACCTTATTTCTGGGTCCGAAGATACTGTACCAGAGCCAGAAATTATAGAGTCTATGTTATTGCGCGTTTGGTCTGTTCTAGACTTCCAGGCTAGTAGTTTGCCTGCCCCTTCACCGAATTCAAAATTGGCTAATTTACTGGCTTCCCACCTTTGCAGAATACGCTGATTTAATACAGAAACCATTTGCCCTTTAAGTTTCGTTAGCTCCTCCTGCTTAGCATGTATAACATGATCTAAGCAATTATTTAAATTTTCTAATTCTGATTGGGCTTTTAGTATATTGGCCTCTATTAGTGTAACCGCTTGGGTGTATTGTCTCTTACGAAACGAAGTTTTATTCTTGACAATCCCTCTCAAAGAGCATTTAAAAGCTCCCATACTAAACTAGAGCACGCCGAGCCAATGTTGATTTTAAAGAATTCTTGCGTCTCCACCTTAACATATTCCAGATCCTCAGAGGATGTAAGAAAGGATCTGTCGATTGACCATGACCTTGTCGCGATTTGGGACTGTAGTTCAAAGTCTAGGAGTATAGCCGAATGATCGGACAGGTGTGAAGGTAGATAAGTTATATCCCTGACTGACTTTTCCAAGCATTTGTTTACCAATATGAAATCAATCCTTGATCTGTGACGGTACTTATAGTTTCTAAAGGAAAAGCCGGATTTCTGACCCGACCTTGTCCTCCAAATATCAATAAATCCGTATTGATGCATATTTTTAATTAGAAGATCTCTAGATTTAGAATGTACCTGTTGTCGACTAGAAATAGACTTATCCAACTGCGGTTCAAGCACAATGTTAAAATCTCCCGCTATTATCATGGGTTCTGGAAAATGTAACAGCTCGGAGAACAACGTGGCCAGGACTGATGGATCATCACGGTTAGGCCCATAATAGCCTACCAGCGTAATGCATGACCCCCCTATCATAACAGCCGCGATTGCCCATCTACCATAAGGCTCAACCCTTTGTTTCAAAAGTCTTGTTGTGATGGTTTTTTTAAATAAAATGGCAACCCCTCTTGTATTAACTGTCTGCGAAGTAGACACTGATAGATCTATCCATCTATTCTTTTTTACCAGATCCAGTACTTCAGCTTCAACCAGGTGTGTCTCCTGGAGAATAATGACCTGCGCATCCAAATCTCGGACATATTGTACAATTGTGTTGGCTCTAGGTTTGGTGCGCAGGCCATTAACATTCCAGGAGAAAATTTTAATGGTACTCATGATTGGGGTATCTAATGGTAATGATTAGGAGTCCTGCCAATACATTCCCCTTGATGTTGCCTAAGTGATCAAGATTCGTCCATTGTTTATTTATAAAATTATCGACCGCCATTTTAGAGATGAGAAACATTTTATTTTTTATTTCCCTAACCCTTTCCCTCGTGAACACTGCCCCCCCTCCCCTGAGGAACCCTTGATTGTCCAACCGGAAAGGATCCGGTTTGTGATACCCCTGATACTCTATCTAGGCTCAGACGGAACGTTATTGGTTTAGGATTTTGAAGGACTGAATATATCTAAGTTTTGTGAACCTTTTGCTAGGGACACTACGATATGGAGATTTAACTAAGTAGCTTAAAGTGGTATCTATATAGGGTTATATACAGGGGAAAAAAATCATAAACTCGTGCTCTGTGTAATTTGCTATTACATAGTATATATATTCTTTTTTCTTTTTTTTCTTTTCTTTTCTCTCCCTTTTCCTTTTTTAATAGAACATTTCGTGATATTAAAGTGATTACCTTTCTTTTTTTCTCCCCTTTTCTTCCTTTTTTTTTCTTCTTCTCCCTTTTTTTTTTTTAGTGTCATCTTTTCTGACTTAAACTATTATATTTATCCTCTATTAGAAAGGTTCATGCTGAGCTAAGACTTTGTGGTTTCATTCATAAGTAAGCTCTATAACCTCTATAAACTGATATGTGAGGGAACCCCCCCCCAGACTGTCTCAGGTTGTGATTAAGCTAGAGTTACTTTTTAGAGGTTCCTAAGCTTAACAATAGTTCATCTGCTGCTTGGACTGTGCGGACGTTAAACATTTTGTTATTTAGCATGATCTTAAGTGCTGCTGGGAAGCGCAACTGGACAGATGCTCCCAAGTTTCTAAATGCCTCCATCCTCCGACCCAGCTCCCACTGTCTATCAAGGGTCGCCCTCGACAAGTCAGAGCGCACTTGGAAGGAAAAGCCATCGCCTGTCACGGATTTTTGTTTTAAGGCTAGATTTAGAATTTGATCCTTGAGTTGAAACGTGTGGAAATTCACTAGAATCTTGCGGGGCTTTGCACGTTGTGGATTACGCCTGAATGGATCCCTATGAATCCGCTGAATGTCCAGGTTAAGCTCCTCCTCTGTGTGTTTTAAATTTAAGGATTTTATTAGGAGTTGGATAATATAAGCCTTAATGTTGGAACCTTCATTTGCTTCTGGTACATTCAGGATGCGAATATTGCATCGCCTCGCCTTGTTTTCCAAAACCTCTATTCTTTCAGCCAGTGCAGTATCTTCTCTTTTAAGCTTCAATATCTCCTCCTTAGCGTTGTCTAATTCTATGGACATTACGGCTGTTGTCTCTTCCAAGGCTTCCGTCCTTAAAAATAACCCATCAATTTTGCTGTCTAGTGATTCACAGTAAGACCTAATCTCTCTTTGGATTTTAGATGACTCCTCAAATCCTCGTTTAATGTCGATTGTCAGATTTGAAAACATAGTTAGTACTGAAGAGAGGTCCAAAGGTGAGGTAGAGACAATGACTTCCGGTGACAACTGTGCTTCAGGGCTGAGAGATTGAGGAATCTGAGTTAATTGCTGTATGGTAACCTGAGCATTCTGATCCGGAAATGGAAGAGCTTCAAGTACTTGAGACTGATTATCTGGTTCTAATACCTGACTTTCATTTGCTACATTTGCTACATGATTGTTACAACTATCAGGGAGACCAGGGTCTGTCAGTCCTGTGTTACTAAGTGGAACTGCAGTACTCATGTCAGGTTTTAAGGCATTGACACCATCATTATCAGCATTAGATTCTGCAGGGTTTTCTAGCATAGCAGCTGGTTGTATATTTTCCATAATTGAAGAGACTGAGACAGAGGCCATATTTCCAGCTAATGATGGACTAAAAATTGACTCAGAAGATGTTATAGTAGATAAATGACTGCTTTGCGCAAGACTCAGAACCTGGGGAATTGCCTTAAAGTAAGAGCGCAGAGAAGGTGTTATCTTTGAACCCGGGTCCAACACAGATTTTGTTACCTTGGACCTCTTGGATCGTTTGGGCTTAGCTTCTGCCGAGAGGTATGAAGAGAACTTGGCGGACGTATTTTTTGATGCCACTGGACCTGGTGGGTGCAGCACTAGATGGGATTACTACTTCAGGGACCGCAGCAGTGCTGTTCCAAACCTCCTGCCCAGTGATCTGTGTAGACTCCAGTACTGAGGTGGAAAACAAATTAGATTTTTCTGAAACTGTCCCCCCTCGGTTATATAGTACACTCCCTGCTTTAGCTGTTTTCCTGCCTCTACGACCTTTTCGAGATACCACTAAGGTCGATTTTGTCGATTTTATTGCTAACTCAGGTTGAGTATTGGCTCTACTTCTAAGAGAGTATGTATTTATTGCAGGACTTAAAGCCTGCTCTGTGACCCCTGATGTAGAGCTTATGCCTCCCTTGAGACCAGCATGCACAACAGCGGGGCTCTCAGTCTGACCCACGAGCCTAGTTACATATGGCTCTCGAAGCTGAGCAGCCACCTCCTCCTCCTCCTCCGCCTCATTTGCAGAATGATCCGGCAGCACAAGGCCTCCTGTCACCTCGAGCAGCGCTGAAACCGGTGTCAGAGAATTCTCGGAGGTGTCTCTGCCTCTGCCCGCCGCCGTTTGCTGTCCTTCCCTGCCCGCAACCACAGGTAGAATGTCTCTGTGAAGAGAGCGAGCTTGTCTCCCTCGGCGGTGCTCCAGGGCAGCACGGTCCCACTTCCAAGGTGCCGACGTGGGGAGGGTCTGCGTCTGCAGAGCTGGCTGGATCGGCAACGGGTGTGTGAACGCCGAATGAGAGCGAGAGCAAAACAGGCCCCCCCGAACACAAGCATGGGGAATGGAAGGTGAGCGAGCTATCAGGCTCGGATGTTATCGGTGAATTCAATCAGTAAAACAAAATATTTTTACCAAAACAGAGGCTGTAAGGAATCCCCGCACGATCCAATCCGTTTAACGCATAAATGCAGCCCTCGCCAGAAACATGTAAAGCAAGAACGCTCCGCTAGAGCCCAGAGCGGGTTATCGCGGCCACTAACCCGCCGCCGCCATGTTCCTTCCCCTCCGTTCCTGGTCTGCAGATCTTGTCCCCTGTGGGACCCTTTGTTCTGTCCAGGCTGGTGGGGTCCTTTCGCAAACCCTCCTTCCCCATGGGTATTGCTAGGGTATCTATTCTACGTGAAGGAATCTGGGGCTAGTAGTCTCTATCAGATGTACGAGTTACTTACCTTCGTTAACGATATATCTGGTAGAGATGATTCTAGCCGCAGATTCCTTCACAGCCCACCCTTCCTCCCCGTTCTGCGAGGACCCTGGGTTGGTCTTCGGTGCTCACCTCCCAGTGGGGGGCTGTGTCTCCTGTGAGTGCCTTCTTTTGCTCTTGACGGGTGGCTCCATCAGGTTGCGGTTCATTCCTCTTCTTGGTTCTTGGAGGATGAGGTTACAGTGCTCTTGTGCCCCACTGCTCTGGCTACTCCAGGTTTGGGGGTTTTGCCCACAATCTCTCCTTCCCTCTCCTCCCTTCCCTTCCTCTTGCTGCTAGGGGTCCTGGCCCCTCTACTAACCTCTAATAGGGGTCCTCTGGCCATGCCTTGCCCTTGTTCCTTGGGGGGTGGTTGCCCTCTATACTGGGATGGCTTGTAGGTTTGTTGTTCCTGTCTGTCTGGGGACTGGCTCCCCTTTCTTGTTTCTCAATGAGGGTGGTAGGCCTGCTACATGGGTCATGATTTTTTATTCATGTTCCTTGTCTCCGGGAAACGGGGGGGAGGCAGACGGTTGTCTACATACTGGCAAGGTGGCTGCTCAGGTCTCTGCCCTGTTCTTTCTTACGCCCCTGCCTGTGGACACTGCACTGCAGTGTTGCACTGTTCCTTATGGTATCGTTTGTCTCCATTCTCTTTTTTTCTGCTCTTTCGCACACTGTTCCCATGCTCCCACAGTTTTTTGTCTGGTGTCTCCGCGTTGTGGTGCGGAAAAGTTCTCCGAAGAAAACTGACGTAGGCGCACCAGGGTGGGACTTATGTGACCTCACTGATGTCACGTAAGCGGACGACGCCTGGGCGGAGTCGCGTTATACCGCTCTGCCCCCGGCGTGCAGGGATGCTGTGGCAAAACGTTTCCGGGTCCAGTCTCACGCCTGGGGATAATTATAAGTGAAGGAATATGCGGCTGGAATCGTCTCTACCAGATACATCGTTACCGAAGGTAAGTAACTCGTACATTAATGTGACTTTACTAATGATATTTCTTGCTAAATGAAAGGTTATTTATGTATGATTTAGCTTTGAAGACATTTTATAGTGACCTTTGTGGATAATCTTTTGTCTGCTTCTTACAAAAGGGTTGGAGCACATCTAATTTTCCCCGATGTAGTCAAATTTTGTTAGGATTCTGTCCTCCATTTCTTTGCACAAAGATGGACACTGGCAAGGTTTCATTTTCAAAATGTTTAGGTCTCGCCAGAGACAGCACATGCGCTGTCACTTGTGCAAAATTTTGCTAGCTTACAGTAGGTTTAAAGCACACCCATTGCTTACCACTGGTTGGCTTTCTAATCACTTTCATTTGCTTACTTCTCGTTCTTCAGGGCGGGCCAGCATCACTTCCTCTTCTTGTGTCCTCCCCTGGAGCTTGGCTTAAGTACTTGCATCGTTCCACTGCTTGCATTTTGGAAGCAACTTTTTTCTTTTTGTTAAAGCACTCAGTGAGAGTGCATGTGTTTGCGTGCTGTCTCCCTCATGTCTCCCCCTTTGTTTCGCTCTCTCTTACTTGTGGGCTTCTGTCTCCCGCCACTACTGTCTTCTGTGAGCTTCTATGCCCTCTGCTTCACTCTCTCACACCAGTGCTTTTAGCCTCCATTTGTGCTTGTTGCTGTCTCTCGCTCTCTCTCACACCACTGCATGTAGCCTCCACTCAAGCTTATGTTGCCCTCTCTCGCCAGTGTGCTTCTGTGCCACCCCAACTCTCCGCCATGTTGCTCTAAACCCCTCTCCTCCCTCCCCGACCTGCTACTCGGACTCCATTAACATTAAAACATTTGTTTAAAAGGCGCAATGACAGAGTCTCTAGGCTGAGTCATTTTGTAGGCACACACCAGCAAATCAATTTCTTATTCCTTATTTTTTATCTTTTCTTCACACTGTACAGTATCAGCTTTGAAGATGTCAAGCATAAAGAAAAGGCATTGGCAGAGCCAAAAGCTCCATAAGGTACCATTGCCAATGCTTCTTTTCCATTTGAAATGAATCATAGAATATTTCCTAGTGTTTTAAAGAGAGCCATTTCCTAAGAGTTATTACTGGGTGTTTTTAGATATCCAAATTCTACTAAAATAGTTCATTCCAAAGGAAATATGATATTATAGTTTACAAGAACCTATAAAATGTATCTGGATTTGTTAACTACACCGAATATGGCAAATTCACTTTTAGAACCCAGAGATAACTTGGCATATTTGATAACAGTTGACACCTATGCTTATCTGATGAGACAGATCATCTAGATTAGGGGAAGCCATAATGCTGCCTCCTCGGCCTCCATGGATTGGCTCTTCAATAATTAATAATGAGAAGTATTTGATGTATTCTTTGTAGATCGTTGCTTAACACAGTTATCGATAGTCAATCCTCTTTGTGGATCCAGGCAGTTTTAGAGTCTTAGGGGGTCATTAGGATGACGGGCGGGCTTTGTCCGCCCGCCATCCTGTCGGAATTCGGGACCGCCCGCCATAAGGGTGGGGGTCCCGTAGGGGGTATTAGGATGTGCCCGCCACAGTGGCGGGCACATCCTGCATTTTTAGCATTGTGGCGGGCGGTACTCTCTGCACCCCGCCCGCCACAATGCTAAAAATGCATTTCAGCATTTGCATTTACAAAGCGGCAGGCACCGAGCGGTGCCTGCCGCTTTGTTAATGCAAATGAAGCCCGTGTGCACCCCCCACCTATACTTCACTCTGGGGGCCCGCAGTGAAGACCGCATGCCTTTCCGTGGCGGCATCGCCGCCACGGAAAGGCACCTAAATACAACCATCATAATATGGCTGGCGGTGTCTGATAGACACCGCCACCATATTATACATTTTCCGCCCCTGCCGCAAGGCGACCAGGGCGGAAAAGCGGCAGACGGTCTTTCCGTCCGCCGAGGTCCCCCCTGCCATACTAATATGGCGGGGGGAAAACGAGTGTGGATGTTGGGCGGATTGCCCCCGCCAGCATGGCGGTGGCTACCACCCGACATCCTAATGGGCCCCTTAGAGTTTGCCTCTGCGACTTTTTCAAAAGTTACCTTTATCAAAGACATGTGAAATAATTATTTTAATAAAAGAACATTTGCAAATCAACCTGCTTAATACCATATTTCATCTAATTTGTGAAGAATTGAACTAGCAGCTGTCCTGCGACAATTTATCAAAGTCAGTCTCTAAGGTCAAAGTCTGTATTTCCTTTCCCATATTAATCCAAGTGCGCTTTTCAGCATTTCCTTGTATGGGCTTAGCTAGTAGTTGTGCTATGTTGAAGGGAAATTGGCTATATATGGTGGTTTGTGAGAGAACTATCCATTGAAACACTTCTAACTCTGAAGTAATTTTTCATTCTTAGGAAACTGAAACACTGAAATATGTTTACGTTGACTTCAGTTCATCGCTTTAAAAAATGATTTGTGCCATTTGTACATACATGGCATCTATTCATTTACATACTCCAACATATCCAGAGGTCTAAGTCAAAATTGAAGACCTTAAAAGGTTGAATTGAATGGGTCAAAGAGGCAGAATGTTAAAGTGAAGAAAGGGTAAATACAGTTCCCCACTTTTGATCCTCTTTTCCTCTGTTAGTGCATCTTCAACCATACCTTTATCTGTAAATTCTTCCTCCTTTTACCTTTTAGCTGGAACTCACTGACAGAGGTACCCAAAATATGTAAACTCTTTTCTTATATTGTCAGAATAAGGGAGCAACATTGAATACCTATTTAATTTACCGTTACTTTCCCTGACCTAGTTCATTCTGGGTTTCGGAAACCCTTTGGAAAAGTCTTTGAAATCTAATGTCACATCAGGATGGCAGCCAGTAATAGGTACCGCTTGTCTTAAACATTGCAAGTTGCCTTCTTATAAAGTAATAATTTTATTTATTGCAAACTTCGACTCAAAGCGGGTTGGCCTTTTTTTCTTTTATTCATTCTCTGCTGTCTAGTAGTTTTATCAAAGGCAACCACAGAGGGACCATTTTGTGTTTTGGGACTCGAACAAACCAAAGTAAATATTTCAACTTTCAAGTGATGAAGGCCCTCATGATTACAGTTTTTCAACCAGAGTGCACATTTTGAGGCTTTACTTTACTCTTGTCAGGTTGGCTTCTAACCTAAATTAATATTGTATATGTATCTTGGATTTCTTGAATAGTAAAATTACATATAGTGTGCAGAAAATGGCTTCTTCAGGATTCCAGTCGGTGCCTGGCTTGCCTAAGACTGTTGAATGAGATTTCTGACTAAATCCGGGGTTGCAAGGACACTTTAAAAATTCTGCTGTGGTGGCTGCTCAATTAGAATTGAACCAGCCTTTGGAGTTTACTGGGGTGTCATGGCATTTTTTCTGGTCGTGAACCACCTGGTAGGATCTTTGAACATCAGGGCAGACAAGCTCAGTGGACAGCACCTGGTAGATAATGAATGGCAGTTACACCACAAGGTGGCACAGTGCATCTTCTAACAATAGGAAGAACTCTAGCTGTATATTTTTGTCATCCCAGATAATGAACAGTGTCAATACTTTTGCATGCATTCCCTAGAAGGCTCTTCTAGGAGACACATTCTAGCTATGATGGATCACGGGACTCCTATATGCTTTTCGGCCCCTACCTCTCCTGCCCAGAATTCTGAAGAAGATCGAGAACAACTGGGCCCAAGGCATTCTAGTGGTTCCAGATTAGACCACCCGGAACTTCTGGGTATGAGCATCTACACTACGGTAAGTCTTCCACTTCAGGAGGACCTACTGTCTCAGCAGTGTGGTAGGTTTCTGCACCCAGTCCTGCACCATTTGCACCTTCATTTATTGAAATTGAGCTGTGGCTGTTGGTTTTGTTTGATCTACCTCTTGAGGTTGTGAATGTTATCTTTGTTGTGTGATGTCCCTCTATGAAGTCAATTTACGCTGGAAGCTGGTACAGATTTGTGGCCTGGTGTGGTTTCTGCAACATTTCCCTTATGATGCCACATCATTTCCCTCTAGACCCCTTGTGATGCCACAGTGGAATCTCAGTTTGGTCCTGATTTTTTTTCATGTGCAGCACCTATGAGCTGAGACACAGCTGTTCACTGTGACTTCTGATCCCCTGAAGACTGTACCTTCTTATGAATACTTTAGCTCATCATGCGTGAGCTTCAGTCTCTCTCAGTGCAGCTGCTGTACAACACCCTTTTCCCAAACAAAATAGTGTTGAGGACCAAGGTGTCTTTTTTGTCAAAAGTTATGACTCCTTCTCACACAGGCAAACCATCACCCTCCAAATTCTAACTTACCACTTGAAAGAGGAGGAGAGTCTCCATCAGTTGCACCCCACAGGATCATTGAGCTTTTACATCAATCCCAATAATGATCATTGGGTGGACGATGGCTTTTTGTGGAGGTTTCTGACGCAAAGAAAGGCAAGATGGTGCAGAAAGTACTTTGTCAAAGTGTATGGTACACCAAATCAAGATCTGCTATGCATTGTCCAAGAAAAGCAGCCTCTAGAAGCACTGCAGGCTCATCTACCAGTGCCAAGACTGCTACTGCTGGGTTGATATGCAGGCAGTCTGTTCTCGACAATTTTCAGGCTGCAACTTGGGCACCAATACATACATTCACAAAGCAATACTGCCTTGACTACCAAGTCTGCCAGGAAGGGTGTTTCACCTCCTTGGTCCTGCTGAACTTCATGCTCAGAGTCCATTCCACAGACCCTACACCTTGGGAGTTACTGCTTTCGTATCCATTTTGAGGTTGAGGATTCTACGGTTAGAAGAACCGAACAGAACAAGCAACTTACCACCTGTTAATCTGTTTTTGGTGGATGCTCTTACCTAACCACTGATTCCTTACTGCCTTCCAACCTCCTCGTTCTGTGGAATGATCTCTTGTTTCCATCTATAAAGGTCCCAAGTTAGTGACCTGCAAGTCAAGAAAGAAACGGAAGTGCGAGGGTGGTGCTTGTATGTGGCTCCGTTAGTCACTTCTCGATGGAACTAAGACAGTGTAAAACCGCACAACGTCACCTACCGGTGTGCGGAATTACTGCTGTGTAAATGTTTCTGCATCCAGTCTAATGACTGGGAATATCCCAAAAGGGAGGAATATGCGATTAGATAGAGTATTCGCCAGAAAGAGTGTTACAGAATGGTAAGTGACTTGTTCTTCATGCTAAATGCAACAAAAAGTGACAATTCTAAAAGGGATGTAGTATTCCTATTAGCACTACTGGGTAGAAAGGTTAGTTCTTATAGCTCTTGTACATGCTATTATGTGCAGCCTCAACCTTATCTAGGAATGGAACTCGTTCACAGCCAGAGTGCTACATGAATTCTAGCACAGCTTTAGTGACATTTCCCAAGTTATTTATCAAAAAGAAGCACAATAAACTCAGATCCCTTCTGCGTATCAGCAATCTCAACCAAATACTGAAGTGGAAAGATAGAAATGATAATTTTATTTCCAGTTTCCTTTGCTGTTGGAAAGTTTGCAGTATGCTCCCAGTTTAAATGATGCTAACATTCACTTCCACTTATGAGATCCTCTCACAGAAAAGTGTTGTTAGTGGAAAAGGACCACTCCCACCTACAGCACTATCTTTAGAGCATGGCACAGCCCTGGAGTGGGCATACAATATGTTACAGTAATAGCTACATACACCGATATACTGATAAATCAAGTGATCCAGAAGCTGGACCAGATCCATAGCATTTTCTTTGATTTGTTCAGCATGTTATTTAAAGAATCTAGATTTCTCAACAAAGGAACACATTCATTCAAAATTCTAGACCGCCAGCAATTTCTGCAGTTCTGTTCTTCTATGAATATTCACTTTCCAAGACTTTAGTATGGCTAATAGGCTCAATAGCTTTCCTTATCAGGTATTACCTCAGGCCTGTCTGATAGTTATAGTAGGTTCTCTAAAGAAAGTGTTTTCAGAAGCCATAACCTAAATTGCCCAAATTTAAAAAAGTTAAGTTTCAGAAGACATAGCCTAAATTGCAGGGAAAATTTTACCAGCTGGTCGAAGAATTGCCATCATTTTGTCATTTGTAGGTGAGCTTTCCAAACTAGAGCATGAATTGGTGCACATTGGTGACTTATTTTTCGTTGTTTGTTTCAGAAAGTGTATATGGACTTTCCCCCTTTCTTTAAGCCTATTTGTATCAGGTTAAAGATCAAAGGGCTTTTGATCTTATTCGTCAAAACTACTACCCTCATGTTCTGGTTCTTTAGCCGTATATGCTGCTCACTTTATTAGTTATGGAAAGGTGGTGGAGTGATTCAGACCTACTCAGATTGTCTAGTGCAACCTTCAGATTTTAAATGGGCAAACATATACAGTAATTGAGAAACAATCGAGCAGAGTAGTGTTTGTTACTGTGCAGAAAAACGATGATATTTTGCAAATTATGAACTATGTTAAGGTAGCCATTTTGTAGTTGGAAGGGTGATGTTGCTTGAATATGAATTAACCTTGAAAAAAGAGACATTTGGCAAAACAGGAACAGTTGGTTTATTTACACACTACAACTGGGAGTACATCATACAGAAACAAGTCTGAGGACTGAATTAAAGTACAATCATTTTGAGCACCTTTTTGTACATTTCTGGGAGAATCATAAAACAATTCATATATCCTGTTTTAGGGAGAGGAGTGTGGGCATAGTCATGGAGCCATAAATACTCCCACCTGATGACAAATGCAGGGGGGACTCAGCCTTGCATGGACGCAATGAGGGCCAGTGGGTAAGGTGTCCAGCAGGGGGAGCGCGTGATCACTGCATGTGCTGTGTCCTGTTCCTAACTTCATGTGGCTTTTAACTTTATGATGTTTTGGGAACACGCACCCCTCCGCGCATGTGCATTTTATTAGAGCCAATCTCCCCCGACCATTGTGATGTTGCTGCCTGACTGTGGGACTAATCTGGGTTTTTCCTGCTCATGCAGTTGTTTTGCTGGTTACGTGCCACCCCACCTGTGATCTATCAATCAGTTGACTCAGGCTTTGGTCGTATTGCCTGCCTGACTAAGTATTTCTGACTCTGGGTTGATGGAGATGTTATCACGGGTGATTTCAACAACAGTAATTCGGTTTCATTTTTATACACTCATGTATCATTGCGTACATTGACATCAGTATTAACAGTGAAATGTTTATAAGCATATGGTTAGAGCTGAAAACTGTCAGGACTGGAAGAGTTTCAGAGTCTTGAGTTGGTTCACCAGCAGGGAGTAGAGCAAGTAGTGAATTTATTGCTCTTGTCTTGGAAAGTGGTCAAGTCTCTGTGGGGTAAACTAAAGTCTGCAGCATCACTGTCTTACAGACTATCCCGTCCATTTATCATTCCTGTTCCTCTATAAAAATCAGAGATAGTTAAGACACAGAAATGCTGATAACCCCTAATCTTCCAATACAGATTATTTTCGTGGCTGAAGTTCTTTTAATGAAATTGGCATTTAGCCAGTATTGCCAAAAGGCTAAAGTCTCACATTCTTAGTTTGAATTTATTTATGTAAGGGTCTTAGAAATAATGAACAAAGAGTTATGGTGCAAGGTTTGCCTATAGACTGTACATAAGGACTTGGCCGATGGTGGGAACCAGAGCGAACTTTTAATACTTCGCAAGCATACCAGACTATAATCTTGTTTGTTCATGGCTTAATAGGTGTAGAGCGGTACAGAGTACCTTGCAAATAGTGGGAAGATGGACCATTATCAATTTCAGTTTCAGATTTTGATGAAAGATTTTAAAAAATTGCACATAATCTGAGGTCAGTAAGAGTGGAGATGGGTGTTTCTTTAGAGTAGGTAAATGTTGTTTGAGGAACCTATTGAAACCAGCTATAACTCCTAACGAAATGGATCAACAAGTTGTGTGCTATTGCGAAACCAATTTAAATGTTCCAGTGGTATAGAATGTATAGTAAAGGTGAAGCAGTGAAGGAACTGAGGTTAGTGGGTGAGCTGGAAGTATGGTTAAATGGTTGATTCAGTGTAAGAAGAGGGCCTGTACTGAGTGGGAATGGAGGAGGGAAACTTTGGAGTGATCACATTTGCTTACAACTAGTACACCTCTGAAAGCTTTGGCTGAATGGAAGGTGCGAGTTTTGAGTAAGTGGTTGTGGGTAGAGGTAGCGAAGGTTGGAAAACAGTTTTCTCCAGATTGTACTCTAAGATCCAGTACCAGTTTGTAGGGAGGGACAGGTGCAACTAAAGATGAATCTAAAAAAAGAAACTTGGGGAGGGAAATAATGTGGCCATATTCTTCAGGCAATGAAATTTCAGACAGTGAATTGCAATGAGTTGGCATTGTATTCATGCTTAGAGGGAGGCAAAGCTGTAATGATTTGGGTTTCATCAGCCAAGGAGTAAGACATTCTTGCACAGGATCTTAGAGGGTCAAGGTGGGGCTTTATTGAGAAATGTGTGGCCCAAGTATAGTGTCTTCAGATGTATCCACTGGTAGATGAGTAGGTATTGAGTTGATGTATTGGTAGGGCTTCTAGACTATGACTAAGACTGGTCACCTAAGGAGAGGGACCGTGAGAGACATTCCAAAGTGATGCCATTCTAGCCTTATTCATCAGGAGTATGTTGGGATTCATGTGGTAGAATCTGGTGAGAGATCCAGACAAACTAGAATGTAGGACAGGTGGTCTGTTGTCTACATTTGATGTAGTTGGAGTTTAATAATGTGTCATTTGTGTTAGCCATATTTATTTAAGTGGAGCAGGTTACTGGCATTGAGATAACGATGACGCCTTTTAAAGACATGGGGGCATATTACCAAGCAATAGCGATAATTATCGCTATTGCTTGGTTAGATACAAAATTTTACCGCTGAGCTGCGGTGATTTTTATCGCAGATAAACCTTGGTATTACCAAGGTTTATCGCAAATGCGATAAAAAAACGCCGCAATGCATAAATATCGCTGAAAAGTCAGCGATATTCATGCATTACCGAGCTAATGCTCTTAGCCATGTTATCCACCTCCCGTTGGATAACATGGCTAAGAACTGCTCAGGGCAGGTGTTAGCTTTTGGAGATATTCGCGCTTAGCGCGAATATCTCCAAAAGTTGGTAATAGGAGATAGCGATGTTAGCGACTGTTTCCAGTCGCTAACATCTTGCCACGCCCACTTTGCATGTCATTAGTGATAAATATCACTGACATGCAAAGTGGGGCCCAAGATGGTCTCTATCTCCTACTAGCTGTCGCTAACTGGTGTTAGCGACTGCTAGGTAATAGGGAGATAATTTTATCTCCGCTTTCTTGGCTTTTAAAGCCAAAAAAGCGGAGATAAACCCCCTTGATAATATGCCCCATGATTTTGCCAACTTTTAAGTTTATGGGAAAAAGAGGAGTAGATAGATTGGTTAGTAGTTAGGAGAGTTTTTATGAGTAACACTGGACCTCTTGAGTATCGTGATGATCACAGCAGAGTTGAAACAGGAATATAGCAATGTAAAGAGATGAGTAAATAGCAATATGTGTGACAGGGTGGAGAGGCTTTCTTTTTAATCTCATATTCTACCCACTGATCCTAACCATGACCCATTCCTCCGTCTTCATTCCACAATGACCAGACACTTCGGTTTTAAGAACATGTCTTTCAAGTTGACTGTTGAAGTCGTTTGGGAGGCTAAACACATATTGACATAACAGAAACATAGTTGTACGTGTGATGTATCAACAGAAAGGCCTGATCCCCTTGCAACAAGAATTCCATTCACTCCACTATTTTGCCTGTTCATTGCTCATCAAGCTAAATTGTCATGGTATCATTTCAAGTTACAAAAGAGCTTTTGTTATATAATAGTTGTGTATCACAGTTTTAAAACAGTTGCTTCACCCGTTGTGAATCTTACCCTTGTCTGCAGTAAAATGTTACATTTATATCAGGGTCTGTGCAGAGGACAGTACCAACAGCTTATCTGAAATTGCCTAGGTTCATAAGGAGAACTCTCCATCAGTTTGTTGGCAAATACCACACACAGCCCTCTGTTGAATGTCCTCGCCGCCTGGGTCGTTCCATTGCTTTTGCACTTGAGGTGACCTGGTCTAAGTCTGCTTAGCATGCGAATGTCAGATTTCAACTTCTTCATGCTCAAATAAAAGCCATAAGCTCTAAGAAAGGGGCAGAAACAAATGCTATAAATAACCCTTTCCAAGGTAGTGATTTGTCCATTAGATGATTTCTGAGCTTCCCAGGCCAAGATGTTGCAGTATTTTCCTATGATGTCAGTTGGTATTCAACAGCATATATAAGGGAGGGTTCATGGGAGACCTGATTTTTCTTCACTATCTTTACACCTTGGTACTATTTTTGCCCCTGAGTTTTTGCTTTAAGCAGAATTGACCGTTTACCTTATGGATTATTTTCTCTGCAGTCTGTCTCGTTTCTCTCCCTCGAGGTCAGGAAGAGTTTGGTACCTTGCTCTCAATCCATATCTTTATCTTCAAACAAGAATTGCAAGATGACCGCGGAGGTTTTCTCCTCGTCATGAGTCTTTCCTCTTAACCGTGGCCCTCTAAAGGAGACACCTCACCCCTTTCATGCATATCATTCCGGGAAGGGTGGCACAGTGGCCACTGGGAGAAGTCAACTTTTCCTTGGGCAGTCTAGAAGACTATCAACAGACCTTTTCTCTCTCCAGTCCTTGACAAAATTATGTTCAAGAATACATAGCAAGACCCCCACTGAACACATTTATCTGTTAAAATGTTTTTTCTTGTGGTTTTTATGTAAAAAGAAACAAACTTCAAATACACGCTCCATATAGATTTCAAATTGTGAAGCAAATGTGGTTTGTACAAACAACTCTTAACTTCATTCTGTAGTTTCTTTTTAGTTTCATCTCATTTAATTTTGCAGTTATTGAAATCTCTTGCATTTAACTCTTTCCCGCATTGTAGGGAGAGAAGCATAGCAAGTCATACAGGCATAGAGAGATTTACACTTCTGTTTATAAAGAGATGAACCCCTTAAGAATTCTAAAAATGATTTGTTGATATTCGTAAAAACTACGTTGATAGCAACATTGAAAATGATGCACGCATATGTGGGGCTTCTTTGTTTCTGATATGACCAACTGCAGAACCTATATCTTAAAGGAATAGATTCCATTCCACAAGAGTTAAGGCAGTCATCACTGCCTATAGCTCAAACATTCCAGGAATCTACACGGCAGGAGCCTGGTACACGTATATCTTCAAAAGCTATTATGTAGATAGTGGCTGAAACATAACAAACATATTACCAACAGCATGGCACACCATAATAATTCCAAGCATTACCCCAGATTGGGCAGCCATACCACAGAAGGATTCTAATTTACCAAAGCTGAATACAGATAGTGACTGTAAATTGTATTGGCACTTATCCCATGCCCTTTTGGTACCTTAAACACCAATGTACCTGCTTTTCAGTTCCAGATTACTGAATAGGCACAGTAGGCACCGGCCTATGGGCCCCACTACTGTGTGGGGCCCGCACAACAGATCACAATTACATTGTTGGTTGGTAAAATTAAAAATGTGTTGGGAAATAATTTGGGAATGGGCACCGACATTTTGGCTGCCAAGGGCCCTTCACAGGGTTTAATCCTGCTCTGCTGCTTTTCTGTCCACAGCCGCTAATAGAAACCCATGGCAACAACTTGAAGACATTCCAAGGTCACCAAATAAAGTGCTTGTTTTCTAAAGTGCAGGTCAATGACTCGAGACAATTCCTAATCCCACAGCAGTCCATGAATGTTAAAAGCATACGAGCTATACATAATCAATTGGTAGTGCAGGTTTCCTTTCCCATCTACCCATCAATTGTTACAGCAGTTATACTGATAGTAAATTTTCCAGAGGCAGTAATAGTGCTTCTTTAGTTATGCTTAGGTCAACGTTTCCATTGAAAAATCATTTTTTGTTTTCTTAATAATTTTGTGGCCATTCGAAGAATTTATATGAAAAGAGTACATCAACTTTGGGCTCTTAGTGGCAGGTTCTGTGCATATCCTTCAAGTGTGGGGGGAGGGGCAAAAATGGGGCTCCTAAAAGTGTTATTTCACATGTTAACTCCCATTGGATCGCTCTGCTCCTTTATACTAGAATGGAATTACACCCAACTTTGCATGTGGAGAGAGAGGGGATGTGGCCTAACGGCAAGAGCGGCTGACTTTGAAGCTGGGGAACCATGTTCAGGTCTCACGGGAGTATCAAACATTCTGTGATTCTGGTGAAATCGCCTAATCTCCCTGTGCCTTAAAAAAAAAAAAAGAAAAATGATGTGTCCCTCTGTGATGCAACTGGTGCTCATGTAAAGCACTCTGAGACCGGACGCTGAGCGGATGGGGCTTGGTCCCTTCTTCAGAGCATACACGAAGCTCACATCCACGGTGAAACTGTGAAAATATATTTAATCGCCTCTTCCAATAGAGAGGGGCACCTCTCTATTGGAACACCCCTGCTGTTCACGATGCCAATGGAGCCTCTAGCAGTACGACTGCACCAGGAGGGACAGAGCTGGGGCATCCCAATAGCAGTCATCACGCATAGTGTGTCCTTATATGCAGATGACCTCCTGCCGTATATACGAGATATCACAGCAGATCTCAGCCCCATCTGGACCACACTCACGGAATTTGCGGACACGTCAGGCCTGAAAGTTAACTGGGCGAAATCTACCATATTCCCGCTGAGCTCGAACCTTCCTCCCATTGAGATACACGCGGGCAGCTCAAGAATAGTATGGGGTGAACAAGCCCCATGCTATCTTGCTATCAGGCTCTACCATTCCCCCTCGTACCTATTTGAGGGCAATCATCGCAGAGCTCTGGCTAGTACCAGAACCTTGGTAAAATTCTACTTGAATTTACCCCTAGCCCCTATTGGCAAGATAGCACTGGCAAAAATGATCCTGGTGCCACAATTCCTCTATCACTTAGCCAAAATTCCAGTCATTCCTCCTCGCTCCTTCCTCCGTGAACTAGATGCTTTGTTATGTTTCCTAATTTGGGGAAACGGTTGCCGCAGAGTAGCCGTACCAAAACTGCAGCTCACAACAGATCAATGGGGACTGGGAGCCCCTTCCTTCGTGGCCTATTTCCTCTCGGGGCATCTTAAATGGCTATCTGGATGGACGACAGGGCAACACCTGGAAGAGACTGCCTGTGAAGAGGGCCTAATAACTGCGTAGGCTCTCTGCTGGCTTATGCTCCCGGGCGGCCGCCCAGTATCAACGCACGCCATATAGGTGGCCGTAGCACTGGCTTGCACTCAGCGCCTCCACCGCATGTCAGACTTAATCCCAATGCACCTCCCTGCTCCCCCTAGCCGGTTTACCCTCACTGATGGGCAGTACTCAGCCTCGTCGCTCCAAGTCTGGACAAATCTCTTGGTTCTTGAGGTGGGATGCCTGTTTGCGGAGGGCCAGCTCCTCCCAT
The DNA here is from genome assembly GCF_964261635.1 of Lissotriton helveticus. NCBI lineage: Eukaryota > Metazoa > Chordata > Amphibia > Caudata > Salamandridae > Lissotriton > Lissotriton helveticus. Next base: position 936,120,870 of record NC_136071.1, read on the forward strand.
TCAGCCAGCTAGCGGAAGAGACTGGCCTCCCCTGGGGCAAATCCTTCTGCCCAGACAGATAGTGCTCAGCTGCCGAAACCAATGGAACCTCTCTGAGGGGGATCCTGTCGGAAATTCTCCTCATGGGCACAGGTAGGTACTTAATCACCTGGCTCTATGAAGCCATCCGTGACCTCGCCACCACTACACTCACCATATTTTGACAGAAGTGGGAAGAGGAATTGGGGCATCCACTGCATGACAAAGAATGGGAACAAGTGTTAGAGTACCCGAATAAAGTATCTTGAAATGCCAGGTTCAAGAATATACAGTTCTATATATTGCACCAGGTATACCTAACATCGGCACGGCACCAAAGGTACTACCTCGGAACACACTTATTAATTCCGAGGTGCCAGTCTACGGATGCTACTTTCAAACACATGTTTTGGCAATGCCCTATGATACAGCCTTATTGGCAGACGATTCACGACTCACTAAGGGACATAGCGGTACTCGCTGACATAAACACTTGTGAGGCCAGTGGGATCGGAGTATTCCGCAGGCAAATGACTCATAAAGCACAAACCCGATTTGCATCCCTGGCCCTCCTGTTAGGGAAGAGAGTACTTGCTATGCATTGGCGGGATCCGGAGGGGCCCCCGATAGCGGGATGGACGCGGCGTTGGGTAATTGGAGTTCGGCAGAGGAACACACAACAAGGCAGCGAGAGGTATATCCATGGACTGCGACAACATATTACACCAATTCCAACACCAGGTCACAAACACCCCACGTTCACTGGCAGCGGATGCCTCAAGGCACGTCGCAAGGTCCGAACCATCTAAGAATCCCCAGGCATACCCAGACACCAATGGGACCCCCATACCCAGTACCCCATCAGGTAGTTAGCATTTACACATCACCCAGCTCCACAAGCGCCACTGTGCAGACTCCCCCTAATGTATTCATGACAATATAACCCTGATGGTCTTCGGTGGATGGCACACAACATCACCTCCCCTACCCCTGGTCACTGCCTTTAACCGAAACATGACAACTTTTAGACTGGACCCCGGGCACATCTATATATACACACACACAAACTGTTGTGTAGTTTCCACTTTCCAGTAGAAACTGCCCATTTGTTGGGCATGATAAACGTTTGGATGGTGTCAGACTGATTCTGAGCAGCCCCTCACGATGTGTTATCCTATAGACCAGCTAGCTCACAGTGCCATCTTAAGCACCTCTAAATCTAGACAGGTAGCCAATGGCTTGGGAAACCACAGGACATGACAACCCTGATCCCCCCCAGGAATCTTGGTAACAGATGTAGAACCCCTACGCTCAGTCACTCGTGCTCTCTCAGAGAAATATACAAGGAATACATAGAGGGGCGTTTTCAATATTTGTTGAACTATTCTGATTCTTGTATAGATTTTATGCGCTGCAATGATCAATAGACAGAAGCATCTTTATGTGATTAGCAGTATAAGGGCAGTGAACAGAATTAATAGTTCAACCATCATGCTAGAACAATATATGTATGCGAGCATATAAGAACTAGGTATAGCGTAGTACTATGAGTTCCCTAACCTAGTTGTCTAGGGTGTTTGTGTGTTCTGCCAAGAATCCACTATCGGGTGATCCAACCCCCATTACCTGAAGGGAAAGTATGTAGGTCCCCGCCTTGGTCACAGGTTGGACATCCCTACTCACAGAGGGAACAGCAATCAGCTGGGCTGAGATTTCAGCGTGCAGCTACCTTGCAATAACAGCAAGTGCCCCTCTGCCGAAACCCGGAAATGCTTGTTTATTTATAACCAAAAGCTTCCTTGCTCCCGAGTCAAGACCTCAGCCAGGCTGACATTGTTAATGATCTATTGAGTGCTGCGTTGCCTCATGGATGAATAACACACAACCACATTTACACAATGTATGTTAAGGCCTTGTACAAGATGTTCAAGGTGTTATGATAATGTTCCTACAAAGTGGCATTTGTAAGTAATTTAGTTTCAGAGAAAGTAGTCAGGCACTGTCATGCATGCAAATGTGTGTCAAAAGTCATTGTGTGGAAGAGAGGACAACTTAAGAAACTTGTGCATGTTAAAATGGCAGTATTTCTCCACGGGGTTAACTGAGTGATGTGACAAAACTGCTATGTGGACTGTAGGGCTGCAGTCAGATTGGACAGAAGTCCTGCGGATTCCATTTAATTTCTAGAATCTGCATTGCTAAAAAGTGTGTTCCAGATAGTGCACTTGTATTTTCCTTATGTTACTTCCTGTAATTTGAAAAAGTAGATTAATGGGCGGGGGAGTTGTATATTCCGAACTTTACTTTTCTGTCATTATTGAGCCATGAAATGTTTTGATGTACCCTAACACCATGCTCTCCTCCCTGTGCAACTTTGAGTTAGTTGTATATGGAGGTGAAGAGGGCAGTGAATGTTTGGTTTGCTCTAGATAACTCTGTTAATTGAATGAGTTTTGGTCTGTTATTGTCTTATGCCACATAAACGTTTAATATATATACTTAAGTGTGCTGTTTTGCACCTGAAAAATAATGGGATTTATTACATGGTTATTGGTCATTTGCTTGTTGACGCACACCAACAATTGGTTACTTCATGGGCCACCATTCACCTTCAGCATTAAACTATACTAGATTAAAGCACCAGTGGAAATAAATTCCCTACAAAATAGCTGCAGCATCTTCCAGCAAACAGACCTTGCCAATACTAAAATACTGTGGTTATCGTTACAGAAATTTGACACCTTGGTAGGAAGCCGAGGAACCCAACTGAGTGGAGGACAGAAGCAGAGAATCGCCATTGCCCGGGCACTAGTTCGCAGACCAAAGATACTTCTGCTGGATGAAGCCACCTCTGCCTTGGACACAGAAAGTGAAGCAGTTGTGCAAGCGGCACTGGACAAGGTTGCTATTTTTGCATTACTTGAACCAATATTTTATTGCATTAGTGTTGCTGCAGCATGAGGCTTCATGTAAAAAAACGTTGATCTCTTTAGCTAAGTAATCAAGAAGAGCTGTCCCTTTATAGTTACATTTTTCTAGTGATCTGCGAAGGGTAGCATTATTCTTAAGAGTGAACACGGCAAAGATGTTTTAATAATGTGCTATTATTTAATTTCCTGGATCTTGCCAGGTCAGCACCTAGAAAGAAAAGCTCAGGAGGTGGGGTACAAATCCCTATTAAGCCCCTTGATGCCCCCAAAAAAATGTTTGGCCGAATAATACATTGTGACCTGTGGGTATAACAGAAGGCAGCAGAAGCTTGTTTGTTCCTTTCTGTGATACTGATAGCACTGGTGCACATGTAGCACTAGCACTATTATGAGAGGGTATTCGTGTGGAAAATGACTAAAATTAGGTATATATAAGCGGCGTTCATTTCTGTTCACCACAGCCACTGTTGAAAGTAAAGTGAAAATCGTGAAACAGTGGCCACGCAATCTTGTCCCTTTTATGCCCCTTCATGTACGAAAGTAGCAGCCATTTTGTGTGCCTTGGCCTCTCTGCCCACTGCCAATAGCCTGCACGTCTCACTCCCCGGCCTCGCAAGCTTCCCCCGCGCCCTGCCAGCCCCCATCTCTCCTGCCTGGGCCATAAATACACCTCCAGCGCGACCCTGCCTCAGAGCCACATCCCGTGCTGAACCCCCACACTCCTTTCATCTCACTCCTTTTGATAACCTCTTCCTCCCTGCCCGATTGTCCGGCCTGATCCCAGGCCATCACCTAGCCCAACAGATGCAGTTTATTGCCCCCTACAGTAAGACCTCGCCTCACGTCAAAGGAGCGGGGTTAATCAATACCTTCACACCTCTAGATCCGACCGATCGCCCCCTTTCCCGTTCCCAACGGAATGTCCAGCTGCGCTATAACCACCACATGCTGAGATCGGGGTGGGAACTCTACTGTAGATATGTGTGGGAACGGGCCTGGACCGGGGATTCCGAGGATGTCTTTTCTGTCCTTCAAAGAACCATTACGGATGCACTGCATGTAATAAAGCCATAAACCTGTGTATAAGAGGCCAGGCCTCAGAGAGGCGGCGAGAGCACCTCGAGAAGATACCCTGTTGTCTGATTTGACGTGTTCTGCTCTGTCGGAATAAACTCCGGTTTCCTGCCTTCCTGTCTCCAGCGCCTGCCTCTTTGTTTGGTAATCTCGAATGGTATGAGAGGCGGCTAACGCCGGTCAAATACTGAAGGGTTCTTGGTCGAATTCGGCCCTACCTTTTCACATTCGCTGATTTGCATGGGGGAATCACTTTGCCTCTGCCCCCGTGCCATACTATGGACATGGGAGCAGAGGCAAATATGCCCTTAGAAGGCGCACTGAAAGTGCGGCACCCAAAGGTGCCACACTTCCAGTGGGCCTCCAAAGGCAGCCCTCTGGAGGGGAGAAAATGGGTCCTCTGGACCACTCAGACATCCCCTGCGGGTGGGTGCAGTCACTCACTGTATTGGCATGCAGCGGGATCTCTCACCCGTCTTCAAAGTGCAGGCAGCATACCTACTGCACGGTGAAACACGGAGTGGCTTTAAAACAACTGCTGGGTATTTCACTTGATTTATTGTCCGAAGGGCAGCCCGAGTTTACAGCTACCTTGGGGACAGCACATTGTTTTTAATATGGCGCATTGTCTCTCTTTTGCAACAGCACACCTTTTGAAAGGTGCGCCATTGCGCAAACCGTGAAAGTGCGCCCTATACATAATGCAGCCCCAGATCTGATTACCTTTATGCCACCTGCTTTCTTTAGAGCCCAGTTTTAACTTACAACTAAGTTGAGTGAAACTGTACTTTTAACTTGTGGTTTGCTGAATAGCATATGTTAATATTTTGCCGAATACCAAATTATCATGTATTCGGCTATGGCAGTGCATGGAGGTAAATTGTTTGTATTCAGTATCTGAAGATCTGGACACTTATGAACACTGGTTAACACCTTCACATTTGGGTTCCAAACTTTATTATGTTGTGCATGTTTGCAGTAATGCAATATGGGTATCTAAAACATTAAAACTAGTAATAAAAATACATTGTCATAGAACAACATTGGAATTCCTTTTATAGAATAATAATAAATCATTTTTCATATAGTGCTTGATATTACAGTTTTGCAGTTACATTGTGGTGTTAGTAACATGTCATTAGTAGCGAATCTGTGGTAAAAACCTTTTGAACGATAAATGGAGGTGTGTTAGACACGTTCAGCGTGGCTGGGCTGTCAGTAATGTCCCTCATAATGTCACATGTGATGTCATCAATGAAATATGTAATTTCATTTGTGAACCCTTTTGAGGTCATGAACAATTCATTAGGTGAGAGTTATGGTTATGGAGCAATGACAGACATTCCCAGAAATATGTCTGTTTCATTAACATAAAGATCCTTGAAGTCTTTTTTACTTTTTTTTGTATATTTCGGGGATTTGTAATCCTTTACTTCCTCCAGGTCATGCCCTGTGAGTACAGGACACAGCATGGCTGTACGCATGCCCTGTCCAAAATATCCAAGCCTTAAGTTCTTGGAGGCTCTCCTCTGCAGCTACTGGGCACAGGACAAGTTTGTTGGCCAAGAAGCATCCTGTACATCTACAGTACCAAACACTGCACTATCCACTGGCCTCCAGCCAGTATTTCTAGAATTCTTTCTCCCTAAAAGCTCCCTAAATTGAGCGCTTGCATCTCTCTTTTTTTCAGAATGTATGGCAAATTTATCAGACAATGCCAAAAGTTTATGTGATCAAAATCGTTTTATTTATTAATGATATTAACATAAAAATATTGAAACCCTACAGTTAAAGGGGTATTGTGGCCAATATAAAACCTAAACGCCACTGAAATTGGTTAGTCATGGTTAAGCTGCATAAGTACAATGCAGTAGTCATGACTGTTCAAATGGCATTACAAATATCATCACAAATTACTATACCCCTGGCATAATTTGTGTCATCACGTAAGGTACAGCCAGAATATAATCAATTACACCTCTAAGATTGCATCCCATCCCCCATTGTATGGAGTTGAAGGGCTACGTTTTTTGTCACAGCCAACAGATGTCATCAAAGAACAAACGGTTGTCCTCCTACAGCTCCACTGAGAGTTCACAGATGCCATTCTATAGATTGTTAGGTGAAAGGTAGCAGTTCTAATGACAGTCAGTAGATATTCTCACTGAGATTACAATGAGATGGTAGAATGCGGTTGCATAGACAGTTAACAGACACACTCCAATAGATTATAACAGATGGCCTTGTCATGCAGCTTATACTTTCTTAGTAAAACTGTGAGTTTGTTGGACAACATAAATGTCAAAACTGTTCTGGTCTCTGCACACCATCAGGATATGTTGGCCTCTGTCCTGGCTGGTTTACAGTGTACCATTTGCACCCCTAACCTAGCAAGGTAACAGGTGGTATGTGCAACCTCAGAGAATTATAGAAAAAAATTAGAGGGGCCCCTCACACCAAGGGAACAGGGCACTACAAATCAGTAGAATAAAAAACTCCCATTGGAACTAATGTGTCACACAATAGAATTGATCAATCAACCACGCCACTTAGACAATTAATTCTCCTCACCTCCAATTGGGGTTCTGCCGTTTTTAATACATACCACCAAGGAAGAAGTTTACATCAAGATTTAATATAAATAAAAGCACATGTAAGTACCCAACTTATATGTCATAACCCCATAGTACATGCATGAAAACTATATTGGTTAAAAACAATATCATCAGTTAAAAAAGAATCCCTTTTCAACGCCCCCCCCAAGCAATGTCGGCACAACAAGTCACACAAAGACAAAAAGTGTAAAAATGCACAAAATAATAATCAAATGGGAGCACCCACCCTTAGAGACAGTGTTTCTAGATCTGTTACAAATTCTGATCCGTTATTGCTTATCAAGCATTAGTCCTGTCTCCTGAAAAACAAAGGCAGCAGTTCAACTGACAGATAGCAAATATTTCATAGACAACATTGGCTACTATTATAGTGACCATTAACCTTTTCACTGACAGCAAACAAATGTCCTTATTTAAATATTTTCGAGGTTAAAGGCTGCAATATTGCAGTAAGCATCTTGATGCATTTCCTAATTAGTATAGAGAGAAGGAGAAAAACTCAAATGTTGCATCTTCTATGGAAATTCCTAAAATGCAAAAAAGAGAATTAAAAAAGTGGTATTCGAAATTAATGTCCAGTGAGTGATGTGGAGAGTGCTGTTGGGCCACGATCATTATCAGTGGTCCCATTCCCTGGGCCTAATATATTTTTATTGAATGCAGGAGGACAATCTGATGCCATTGCAGAGGAGATTATTTTACAAGTTGTAATAAATGGAATAAAGTATTCCCCACTGTACAATATAAGGATATTGCAAGTCACTAAGGAATTAAATGATCATATATAAGAACAAGGACAAAGGCAGAGTTCTTTTATAATGTCACAGAACTCCAAAATCTACTTTTATTGAAAGGCACAGAACAGTGTATTCCTTAAATACATAGTCACATCATCATCTTCCCACAAACCACATAATTCCTTGGTGTATTGCTGTCATGTTCATTGCGGATGTGAGGAATAAAAGCAGAATCTGTACGGCAAAATGAAACATACTAAAAATCAGTTGGTAATTTTTGCAAAAAATATATCAGAATAATTTTAATGTAAATTAGATTAAAAAAAGGCTGTGTAGGAACGTGCAGAGATTTAACTGTCCATTAATGGCCTATAGCATGGGAAAAAACTGAACATGTTGCCATGATTATCGACTTTCTACTGGTCCCTATTTTTTTTTGTTGAAAAACATCCGTTCTTGTTTTCCTTGTTTAAACTATAGCTGAAATGATGCCTTTCACCCTGGCTGCTGACTCTGGCAGCAACATCAGAAGTCATCTGTAATGCTGCTACATCATTTCTTGACTATAGGTGATTAGAGATGTCAGTAGTTGCCTGGAACAAGGAAATTGGAGACAGACTAGTATACACAGATTGCAGGCTCCCATATAATATAAGAATCTAAAGTGGAGTTTTTGGAACCTGTGGCAAAACCAAGTGTAAGCAATTATTCTGTGAATGAGAGTTATTTCACCTCAGTCCTCCTTGGGCTTAGGGTGTTCCTCCCTTCTCCCACATGGCCATACAGCAAGCCCTTTTTAGAATTAGGATCTCGAAGTGCAAAACGAAATGATGGTGCTAAAACGATCAGCTATTCTCATTCAATCATATTTTAATTTTGGATTCAAATTTCACTCTTAAACCATTTGGCATACCCACCCTAAATTCAGAGGACTACATATTTCTAAACACATTAAAGTATAGTAATTGACATAGTAGGTAATGTGTGTGGAACAGCACTCCCAAAGTCAGTCCCAAACAGTGAGTTGGTGCACACCCTGAACACCACCCAGTTCCTAGCGATATTGTTGCTGAAGCCGAAAAAATAGTATCAAATAAAGAAGCACCAATCAATTCCCAAATGATGACAATGGTGTGTTAATCTTCAGAGGGTTTTCTTATTGAACACCGCTTAAAAATAGTAACGTATTTCACTCCGAACACATGGAGCTTCTTTAGGGCTACAAGTTATATCAGCCTGGCGTATCAGCACTTGGCCTTCAAACTTTCACAATGTTTAGTATTAATGTATAGTGATTAACAAATATGTGTATGATGTCAATGGAAGAGAGTCCAATGTGTAATCGTAGTCATCCATGAAATTGTAGGACACCCGGTAGAAACCATAGTCGAGACGTATAGTATCAAAAGTTTATGTTACCAGGACAGCTTTACTGATAAAAGTGATGTCGCTGAAGCGTTTTGGTAGCAGAGGGCTTTTCTTACCCTCAAAAAGTGCGTCGTGTTGGGAGCGAAACACATTTGTGTTTCTATAAAGAAAACATTTGAAGATCAATGCACCATTGTCACTATTTGGGAATTTATGTAAATGACTACAATTTGAGTGCCTCCTGATTTGATATTAATATATTTAAGTATAGTTGTGGAATAGTCACTGTCAAAACACCATGGTGAAACAAGTCATAGGAGAACAATTTGAAGCACGACCCACATTGAAGTCCACACTTAGGAGATTGAGCTGTGTATATCCATCTCTAGAAACAGAAAATAACAAGGAGGACAGGAAGTTTACTTGGATCTAGGAAAGATTAATATTATGTAAAAACAGGTGCCTCAGCTAAAGCTCCCATGGCAAGAGAGGTATTTTGCAGTTTTCTGGCAGGAAGGAGCCATGAAAACTGACCTCTATGTCCTCCCATATAAATGAGGTGGGTGTATCCCATGCCAACCTCCAACAGCTCCTACTTTGTCAGACTGTCAAAGTGGTGTAACCACAGGGAATTGCGTAGTATATCAGGGACCCCCTGGCAAGGATAAAAATCCTGGGGCAGGGAAATAGTTCAATATGAAAGTATATACCCAGGCCTACAGTTATAAGGACAACCAAGGCTATTTAAACAACAAACTTTTTTTTAAAAAAAGGGGTAAACACACAAAACAAGTTTTTTTCAGATCTTTAAGAATTTAATTCTAGTGGTAAAAAACTTGATAAATGACATATAACAAAACAGATATATTGGATACAGTTAGTACATTGTTTTCATTAATAAATTTCATAAAAACGACATTTGTTCTGATCAAAGTGCAGGTTTACGGATAAAGTCTTCCCAGAAATTGTTGGGGGGCTGTTTATTTCAACGCGTTTCGACACGTGGTTGTGTCTTCATCAGGAAAATATTTATACAGCCAATTTTCTAAAAAGAACAAAACATATTGTTTAAAATATTTAAAACTGTGTGTTTAAAAAACAAAGCAATATGCGGTTACAAAGCCTTGTATAGTCGGAGGATAGACATTATTCTGATAGTGCTGAAGTATTGGCTTTCTTGCATCTTCATGTTTGTACAAGAAAAGCAGAACTTTATATACATATGTCATCATGGTATTCGATATTTCCATATACATATACTTTACACATTTACTTGATATAGTTGCTTGATACATTTCATTGCGTCTTTTGAATTTATACAACAAGGCTCCCTCTGTTTGAATTAGAGAAGAAAGGGGGGGGCAAGGATAGGAAGAGCAGGAGTGCAAGAGTGATGATTTTTACAGGATCAAAGTAGCTCTCTTTAGCAGAATTTATAATTGCTCTAATTTTTTAAAACCTGATGGGGAAACTTTCCTTCTAAAATGATTTATGTCATACATACGCCCTATATTCATCTATTTTTGATCAAAGCTTGCTCCCAAGAAGCATGTAGTTTTTGTATGCATATGTATCAATGTTATCTTACTAGAAGTTCATTGGACACACATGCATATTTTTACTTCATTTTTACTTTAAACACGCTGGTTTTTTACTAAACGCCTAGCTATTAGTTTTGAATATCTTACCTAGACTATCTTTTTCCGCTTTTAAACAGTTTCAGAACGGTGAGGGCGAAGAGTGAGGCACCTTTCTTTGCCTTTGTAGTCAAGTTTGGTATGTGAAACCTAAAGAAAAAACCGTGTTCTAATTTCAGGTCAATCTTTCACGATGGGTTAGTCAGAAGGTTAGATTTGCATAAACTCATTCTGAGATCTCACTCGATATTTTACATGATAACGCGTTACCTGTGTATGGCGGTTTCACTGCATACATCCCACTCTCCTGTTCGGACAATTAAGACACACTATGCTCTTTAAAAACAAGTATTCTGAAACAAAGGTAAAGATGCCAACTTAGGTAATTAGTCTCTCTTTTTTTCTTGACAAAAATTCATTGTTCTTATTGTGCGGACATAGTCCCTGATCCCTTTTTAAGAAATCCCCATTCTGTTAATTTCACCGTTATATTCTGAGAAACTCCATTTGTTTGTGCATTTTATTTGGAACTGCTAACTGCTAAGATCTGGCGATTAAATAATTCCTTGTTTTCCTTTCCGCAAAGTTACTGAACCGGAAACATTAATCTTGGCGGTAATACAGTCAAAAGCGCTATAATTTTACCTTATCTGAATTATTTTGCCAGCATTATGAATCCTTAGCGTTATAGATCCTTAGCGTCATGGATATTTAAATAGATAAAAGCGCCAGCATGGGACGTCATGTATGAGTAAAAATCGTCTTTTTTGAATAGCAGCAATTCTAGAAAAACATAATCATTATGGTTATATTGTGGTAGGGTAATGTTATGTTTCTTCTTTTCATTTTATAAAAGAAAACGGATTTATACCTTTTTCTTACTTGGAGGGATTTGATTAATCCTGTCTGTTCAAGTACACGAGCAGATAGACGAATAAAACAGGGTTTTCATATTCTATTATCTTCCAATTCTTCTAGGAGCTCCTGACAGTTAACCGTATTTTTATTAGCGTGGATATTTTCAACTGCAAAATAGAATGGAACATAAAAATGCAGTCAAACTATGGACTAATTTCAACTAATCTTAGCGTCTAGTGAGGGAATGGACGTTAGAGCTCTTCCTATTCCTAAAGTCTTACCGGTTTTGGATAATGGTAACCACAGGGAAGACATTGTCTCCTCCGTCGTTACCCCAAAGGTTCGCCTGCATTTAAATCCGGTGGATGGACTACCATGTTAGTGGAAAGGGTACTCCATTGCCATTTCATCAGTGCTCCGTCATTTCTAGTCTCATAAATTGAAAGTAGTTACGAGTAGTAGTACTTGTGCAGTGACAAACTGCATCAGTGTCGGTCGCAGATTTCAGAGTCATCGTTATGTACATATTTTAAGCACTTATATTACAAATGCCATTTTACGTCACATAGAAAGAGCATGTTGAAGACATACAATTATAGATGGGTAGCTTTCACAGGATAGGTTTCACCAAGGGTTTCAAGTGACAATAAAAAGAGAGTCAAATTAGACTTTTTTGTTCAAACATTTTATTATTTTATTGTTAAGGCATATGTAAAAGAAGGGCAGATACGCAGTAAACAGATATAAATTGAGTTGTGCTTGCACACTACAAGATACGACATATGGTAGAATAGAGTTTAATTTTAGTTTGACAAATACATTACAGTACCTTGCATTAATTAGTTCCACTGTGTGTTACATTAGATCATTGTAGAGTAACATTGCATTTCATGAAATCTGGATTTGTAGGCTGCTTTAATAATAACAAAGGTGGCAGTTACAGGCCTACAATAGGTAGGCCTTGGGGCATCAGAAAAGATGACAGGCCCACATGTAGGATGTATGACGTTACAACTCATACTTTTACAACGCATACCATTACAACGAAATTTTTACAACGCAAAAACTATTACAACGCATGTATTTACAACGCATGTATTTACAACGCAGGTACCTTTACAACGCATACCATTGCAACGTAAGTATTGGTAAGTATATATTAATTTTTTTAATTTAAAATAATTAAAAATAATCTATTTTTTTTTAATTTCATGTAATGTTATTTAATTTAATTTAATTTCATTTAATTGATTTAATTTAAATTTAATTTTATTTTATTTTTACCCTGTACCCCTGTACCCCAAAAACTAAAAACTGACCCTTGACCCTAAAAATACCCCTTTACCCAAAAACCCAAAACTTACCCTGAACCCTAAAAATACCCCTTTACCCAAAAACCCAAAACTGACCCTGAACCCTAAAAATACCCCTTAACCCAAAAACCCAAAACTTACCCTGAACCCTAAAAATACCCCTTTACCCAAAAACTGAAAACTGACCCTGAACCCTAAAAATACCCTTTTACTCAAAAACTGAAAACTGACCCTGAACCCTAAAAATACCCCTTTTCCCATCAACTGAAAACTGACCCTTAACCGTAAAAATACCAAAAACCCAAAACTGACCCTGAACCCTAAAAATACCCCTTTACCCTAAAACTGAAAAGTGACCTTGAACCCTAAAAATACCCTTTTACCCAAAAACTGAAAACTGACCCTGAACCCTAAAAATACCCCTTTACCCAAAAACTTAAAACTGACCCTGAACCCTAAAAATACCCCTTACCCAAAAACTAAAAACTGACCCTGAACCCTAAAAATACCCCTTTACCCAAAAACTGAAAACTGACCCTGAACCCTAAAAATACCCTTTTACCCAAAAACTGAAAACTGACCCTGAACCCTAAAAATACCCCTTTACCCAAAAACTAAAAACTGACCCTGAACCCTAAAAATACCCCTTTACCCAAAAACTGAAAACTGACCCTGAACCCTAAAAATACCTTTTTACCCCAAAACTGAAAACTGACCCTGAACCCTAAAAATACCCCTTAAAAAAAACCAAACATATAAAATTTAAAATATAATTATATACTTACCAATACTTACGTTGTAATGGTATGCGTTGTAAAGGTACCTGCGTTGTAAAAAAATGCGTTGTAAATACATGCGTTGTAATGGTTTTTGCGTTGTAAAAATTTCGTTGTAATGGTAGTTCGTTGTAAAAGTTGCGTTGTAAAGGTTGTTTCCCCCACATGTAAGATATTGGTATACACTAGTTGGTTGTAGAGTGAATTGTCAGAGTTTGCAAGAGAAGCAGAGCTAGAGGAGAGAGAGAGAGAGAGAAAAAAAAGGTGTCAAGAGAAGAGTAGGGAGAGTTTGATCCCCTGATTTGTCATCAAAACTATAAGGGTTTTAGTGACAGCAGGTTTGCAAGGCCTAGGGTGTGTGCTTGTGGTATTTGCCCTTACGGAGGGTTGATCTTCTGAAGATAATGGTCAAATGAGTCCCATAAGCCTTGTGAGCCAGTGGTGGTAGTATGTGCTTTTTTGTACATGATATTTTAGCACCTCTAGTGGCACATAAGATGTTCCACTATCCCTCGTAGGAAGTTTCCGTAGTTGATTTCCAGTCCGTCAGGATTGTTTTAGAGCCGAGGGCTAGCCTGAGGCTGAGTAAGAGTGAGTCTAGATGGGATAGGGTGATGATAGGTTGAAGTTTGATAGAGTGATAGATGATAGATATTGATAGATGATAGAGTGAAATTAGATTTGACTAGGTTCCCACTTGGAACTGCTGAGAACTAGCCATCTGTGTGTTATACATGCTTCTTCAGTTCAGTTCCACTATATACCTAATCTTATGAACATAAGAAGCAGTACAAGTAGTCCCTATGGGAGAAGTGTAGCCCTTGACTTCCACAGCAATAGTTATGAAGAACACTTCTTACAAGTAAGGTTTGCTATGTGTTTTGTTTATTTTATTAAGACTTAGACAAAAATCCTGTACAAAAGTAACAAGGATTAAAAAACTTTTTAAATTAAATTGATATAATAGGTGCTCCTATTAGTGACGGCGCAGTGTAAGTGAATAAAGTGAGTATATAGCGCACAAGTGTCATTTACTTCCCATTCATTCCGGCCTGCGCGCGCACTAAGAAACATAATACCGATCTCTTAGATGGGTTATACAATGCCAAGAGGTTGAAGCCCTGCACTTGCAACATCTTGCAATATTTGTCCTGCCTTCAACAAAGGGCCACCAGCACTCCATAATGTACAGACATGTTCAGTGCAACCCATAAAAAGCATTAACTGCACGTCGAAGCAGATAAGAGGTGTGGGTCATTATGCAGAAAGAGGCGACGTGAGACAAATAGTAAAAAATGATGTGCTTGAGGTTAGTGGAGAAGACATAAAATTAATGTTAACTCTTAGAAGCACTCCAATGAAAGGTAACTTGTAAACCAGTCTGGCAGGAGAACAGGCAGATTAAAGATGGGAAGGCAGGAGGGCCAAAAAAAAGCTGTCATAAAAGAGAGACCTACTTGTCACAAACAATACTGATAAAGAAGAGGTAAGGCTTGCAGCATGGAAGTAGAAGAATGACTGCACATTTTGTTTTCGGGGTTTCGGCACTACTGAGCCCTTGCCTTCAAAGAACTGTATAAAGTGTCACATCTTATGTACGTGTGACTAAAGCAGAGGCAGCACCGGAATGAGATCTGGTTTATGCACAGAATGAGAATGCCAGCACCGGCTGTTTCATGTCCCAACCCTGACATGTTTATATAGTGAATGTGTGATAGATTCATTCGAGAGCCTCTGTAAGACTCTTGAATATTCCCAGCTGTCAGTCAGCAGGGCTGCTCTGGCTCCACTTCATTGACTACCCATTCAGCAGAGAGTGCAGTTTAAGGCTCTCTGCATTTCACATAAGGTATTGATAGGTTTTGGTCCACTTATCATTTGTTTCCTCATCTCCTCTTACCATCCTGAGAGAACTTTGTGATCAGGCAATAAACAGTTGGCAGTTGTAACTAGACTTAGGAAAGCACGTACAGGGGTCGTCTTTTCTAATATAATGCAGCAAGACTATGGAACTTGCTTCCCCTTGCCATTCGGTGGGAAACCAACCACCTGGTCTTCCGGAAACGCATAAAAACCTTTCTGTTTCCATAATCTGATATGTAGTTCATGAACTTTGACCTCTAGCGCTGGGATGCCTTTGGTAGCCATGCACTTTACAAGTGCTTTACAATTACAATTAAGGATAGCATTTCCTATTATGGAACGACTAACATGAAACATGTCATTTTCGCTTAATCATCTGGCAACTCCCTACCGAGGTTTTGAGCTCAGCACATACTGGAAGCATCTTCTTTATAAGTATAAGACACACACGAAGCGCGGCGGAAGCATGCACATGTGAGACCGGAGTGCCAAGAAATGCAGCAACAGTGGCAAATTGGATGAGAAGTATTTATGTATCTGGTTCCCGTGATGGAAATAAAATTACACAGGCAATCACTGCTAAACTGACATTTGGGGCAAACTTACCGAGGGTATTAGTCAAGGGCATAAAGCGCTTTATCAGTATGCTGCCTAGGCGCAATCTAAAAAGAAAAAAAATCAATTGTGTCCACATTTATTTGCGCTTGCACAATCCCAACGCATAAATTCCAAATGCAGAATGTCCCGCACGTTTGCTGCAAGCAGAAAGTAAACTCAGGCATCAGCGAAGTAGCAATCTTTAAAGAGTAAAGTATAGCCTACTGATAAGTAGTAACAACCAACATAATTTTGTTTGCAAATATTAAAAACACTGATACAGTTAAAAAAAAAGCAATGGAATCAAATATATGAAATAGAAAACAAATATATACATTAAGAAATATGAAGACTCTCACTTTTAAGATAACGTTTTTTTATATAAGCTCAAGCCTGCATCGTATTCACTCAGGCTTTCATAGTTCTGCCCTTTCTCGTACAACTAAGACTTGACTTGCAGTTACACATTAATATGGCTGTGCCTTCCCTTGTGAGTATTAGTCTACGGTTGTCGTATACAAACAGCAACGTGCAGGAAGGCAGTGATAGGAGGGAGGTGGTGGGGGATGGCACTGCGAGCTGAGTCAAAACAGAAAAAGTAGTGTCCAATTCTACCTTTATGGTAAAACAGTGACCTGATTCATGTAACCGGGTCAGTCTCCAGGGCGGAAACAAGAGCTAAAAGGCGGGACAAAGACTACAAAGGGACCATAGAAATGCAAGATTTTAGGAGAGGCACTACAAGGAACCAATGAAAGCGAGGGGTGTGCCCAAAGCCCATACAATGAATACAGCATGTCTCGAAGACAGTGCATGCGCGCTTCCTAGGCTCGACCTAAAAAGGAGGTGGTAAATACATCACCATTGAACTGGGCACCTGAAGTCTGGGCAAAATAGAGGATATTTAAAGTTAAGATAAAAGATAGATAAATTAAAAAGCACAATTGAACCAGCTTTGTCGGAAGAGAAAGGGGCTATTTTTAGACGAATGTGAATATGTGCAGAGACTTTGTACAGTCATTCAAAGTGAAGGTGGTCAGTGGGTAAAATAGGCTGACTATTTGCCCAATGCTGATTGCTGTGGTGGGCTAAAATACAATGTGATTGACAATATAACAGACCAGTAGATCAAGCCAACTAACCAATAGCTGCTCTGTGTATTTGTATGAGATATGCATTTTAAGGAAAACAATGGTCTGGTGAGACTGCCAAACCTGTCTAAAAATCCAGAGCTAAGCGGAATAAAGTGTGCATGTATGCATCAAAAGGCTTGAGCGCATATTCGTCATGGTACTACAGAGTCCCAGCATAATGGTATATACATGCATTCATTTACATACAGAATGATGAGACCGCTATTTAGTTTTTTTGTTGTTTCTTATCATTTCAATATGGCAGACACCTCCCTTTGAGCAGCAAATAAAAAAAATTATAAAATGTGTGTGAAAGCCCTAGTTAAGAAAGGAGTGGCACATAAGCAAATTGCAGCTGCCAGGCCCCAACAAATAAATAAATAAAATATATTAAAAAATAATACTAAGGTGATGGACGATGGAGGAGCGGGTGGGAGTAGGGCCGAGAAAGTCAGCACCACCAAAACGGCAAGAGAAGCGAGGGGTAGATGGCCAACAGAGGAGCAGGGGTTGTTTTTTTTTCTCAAAAAAGGTCGGCGAAGAAAGCAGTGGAATAGCTGTGGGGGAAGAGTGGGAGCAACAGGGGGAATGGGGGATATTTGAGGTGGGAAAAAGTAATAAAATGGAGGGAGCAAGAAAGCTAACTCATGCTCTTCAATGGAGTGCTAAAAGAAACAAGCATTTGCAATGCAATAGGTCTCACATTAGGAAAGTTTGAGCTATTGGTATTTTAAATGACACATTTTTTATTTATGTTTTGTTTTTGAAAATAGCGAAATTAATAGCTTTGTCATTTACAATGCCAATAGTTATAACTTTCGCAAATGTGACACCGATAGCATTTGTAATGCAATATGTGTTGTATTTACGTGACTTACATGTATTGATATTACAAATAACAATGGCTTTTAATTTTTCTAATTAATTAATACTTAAATAAAAGTTATTGTAATTTCTAATGGCAATAGCTTAAACTTTTGTAAATAACTTTTGTGAAGATTATGTTCAGTGTATTTTATTGTGACGAAAATCCAATAACAGAAGTGAAATATTAAATTTTTTTTGTTACATTTGTAATAAAGCTTGAAATATTGGGAGAACATATTTGAACCAGTTGTTGTTGAATGGTTGCACAGATTGATGCTGTGGTGGCGCTGAGTGATGTTGTGATGGCGAACGAGTGATGCTGTGGCGTTCAGTGATGCTGTGGTAGCGCATAGTGATGTTGTGGTGCCCCTGAGTCATGCTGTGGTGGTGCTGAGTGATGCTGTATGCTATGCTATGTTTTGTTTTGCTTTCCTATGTTTTGTTTTGTTATGCTATGCTATGTTTTGCTATCCTATGCTTTTGATTTGTTATGCTATGCTATGCTGTGTTTTAGTATGCTATGCTATGTTTTGTTATGCTATGTTTTGTTATGCTATGTTAAGTTTTGCTATCCTATGCTTTGTTTTATTATGATATGCTATGTTAAGTTTTGCTATCCTATGCTTTGATTTGTTATGCTATGTTATGTTTTGTTGTGTTTTGTTATGCTATGCTATGTTTTGTTGTGTTTTCTTATGCTATGTTTTGTTATGTTATGCTATGTTTTATTATGTTATGCTATGTTTTGTTATGTTATGCTATGTTTTGTTCTGCTATGTTTTGTTGTGTTTTGTTATGCTTTGTTGTGTTTTGCTATGCTATGTTTTATTTTGTTTTGTTTTGTTATGCTATGTTTTGCTATCCTAAGCTTTTTTGTTGTTATACTATGCTGTGTATTGTTAATCTATGCTTTGTTTTGTTATGCTATGCTGGTGAGGGTGTGTGAGGGTGAGTGAGAGTGAGGGCGAGTGAGAGTGAGAGTGAGTGAGAATTAGGGTGTGTGAGGGTGTGTGAGGGTGAGAGGGTTGTGAGGGTGAGTGAGGGTGTGTGTGGGTGTGTGAGGGTGAGGGTGTGTGAGGGTGAGAGGGTGTGAGGGTGAGGGTGTGTGAGGGTGAGGGCGTGTGAGGGTGTGGGCATGTGAGGGTGTGAGCGTGTGAGGGTGAGTGAGGAGGAGAGGGGGTGTGAGGGTGAGGGGGGTGAGAGGGTGAGGGTGAGGAGGAGAAAGACATGTTTGCAGGGCAGAGAAGGATTTGTAGCAGACCTCTTAATGGGAGAGAAGGAGGCCAAGCATTTGACCGGAGATCAGAGCAGATGTCCGCCCTCAAACATGCATCTCTGGGGCTGGAAATGCTGCTGTCTCCGATTCAGACGCTCCCTGCAGATCGCCACTGTAATTGCGCATATATTTACTCAAATGGCTGTCCTATTTGAGCTGTTTTCCAAGGGTCAGCTCGCAAATGTAGTCTTTACGAATTACAGTTTAGGAGCCCACACAGCCCCCAATAACTAAACAATTTTAACGCATGCCTATGGACATTTTAAATGTTAAAAATAGGGACGATGATGGCTTAAAGGGATACAAGCATATTAAGCCACAGATAAAATAAAGCAGGTCACTAGACACACATAGTAAAAGACTAGGGGAGCTGCCAGCAAAAAAATTGTTAGGGGAATCATAGTCGGCGACTTGTTATTCACAGAGTCAGCAACCAAGCAGGAATTACAAGTAAATAATGGCCAACTAAAGTAGTCACGAAGCACGAAAAAAAGGATTTAAAATAACACAAGTAAAGTTTCAAAAGACCGCAAAAATGAGAACAAGGGAATGATCCAATGAGACCGCTGGGACGACGTTAGGTGCGGCGGGAGGGGGCGGGGGAGGGTGTGCTACGGAATGAGTCCTCGACTCGTGCTACAAAGGTGAGGTGAGAGGAATGCAATACTGAGGGAAGGCGCGTGCTGCGAACACTAAATCCTAAAGGAACCTGGCACATTGACCAATGTCTGTTCGAAAATAGTTAAAGGAAAGCACGTGTATAACAGCAACAGTAACAACACATTAAACATTTTGATTTTCGTGGTCGGGCTGTGGTAATGCTCTACTTGTTAGTGAGGAGGACCAGAAGGCTTGGAGGGGCAGGGGGCGTGCTGGGGGCAGGCGGCGTGACAGCAAAGCTCTTAAGCTGTCAGCATTCGAGGGGGGCCACTGCAGGGAGAAGTGTTTATCCAGCGTGAACTTTGTACTGGCATGCAGCAGGTTAGATTAAAGCCTGAGGGTCGCCGCAGGAAATGGGGTGAACTCTTCCAGGAAAACAAGCAGGGGGCAGGGGAGGAGGGTTCCGCGCGTGAAGGAGCCTGGCCAGAGGTGTTCGGTTAAACATGAGATTTTCTTTCTCATCCGAAAGAAAGACAGGCGAGGAACACATGATGTGAGGAAACAAACACGGAGGTGTGAAACTTCCGATGTTTGTCCTGAGACGCACACAGCCGTGTGAAGTGCCATCTGTGCCTTTGAAGCAGATTTACCTTTGAAGCAGATTTACAGTAAAGTTTGCAGTCCGAAGCCTGGCTTTCATGTGCACGCGCTTTTTATGTCAATGCACTTGCGCATTGAGCTTGCTTTTCACGGGCACTGCATGGAATCGCCCGATGGTTAAGCTCTGGATAAGCCCCCATATTCTCGCAAGCTCAATGCGCAAGCGCATTGACAGGCGAGACCTAAAAAGCAGTCCTGGGGTGGTTCAGTTTCCCATTTGGCACCAATTGCAGTGCTTGACAATGGGCATATTAGCCCTCTTTCTTCCATTTCTTGAAAACGAAATAAAATATGCACATGGACATTGGACTAAGGAATGCAATGAAGGATCTAATGCTTTTAATATTTTGATGGAATATTCCAGGAAGACTTACAACTGGAATGATGGTTGAATCATATGGAAATAACAGGTCGTTGTTGTGAGAACGGATTATTCAATAGAATTTCTCACTAATGTTGTGTCCTGAAGAAGTCCATTTGTTTATGGACAAAACCCGCTGAATGTTTTCTCTATTTAAATATATTAAGCAATTTAAAAGAAAAAGAAAATAAAGAGAATATTTACACTGACTGGAATTGTGTGATAATATTTTGCAATCTTTGTAAATTGTTGTAAATGGGGTGCACCTCTGGAACTTATTTTTACTCATTCACTTTAGATTAGTGTGGCACTTTGGTAGTGGGTGTCTGCAGGGAGTGCACATAGTTGAATATATAATTGAATCATAAATAGATGTCAATGGAGATAACAGGTTAGGTGTAGAATCTTTCTGGTCCACTGCCACTCCTTTGTTATATTACTCGCAAGTAAAGGAAACATTTTGTTATTATTTTTGTTGCAACATAGTTATTGGGCTTGAACTCAGATATATATTTTTTGTTATTTTCAGGCTAGAGAAGGTCGGACTACCATTGTGGTGGCACACCGTTTATCTACTATTCGAAATGCCAATGTCATAGCTGCCTTTGAGGACGGAGTCATCACGGAGCAGGGAACACATGATGAACTGATGGCTAAGCAGGGGGTTTACTTCAAACTTGTTACAATGCAGGTAATGCTGTAAATTCTTTTTCATTTACAGAATTTGTGCATTGCATGACTATAAGTGGTAGGACAACTCATGGTTTCCTTTTCAGCTTTGCTCTCATTATAGTTGCCTTTTCATCTTGTGGTCGAAGAAATTTGTAATGTTTATTAGATTTTCGATTTCAAATAGGATATGTTAATTCAGAGAAACAACACCCTTCAATATTTTTGAACTACTTTAGTTAGAAAAGTTCTATGTTCACAGCCCACACAAACACATAAAAGACCATATATTGACCTAATAAGTATATAATCATACTTTTTATGAGAAATGTTTTAGTGTTTGATTTTAGAGTTTACCTTGCAAATGTGCTTTAGGTGAAATTGTTTTATCATGTATTTCTGCATTGCAAGCTGAAAGGACATCCCGTAGTACAATCACATTCTATCCTATGGTGATGGTAATACGGTTGTTGGGATATTCGTCACATTTGTGTTGGAGTATTCCTTCTGCCGACTTCTAAATCTGGTTCTTAATCATGTTTGAGAGAAGTATTTGTGTGGTAGAACAGTCACTTATCTTACTCAGTTTTACATGTAGAAGGACATTCTTTCACCATTGGAATCTTCATTGTCTCACAAGACCTGAATGAAATATGATAGCTGTTTCAAACACGATTGGGACTTACCACCTAAACACACATATCTCCGTTTTACTCTTACATATGGGTACTTTCCCAACTTAGGAAAGTACCCCAGGAGAAAGCTGCTGTTTTATCTTTAAATGGTGTGGGTTCGTGAGATACATTTCAACGTATAATATATTTTTATATCCAAAATGCCTTTGTTCAGAAAAATATGTTTTAAGGTAGCAAGTCAATTGTGTGGAGCATAAATTGGATTTGGTTTAAGAAGCATCAGCTTCATTGACCTTTCCTGACTGTTTGGGAATACTAAAAAGCACAGAGAGTTCAGAAACTTGAATTAGTATCTTAATATTATCCTGATGCATACAGCAATTGTTATATATTTTTTCTAAGTTCAACACTTAGGCGTATCCAATGTGAATTACAATTTGAACTATTGGGCATGAGTCTGCATGGTGTCTTTCAAGTTTAAAAGCACATTGATGCTACTTCCTGAATGTAGTAATACAATACATATTTGATAGATGACCAGACATTACAATGTCTTCAATTCCAGCATGATTTCTGTAGATCCAGTAATTATGTTTATTTCAGTGTAACCTAAAAAGAACTATTGATGAGTTTCATGTATTATTCATACTTTTGTTATTATATATGATCCAGGTTTCTTCTTGTGGAGCCAGCAGGGGCATCATTGTTGCAAAATTTGCTGTTGTTGGGTGGGGGAGCTAACTATATTATGGTAGTTCATCCACCCTGCTAACCTTTAAATGACCCACTTATTGATTGTAAAAATGTTCCCTTTTGTAATATAATCAATTGCTAACATAGTGTTGCATCGTTTTGCAGACATCAGTAGTAAATAATGAATATGAAGATATAGCAGAAATGGATTTGGATATCGAAAACAGTCCCACAGGAATGGGACCAAAAGCATCAGAGTTAATGCTACTGAGAAAGAAGTCCTCCATAAGAAGCCTTAAAAAAGGGAAAGATGCAGAAATCGATGTAGAAGTTGTTCAGCCTGTGAGTATTTACATTTTGACTTTTTGATATGGCATTTGTTAGAAACATTTGTTGTTACTCCAGATTATTTTATCGCATGTTGTTACAATGCTGATTTAAGCATAAGGCCTAGTATTGATAACTTCAGTCTATCAATTAAGGACCAAGAGTTGCCAATGCCTAGGCTTTATTTAGATGTTCTTTATTCTCATACTGAGTTGCCAGTACTATAGTATTTCCCCAGCAGATGAGCTTCTCTGATTTATGAGCTTCTCCGGGTACATAAAAGCCAAGACGATTCTGTGTCATGCCACTTAGGCTTCAGTTACGAGGTAGCAAGATTCTTGTGCTTAGATATCAAGAAGCCAGAAATAACATTTTTGGCTGGTGCTCCTGCATATAAATCTGGCTGTTATGAGTATGTCACCAGAACGAGCAATAACATGTGGATGCAGGGGTACTGGTCCAAATCTGCATGGGTTGTCCCCATTCCAAGGACAAATCTACTTCAGTTTCCTAAGAAAGTCTTAAATGCAATTAAAGGGAGGTGTAGGGTGGAAGGAGGGATTAGGGAGAACACCAGGGGCCAGCCACGGCTGGGGGCTGTTGGGGAAGAATTCCTTGCTCCCCCATGTCGTGGGAGTGAGTCAAGTGAGAACAGAGGCTAGGTTATATGTACAGCCCCGAGCCACATGTCATTTAACCAGGTTAATTTTCCAGCAAATAAAATCGGGGCTATTTTTTCTGCTTCCGAGGTGAGGAAACATTCGGCTGAGCTGTAATACTGCAGTAAATTCCACTCTGACAAAACTATAATCTGGCCCTTCATTGTTTTTTCTTTAAAAGTGTTTGACTGTGAACTTGTGTTTAGTAGATTTGCAGTACATGAGAGACTGGGAAAGAGGATTCTCTCGATGCCTTTAAAACATAGTTTGCTTCTTGGGTCTAAGCTCTTAGCATCTGAAGTCAAATTAATAAACGCTATGTATGAATTTTACTTTTCTTTTTGTTATATAGAATCATTTTCTTCATTAACTGTTATTTTGTTTTTCTTCTTTTAAAAAAATGTCTGATCATATTGATATTGACATTTTGTGTTTTTGTTCAACATGTCCACTCTTCTATTGCCTGGTTGTCTTCAACAAGGAAGGTCTCTTACTTCTTCTTTGGTTCCATTAATCCCTCTTCCCACCAGTTCTGTATCTCGAGCCTCTAATTTTCTGCCATTTTCTTTTCTATTTGCTCTTGGACCTTGATCACCTTGCTGCAGGTACATTCTTGTCCCACTGGCACCGTTTCCTCATTCTCTCCCCTTCTGTACACAACTTCCAATCTTCAATCAACTACACACTTCTCCTACTTGACATCTGTTAACAGTTGTATCTTTTTCCAAACAAAGTTGAAACTTTTAATGATAGAAAAGAAAAGACTTCTGGTATAGCTTCTTTTCCAAAATTAAAATATTTTAGTTTAGTGCTATTTATGCTCTCAGTGCTTTCAAAAATAAAAACAACATTATGAGAACTATTTGAATTTACTTCAGTGAGAAATTTTTTAGTTTAAAGGAATTTATATCACTGCAATCCCATAATACATAATGAAAAAATACCTATTCAAATATATGAATATTAAAAAGTACTAATTCTGTTTTTCAGAATGAAAACGTACCTCCTGTTTCCTTTGCCAAAGTTATGAGGTTGAACAAGTCTGAGTGGCCATACTTTGTCGTTGGTACCATCTGTGCAATTATCAATGGAGCCACGCAACCCGCGTTTGCTATAATATTTTCAAAAATTATTGGGGTGAGTTTTAGTACAGCATTCAACACAAAAATTATGTAATTGTTGATTCATTAATAAATCAACTCTTCAGTTCTTCTTTTAGAATTATCTGTTGCCTTTATGTTTATATCATGAGATAATTAGTGACATAGTTGTTGATATTTAAATGAAGGAAGGTTATTCAGGTTGTTTTATTTTCATGCCAGTCATGCTTTATATATAGTAAATCACTGAGCATTACTCGAGACACTCAAGAAGCGCACTGGTATCACCGGCAAAGTCCTGAGATGGATCACATCCTACCTACAACATCACTCGCAACAAATAAAAATCAACAACTGTCTCTCGAAACCTACACCAGTTCTACATGGTGTACCTCAAGGCTCAATTCTCTCACTATCCTTTATCAATCTCTTCATGGAACCCCTCACAGTTATTCTGAAACAAGCAGAGGGCAGATATCACCTATATGTCGATGACACCCAACTCTACTACAAAATCAAATCACCCATTGAAATCCTACATCTGAATGGCACCCTAATCAAGATACAAACTTGGCTTAACACCAATCACTTAAAGTCTAACTTCAGCAGAACTGAACTACTACTCTTCTACCCAATTAAAGAATGGCTCAAGTATTTGGACACTCTAACTTGCTCTCTCTCACTGTCTAGTCTGTAAAGTCATTGGGCATCTCCTTGGACAAAAACATGTCAATGAAGGAGCATATCAACAACTCAGCCAAAGAATCACTCTGCACACTAAAACGTCTCAAGAACATCAAACAGTTCATTCCCCCTGATGATTTAAAGCTGGTTGTGCAATCTATAGTACTCTTGAAACTTTACTATGGCAACACCATCTTATAGGAACTCCAAAAGATCACCTTGCTGCCCTAAGAGTAGTTCTCAACACGGCTGCCCGACTCCTAACAGGTATTAAATGATTTCAGCACATCTCTCTGACCCTCAAGGGCCTCAATTGGCTTCCCAATGCAAGAAGATGCATCTACAAGACTGCTTGCATCACCCACAAAGCCCTTCATACACATAACATCAACTATCCAGAAACCAAACTTTTGAAAGCAGGAAGAGCAAGGATATGAGAAGCTCCAACTCACTTTTTCTCATACCCCCCTGAACTGAAAAAGAAATCCACCCAGGCATGCTCATTCTCAGAAAATGCACCTAGGATCAGGAACTCAGTCCCTAAACCTCCACTGAAACTACTCCTTTAATGCTTCAAACGGGACCAATACCTACTGTTCAACAACTACTTCAACACGTACACAAAGTGAGCTATGTTCCCAAAGCGCACACCCATGCTGGCTAGACCTGTTGCGGCAGGCAATTGACTGTTTCAGCTTTTACTCTGTCTCTTACTCCTTTACCTTATGGTGTTGTGATGCACTGATATTGTAACTACTTTGAATGCCTAATGCATTTCTTTGTTTATACGTACGTACTTCAAACAAATTAACTCACATTATATGTAAAGCACTCTGATAACTTCAGGTCTAGCTAGCACTGTATAAAACCTCAAAATAAATAAATATACTAAAATAATACAGAATCCTTCACTCTCAAAGAATTTTACCAAATGTTTAGGATGAGCTGTTTTAGCCTTGGATTCAAGGGCAACTCCGACTGACAGTGTGATTATGGAAATCACTAGAAGCTTGTTTCAAGCTCTTATCAGGTATATGAAGTCCCTGATGTTAGAAAGATTCAAGCAATTCCTGACAAACCAAGTCACCTGCTTCTACAGCCTTGCACAACTAAATTCTGTTTGAATATCTCGCTCTGGCTTCTTCTATACATCTGTTTATATTGAATAAATGAATCAATAAACGTAGCATTTGTAAAGCGCAACCACCACCTCGAGAGGCATCTCAGTACTAGCAACACTAAAAGAAAAAAATTTAACCTGTCCCTCTGGAAAATAAATGCTTAAGATAGATTGAACAGCCATATTTTCAGGAGCTTTCTGGAAGTAGCAATGGTGGTAGCTTGCTTTTGAGCGAGCAAAAGCTTGTTCCATGTCTATACACCAAGAACCTCCCCACTGCCACCCCCCAGTTCGTAACCTGAACTTTGGAATAGCCAGAAGATCATTAATGTTCTTGGTGTCTGGTAGGGAACAAAACGATCAGAGAGGAATTTGGGGCCAGTTTAATAATAAGCCCCGTACACAATAGTTAAAACTTTTAAAAGAATCTCTTTACCAACTGGTAACTAATGGAGCTCCCACAAACCCTCTGTGAAAAAGCTTTGATGGGGGAGTTGAAGTAGCAGCTGTATTTTGTACCACCTGTAGCTTCTGGATCAGATAATTAAGCAGACCCAAGAGGAGACTATTGTAATAGTCAAGCCTCCAGGCGATCAGGTCATGAACAACCGACTTCCTTGCTGAAAAGGGTAAAAAGTCAACAAACCTTTTTAGAGACTTATTTGCAGAAATACGTATACTGACATGGTATTTACATGGGGGTAAAAGATAAATCATTATCGAATTTGACTCCCAAGTTCTTCATCACCTTAGTAGGCAGGGGAAGCTATCATGATTGTCTGCCCATTTATCTGAGCTAGAGATGTGTTGGACTTGTAAAGCGCACGGCTGCCCGTAAGCGTCCCGGCACTGGAGACCGCTGGGGAACCCGTCCTGGCTTTCCCTGTGAGATGGTCCATTCTGGGTATCTCCAAGGTGAAACCAGGCATCCCCGGCGTCTGTGGGGGGCCGTTGTAGAGATGAGGCAAGCTTAATGCCCAGAGTTGCCGAGTGTGATCCCTGGTTAGAGTAGGCACCGAGGCGAGAATTGTCGAGTCCGCTGACCCTGGTCCACGACCCTGCCGTGTCAGGAATTGAACCCTGGTCCCGGGCCGTTCTCTGCTTCCGGGTCTGCCGCCTCTAACTAGTGAGCCACACCACTCCAGAGAGACCTGGTTGTTCTTCCCACAAGGTAAAAGGAATTGTATCGGCGCTGGACTTTAGGAAATTTTCATTCATCCACGTAATAATAGCTTTCGAAAGACAGTTTCTAAAATTTTGTTCAGAGCTAGTGGGATTCTTGTCACAGTTGAGAATCAGTTTCATATCATCCACGTAACACATGGTGGAGATACCAAAGGATTTTGGCAAGAGTAATAAGGGGGGACAAATACACATTGAATAAAGTTGGGCTAAGTATTGAGCCCTGGGGACACCATATATTAGCAATTTCTGTTTGGTCCAAAAAGCCCCAATGTGATACCTTGCTTTCCCATGCATGACCACGAATCCCTGTCTCTGCCAGACTTTGAAGGAGAATATCATGATGAATCGTGTCAAAAGGCCACATACATATCTAATCTAAAAGAATGGCACAGCATGTTCTCCATTATTGAACATCAGCTTAAGGGAATCGGTTACTTCGAGGAATGCACCTTAAGTAGAGAGTCTATGTCTGAAACCAACTTGAAAACAGTGTAAAAGGTTATGTGATTCTAAGAAATTGTCCAGTTGGGCATTATCCAGTTTTTCCAATATTTTTACAGCCGCTCAAAGTAAAGAAATGGGCCAGTAGTTAGACAGGACCTTTGGGTAAGCATTGGGTTTCTTAAGCAAAGGCTTAATCAAGGTAACTTCCAATTATCCAGCACAAGAGCCAAAAGGAGTGATTGATTAAGTAAGGCATTCAGAATTGGATTCCTAAGCTCAGTACCCTTCTTTAGCTCCTGTCGGGTTTTAGATCCAGATTTACATTGCATACTAGCCTGTTTAGACTGCTACAAGGTGATTGTACTAAACTCTGTGATAGATGCTGCTAAAGGGCAGTTCAAAAGAATCCTACTAGAATAGATGGTTGTGATCTTATCCTCAAAAAGTTCAACCATCCTAACACAGAGTTCTTGTGATGAATAAGGATCAGGAGAACAGCCTTTAGGCTGAAAAAAATCTTTAGAGATTTGAAAGATTACACAGGAATCATTCTTCCCGCTTCAGTCTTTGCAACAAAAAACAGCCTCTTTGCTTCTATGATAAGCACATTTTTAGAGGGCTCTATCTGCTTGACGTACCTGGCCCTCCAGGCCTATTCTAGTTTCCTACAGTTAAGCCGTTCTCTGCCAATGAGGGAGAAAACCAAAAGGCTGATCGTGCTCGGTTCTTCTGAATATCAATAATGGGAGGTAATAGCTTATTGATGACCTCAATGAGTGAATGATTAAACCTGTGTAAGGCACTGTTTACTTTTCCTTAATATCAAAGGGAGAGAACTAGAGCAAACTCAGAGTCCTGGATTTGCCCCATCACTGATACATACTACAAGTCCTACTCAAAGACCTGCTGGTTCTAAGTGTTTCTCATATAAGTGCTGAAGGTATAAACTTACGATTTGACTGTTTCTGGAGGGGGCAGCTGTACAGAGTGTTGTTTTCTAAAGACTAGGCCCAGAATATGGCCAGCCTGATCCGTAGCGCTAGTAACCAATTGAGTAAGATTAAGAGCTGCTAAGTGGTTGACAAGTGTCCTAGAAGCACTGTTCTTAGCATCATCAGTATTACAGTTGAGGTCACCCAGAATGGCGAAGTTGGAATACGGAAGCCAATAAGGAATTACAGCCTCTACTGAGTCCAGAAATTGAGATCTAGATCCCAGGGGAAGATAGATTAAGATGCTGCAGAAGTATTCTTGCTGCAAAATCTACAAATAGAAACCCAGACTTTCTGCCCCTTCTAACTTATCAATATAAAACACAGAGCACTAAGAGGTATTGCGAAAAACCAAAGCTAGTCGGCACCCCTTCCTCTTGACTTCCCTTCCTGTCCATCTGGTGTATGGTATAGCCCGTTAGATTCGTCATTGATATGCCTTGGTTGGAACACTCATTTAACCTAATTTTCGTGCGGAAAATAAAGGCTAGCTTTTGATCTGCAAACTGTAAATATCTAGAGCATGTTTAGGGAGAGATCTAACTTTTATCAGTCCCCCCTGCAATTTGATATTATTGCTAGAATTTCGTAGTGCCCATATTAAAACCTGGGCTCTTCTTTCTTATGATAAATTTATCATGATACATTCATCATCCTGGGTAACAGAGATACCCTGTCGACAGATGGCACAGGATGGTGACTCCCAACAATTTGCTAGGTTTCAAAATTATATTGCAACATGGTTTCTTACCTAAATCCTTCATTTCGTCCGCTGAGGAAACAATGGGGCCACACTGTCCTGTGGTAAAACTTGCAGGATGGATGGCGCTGGGTGCGGAACGAACACACGCGGACAAGCTTACTTTTCGTTATGAGCATTAGCTCAGTTAAAGTCCCCTCTGTTGCCATATGACGAGACCGCTAACTGCTAAAATGATGGCAGAAAGCAGGACAACAATGCCAGCAGAAGGAACTCGCACTCAAAAGCGCAAAAGAGAAAGGTGACTAAGGCAAGAACAAAATCCCATAAGTCATTAAACAAAAACAACACTTACATTTTTAAACGCCCTGGAAAATTGTGAAAAAATAGTCCCAACTATTAAAAGCCCCTAAGTCAACAATACAAACTAAAACAATACACCCTGAAAGTGAACAAGTTCAGAGGAATTTAACTAATTGCCCCCAAAAGTGTAGGTACAAAAAGTCAGGTAAGAAAATGAAGAAACAGAATTCACTGAAGCTTCAGCAGTTTAAATTTAGACACAGATTAAGACTTCAATACCATAAGTAGCATGCTCCTGTATTGCCTTCTCAGTATTGTTTGTAGCTTGTAGAAACCCATTCCATTACAATGAGGGCCATGCCACGCATGCCATTACAACTCTGGCTGTACAGTGAGATCCATTACCATGCAGGTACATATTTAAAACAGTTATGGTACAACAGGAGTCACTATCACACATATGGACATTGCAACGCAGGTCGGTATATGTAGATTTTACAGATATATATACGTATGTGTGTAGGTATTTGTGGGTTTATACACATAAATGACATGCGTGTGTTTCATGTGTGTTTTTTAATACCCATGCTTAGTTACCACACTTCTGCCTTTTAGTTTTGGGCTTAGACATTTGCAAGTTGGTTTTCTTTGAAGAAGTCTTTTAAATCGCAAAATACGGTTTGATTTCTCTTATTGTACATTGTGCACTGACAACAACTCCATGTTAGATTGTTTTTATTCTGCCGTGGGGTCTGATCGTTTGGCTCCTAGTTTGCTGGGTGCTGCATAAATGTCTTTGAACTTGATCAGTTCCTTTTCAATCACGTAGGATAGGCCCAGTCTCCAGTTCTTTCGTCTTTCCACTGTGAATATTTTTGTCAGCAACAGAAACCATTGTTTGACATGTCAATTGTTGGGTGTCTCATGTCCCTTGGGAGCCATGTGCTGCCTCCAGCCCTCCATCATGAGATAACACTGATTGCAGGCGTGTGATGAAAGGGACACCCTTTGTAAATTGTTCTTGGTGCAATTTCAAAATCCCCTTTCACCAACTTTCAGGAGTAGGGCCCACTGGTGATCCCTGGGATGATTATAATGTAGAACCCCAGGTGATCCTGACTTAGACTACTACCCTATAAAGGCACACCACCTGATGACACCACGCCTATCATGAGGTCATACGAGCCTTCCGCAAGGTGGGTATGCACGTCACAGAGTAGAAACACAACTTCCTTGTGGAGAAGCTCTCCGAATTAGATCTCACCAAGTAGTTTTTAAAGTTGTTGAATGTAATGCTGAAATCTGCTCTCCATTATTTTAACAAACCTTTTAAACAGAGAGTAGTGACACCAAAGGGTGAAAATTTTTTCAAACCTTCCCTTGTGACTCCATACATTTACGGCTTGTCCTCTCAAATCTTTAGTGATCAAAACTGCTGGCAAGCGTGCCACTACCCAGATCACGAGTGATGCTCCTCCACACAACAAGTAGAGTAAAAAGATCAATGTGGTGGGCAAGAGGGTAGCAGTTGTGGCAGCAACCCACTGGCCCATGACACTTCTTTCCAGATCTGATAGGGCTTAGTTGGAGGAAATGCAAGATATTTGAGGGCAAAATTATATCTCACTAGTATTCATTGCGCATTAGATGCCATAGACATAAACTCCACCTCCATCCTCAGGCATTGTGCTTGGCTCTGCATTTCCAGGTTTAATCCCGACGTCCAGCAGCATCTCCTCAACCTCCTGTTTGATTAGGAACACCTCTTCAGGCCACAGGTTGATGGAATGCTGGAGAAGTTTGAGAAAGATATGAAGGCAATGGAATTTATGGATGCAATGCAAACTATACCATGCAGGGTTCATTTTGATAAACAACAGCACAGGGCAGAGCAAAACAGCCTCACCTAAACAGCCACACTCCTATCAGAGGGCATAGGTGGTTCCAGTAAGGAAGCTGCCTCCTCCAGACAGTGACTTGCTCTGCTTCTCCCACAATCACACACCACCTATCATGGGGGAAGGATACAAGATTTCTTCTCTTGTGGTCCAACACGGCTGTTGCCTTGAACTACACACATACTCTCCCAACATCCCACCTTGTACACATTCTCTCAGTAAATAACACCTTTTCCTCCTTCAGTAAGAGATGCAGGCCCTCCTGCAGAATGGCATGATAAAGAGAGTGGCAGTGCTCGATCTCAAGGATGCCTACATCCATATATCCATCCATCCTGTACACCACGGGTACCTTCGTTTTGTGGTAAGTGGTCAACAATATCAATTCAAAGTGCTTCCTTTCGAGGCAACCATGCCTCAAGAGTGTTCATTAAGTGTCTGGTAGTGGTAGCTGTGCATCTGTCAAGGGGGCGTTCCCATCTTCCCCTACCTTGACGATTAGCTGATCAAGAGCGCCAGCAGACTGGAGTATCTAGACCACACACATAAATTGAAGTTTCCCTGTTTCGCAGCCTGGGATTTACCGTAAATGCCACCAAGTTCCATCTAAATCTTAAGAAGATCCAACTGTTCTTGGGCTCTGTATCTGTGGCAGTTAGGGGAAACTTAACATACAACGGGTAGAGAGTGGCTACCTTTTAGCACTTGCTACCTCTTTTTCAGCCCAATCATCAACTCATGGTTAGAATTGTGATGTGCCCTCACGGGGTGTTGGCTTTTTGTATCACCATTGTAGCCCACGCAGATTCATATGCTCCCCCTATAAGTGTTTCTTCTTATTCAGTAGTCCCAGGCAGATGGTCAGTGGGACGATCTAGTGTTATTACAGGCCAGGTCTTGTCACTTTCTGCAGTGGTAGAACAGAATTAACTTTTTGAAAGGCAGGCCTTTTCAGATCCCATACAACAGGTGACCATTACCATAGATGCCTTAAACACAGGGTGGGGTGTGCATCTCAATGACATCACTGTGAAGGGAATATGCCCCCCTTAAAAATTGGTTTATCACATCAACTACCTAGAGGTGCTAACCATTCACCTCTCTCTCAAAGTGTTTCTTCAAGTAATTGGGAACAAAGTAGTCCTCCTCAAGACAGACAACATGACCCCTATGTACTACTTAGAGAAACAGTGTGGCACACACTCTCCAAACTTGTTTCAGTTATCGCAAACGGTCTTGCATTTGGCATTACACCACAACATACACCTCATGGCAGAACATCTTCCGGGGTCAAACAACGACTTTGTGGACCTTCTCAGCAGAACACATCAATTCCATCAGTGGGAACTCCACCCACAAGTTCTACACAGTTACTTTACTAATGAAAGAGGCAGCCGTGTTTTCAAGATGATTGCACTGCCCAGTCAAGTCACTACCCTTCCGGAATATTGCCCACTGCAAATGGCTAGCTGCCACTTGACCATAAAGTTAAACATTCATACATGGGGTGTGAGAGGCAACATGTATAGACAGTAAATTACAAGGTCTCTGTTTTGAAAAAATAACTCCACGTTGCTGTTTGTAGCCTTGGTGGGTCTTTATTGCAGAAATGCTGGGTTTTCATAAATGCACAGCCAACGCGTTTCGCCCAAACATGGGCTTCTTCAGGGCTGTAATATCATACAATATACACACATTAAGAATTTTACTGTTAATACATTATTGTGTGCATATAGGGGTGACAATTCATTCCAAGTGCTTGTGGTAGAAGAGCATAGGAAACGAGGAAACAAAGGCGGGAAGTGTGTTAACGAGGGTAGAGAGTTTAAGCGATAGTGAGCGGTGAAAGCAAAGCTGTATAACAGCCGGTGTGTGAAATCACACGAAAAGATGGGGGAATTGAACCATGTGGATTGTCAGTATAGTAAAGAGCCAGTAATCATACCCAAAAGTGAGACACGAGCCACCCCAGTCAGCTGGCCTAAGTGAAGGTGAGAAAGGGTGGATTTAAAGAACTCTGACAGTAACTGTCAAAGGTCTTGGAAATACACCACTGGATCCATTGTGAAGTGAATAGACGCCGCAAAGAGTAGGACAAATGTACCTATAGTATATCAGAGTACGCTTACCGATAAAGGGGTACTGTACTCTCGCCAAGGTAAAAATATGAGATCCACAAATTTTCTATTCTGTGTCAGGACGTAGAATATAGAGACGTACCCTGAGCAAAGGAAAGTAATGATTAGGAGAAGGGACGTTTCAGTTCAATACGTGAGGTACGGTCAAGTGAGAGCAGTGATTAAAACAAACCTTAAAGTAAAAGGTAACTATTGGTCCATAGAGTCCGCAGTCTAGGTTCTCTGTCTCTGCAGCAAAGGTCCATGTCAGAGGCAGGGGAATGCTGTGGGGAAAAGCAGGGGGGCCTGAATTGAGTAAACGCTGAGAAAATGCAGGTCACACGTCCATACGAAAAGAAGCAACAGCAAAACCTTTATAATGCGTTGGTTTTAGAAGTGCGCGGGTGAGGGCAACCCGAAACCTGTACTCATGTCGTTCCAATGTTCAGTGAACCTGGAGCATTGGACTCACAAAAACAAGCGGTATAAGCTAATGTGCTGATCATGAAGGTATAACTGTAATAGCTCAAAGCACTATAAGTCCAAAGAGCAAAAGGCGTCTGTATAGCTAAAAGACGTGCTTATGTTGTGGCGCACGTTTTTTGTGCCAGCAATAATGTACGGATATTAATAAACAAGCTACAGGCTATTGGTGAGAAATCCAGGATCAACCTATTGTAAACAGGCTATATTGTCATGGCAAATGGCGTCCAAAACCACAAGTGGCAGTACATAGAATGGTGTAGAGAACGATGTGTGGATAAAATCACTAGAGTTGGCCCAGGGTGTGTCCGCCTATGTTAACTACAACCGTGACAGTAGTGACGGTATCGTGTGTCCATTTTGATAATTAAGGTTTTAGGTAAAAACCACTTGGCCCAGTGTAGATAGGCCTATGTTGGCTACAACAGTGGTGGTAGCTAATGGTGCAGTGTGTTCATGACAATACTACAAAAGGTTAAACAAATATTGTGATGCTAACTAACCTTTGCACCCATATAGTCTAACAAAATTACGTCTGGTAACTCAGCAACTCTACGCTAGGAGAGTGGCAGCAGCTAAAGGTACATAGAGCCCATGATGAAGTATAAAAAAATGTTAACAACCTCTCGTAAAGAAAGCTGACTTTGCGCCATTGGACAAGTAAAAATATAATGTCCAGTAGTGCGGCAACTTGGGCGAAGTTGAGCGGAGTCAGAAATGTACTATGTGGTAAACTGTAGGTACCTGAGTACACCCCACCTCTAAGCGCTATTCCTTTCCCCCTTCGATCTTACTCGTAAAGGCGATTGAAGTGCGATCCGTGTTCAGATGGCGTCTGATCCTGGTGATGGCGAGATGAAGTAGAATCTTGTCCCGATGGCGATATAAGCGTCTAACCCGTGTAGAACTTCCGGGATGGAGCCCGTAGAGTACTTCCGGGTTGTGGGTCGCTGTAAGAGTATGTCTGGTCTGCAAACCCAGGCAGCCGTATTGGTGGTATCTTATTCAAAAGATCAATGACATATATGATACAGAGTGGTCGATCCGTGGGTATAAAACTGTAAATCGGAAAACGAAAAGAGGTACATGTGAAGGTTGGCAATCCGCCAAGATAGTTCCATGAATAGTAAAGATCGTTAAAGAGAGAAGGAACACCATAATAGTGTAAATAGGAAATGCATGCACAACATTTGCATAAAGCCGCAGTGAAATAACATGATTCAGTGGATAGAATTTACTGCTAGGATGGCAGGAAAAGTAATTCAAAATCATGGAGAAGTAGACATTAAATAGCCGGCAATAATGCATTAGCTATTGCAAATAGCTTGTGATACAATGCCAATTATATAAGGTGTTACACAGGTTTGCGAGGTTTGTAAGACAATATTTGACCATTCAGTGGTCCCTAGTATGCAATATCTTACGGTAAACAAGGAAAAACGCAGGAGTGGTGCGATACGAAGAAACAGTATCTGTGTAAATTCTGTGAGACACAGGTTCAAATCAGCTGACAAAAACTTAACATTTTTGGGTGCATGTCTTGTGGATCATTGGTCTCATGCATCTATACTCATGCATCTATACCAGAAACCTGGAATAGACCTCCTGGCCAAAGGTTCAAAGTCTGGCAGGTCCATCAGCCTTTTTTTTTTTCAAGGTAGATAAAATGAGCACCATTGAATTGGGTAACATTAAACACATGGCACGCAGGAACAAGATGTCAAAGGGGTGAAGGCACACTTTACAACCGGCATCGAGTCCGAGTATCCTGGTCACACGCAAGTCCTACCTTGACTTGCAGGCCATTACCCTATTATCGGGTTAGCGAGTGTCCGGCATTCGAGCCCCACTCCCACAAACTTGAATTTTCGGTTTTTGTGATTACACAAACAAGCACGCCGTATGAGGCGGAAGTACAAAGACCAGGACCCCTCCGTTTAAAACATTTTGTTGACTCCTATGAATTTAGTAAGGAGCATACTTCGTAGCAACCCACGGCCCGGTTGCACGCCTTAAGCGGAATTCCCTGGCGCCCCCTGCGCGCCTCAGTCAAAATCCCGTCCTGACGGTGGTTTCCTCATTTTGTGACCACAGCCTACTTACAGAGGCTACATTATGCTCAGGCAAATCTAACTTTTAGTCCTGATGATGATCCCAACCAATTAACGGAGCTTAAGGGATCGAAACGTCGACACCCATGAGTGGGCATGCGTATAATTTATTGTAAATGTGAATGTGTGCTTCACTCAAGGTGACACTGTTATTAATCTGCAAATCGACTTACAGTGCCCTGTTTTTGCTCTTCTCTCTTGCCTGAAAACACCCTTTCACCTTTTGCTATCTTGTTTCTCTCCCCTCCAGTACGGCACAGGCTTGTGTCATGCTACTCCTGTAGGAATATAATGTTCATCTGACATTTGTCTACAAATAAATCCCTTGTCCGGCTGGGCAAGGACTTTTTGCATATAGTATTCCATTGTGGTCTATATTGTATTTTGATGATTTTGAATGAGCTAGGAGCCTTTGTCTTTATAACACACTTTACAAATACATGCATTATGCATGTAAACATCAGGTGACTACTAAATAGATGAACTTTTAATGAAAGGCTGGGGAAACTGGAGGATGCTGCAGACAAATAGTAGACTTCTATGGTGAGTTGAAAGAAGAGAGAAAACCTAATACAAATCAGTTAATGTCTGATTATACAAAATATAAAAACAAAACTAGAAATACCTGTTGTTTACTCCACATCACCATGGCTGAAAATGTCTATGTTTCAATATGAATGTATTTTTGTCACCGAAAGATTCAAACAGGAATCACACAAAAGGCCTTATTACGAGTTTGGCAGTCCGTGGACCGTGGTACCCGCTGTTGTGTTGTGACCGCCGCCAGCTGAGCTGTCCGACATTTGGAAAGACCAATGCATTTGGAAATACCACCCCTGGACTGCCGACACAGTCAGCACACCACTGACCACTGGGTTTCCGGTCGGGGAAAAGCAGCTGCCAAAGGACGGTACAAGGGAGATTTACCTAAGTCCATATTACAAGTTGGCTTTTCCCCGAGCTGAACTTGCCAATTAGACCGCCAGCTTTGAGTTGGCGGAAACAAAGGATTTGTGGTGTGTACTCACCCTTTCCTGTGATTCGGCCTGAGTTCAACTTGGATCTCTTTCTTCAGGTCCCTCTTTCACAGCAGCATCTTCACTCCGAGGATTGTGACCCTGTTTGCGGCGATCTACAAGTGAGTCCTTTTTGTGCCATATATCCATTGCCTGGACTGCCCACATAGGGGCCCGACTCCGGCAATGGTTTGACTGTATTTTTCCACATTTGTCATGCATAAGTGTGCATCCAATACATATGCAGTTGAAATGCTCACACAGGCACCGATACATATGGAAAAATAATCACCACCGCTGCAAAATCTCCACAGTCACACTGCGGGCACTGCAGTAAACACGTAATATGGCAAGTGAAGAACTGCAGGCACTGCAGTCTCCTGGCAGCCGCGGTATTTGGGCGGTCAGACCGCCAACCTCATAATAAGGCCCAAAATCTTTTCAAGGTGATTGAGAAAAAAGACTGAAGGTTAACTTATTTTAATAGTCCTAAGCAAAAGGAAAAATACAGTCTTGAAGTAATTTAAGGCTTGTGTGCTTCATTCAAGCGATCATACAGCTTAAAGTATCTGGAATAAAGCTTTTGTCACAGTTGATATACAAACAGTCCTTAGTTTCATTCCACTTACGGACAGAAGTCCTCACTATTCATTTTAGATCCCTTGTTTGTACCATTTTTCGAGCAGTCGTTTCCCTCATCCTAAAGAAGATCTTGATTTGCTTAGCCTTCCATAGCTAATGGGGCCATTTGCACAAATGATGTTTATTCTATTTACTATTAGTGTAGTGATATTTTGTGTCTCCCACCCTTGGCATTCCCCTTTTCAGGTCCACGATATTTTTCAGGACTAGCCTTGCTCTTTTCCTTGTCTTTTTTTATTTTGCACTGTCAAAAGATGGCATCACCATGGTCAAAGTTATTTTTTAATGAGTATCCCATACATTCTGGTTGTTACTCTGTGGGCTTGGTGGCATGTGGAACTGCGAAATAAAAATAAAAATGGGGTTATCTTGGCAGTTGGAATTGAGGATTGCAGTTCTTTATTTTCCTTCACACCCTTTTAACATGATATTCATTTCTATGGTTCAGATTATGTTTCTTTCATTGTAAACAGCGTCAGTGTGTTCTCATTACCTTGAGTTTCTTTTGCTGTGATCGGTTATTCGGTTCAGTCCTGCCAGCAGACTATCCTGTATCCTCGATGTCTACTCCTTTTATGATTCCACTTGGGACACAGGATATTTTGGGTTAATTGAGTTTTCTTGGTCTCCCCTCTAAGT
This sequence comes from Lissotriton helveticus, assembly GCF_964261635.1. Classification (NCBI taxonomy): domain Eukaryota; kingdom Metazoa; phylum Chordata; class Amphibia; order Caudata; family Salamandridae; genus Lissotriton; species Lissotriton helveticus. The sequence goes on from NC_136071.1 coordinate 936,159,970, forward strand.
CCTGGCCTGGCAATTTGGGCTGAATTGTTCCTGTTCAAGCAGGGTCAAGACTAATTTGCATATGACTGGGTACAAACTGAGGTGTGATTGTGGGCAAAATAGTGATGGATTGGAATGGATCCCTGACACAACATTGACACCAAAAACATATTGTAACAAAAATATTGTGTACAAAATATTGTTTACAAAAGTTTTGTCTCCCTGTACTTATAATGATAAGCATAACAATATCGAAAGCAAATTATTTCACACTATTCTTGAAAAACCTATTAAATTATTGTTTTTTAATATATACATATATATAGTTTAAAATCGTAAATCTTAAACATTTTAATATATAACATTGATGTAATGTAGGAGAGAAGGGTAGGAGTAGATTGCTGCCCAACAGTTGGTCCCTTGGCACACAGGAATTAGCCCTATGCTACCTTAAGAAGCATGGAAGAAGGAGATATCCCGTGGAGTGTGGGTGATCTCTATGAGAATGGTTACATAGGCTAGAACCCTCCAAACCAGAACAATGTTCCAAATGCTGGACGGCAGTGGGGACTTATGTCTATATGTGGTGGACATGTCCGGCCGCAGGAGCTTTCTGGGGTGAGGTGGTTCAGGTGTTGGGTGAACTGACGAAGTTGCCGCTAAAGCTAACGATCCAGCTTGGCTTACTGGGGCTGGTGGCCAGGACTAAACAAACTAAATATGTGGAGACAGTACTGGAATTGGGATTGGCCATGGCCAAGAAATACATAGCATTGAGGTGGATGGCCAGTCAGCTGCCCACCCAGAAATTGTGGGAATTTGCATAATTGGTGCTTGCTGACTGTGGGGTGCAATATATACATTGGTGTACAGTGGAGCAGGCCAAAGGGGCAGAATGGATGGGACTTAGTACATTTTCGTTTACAGCAGGAAATGGAGGGTCCTGCTGTGGAGCAGGAGGAAGAACCTGTGGATCATTGATAAACATATATAAACAAGGTCAGGATGGGGTGCGAAATGCTTCAATGTCGATTTTCTACGTTCTTCCCACTGCCTGGGAGCCATATACATATTGCTGGTGAAATGTAATTGCTTGCATGCTTTTCTCTTTTTGTTTGAGGGCATGGAGGTAGGTGTCTGTGAAACTCAATAAAAGAAATATTTAAAAAAAATGTAAATTAAATAAGTGTAAATAATATCTAATACTATGCATATACTTATATAAGCATATACATATATATATGTGTATGCTTATATATACATATATTGTAATACGATTATAAAAAAAATTACATTAGAAATTTAAAATCCAAAATGCTACTATAATATTTGTAAAAAATGTTTTCAAAAATGTATATACAGATATACATATGTATATATACACACAAATAATATAAAATGTAAAAAAATAAACAAATTATAATAATATATATATTTAAACAATATTAGGTAAGTATTGGAGTTTGGGAATAATAGCTATACTATTCTCACTCCAGGTTATGCAACACTAGGAAAAGTGTAGGCTTTCAGGGGAGTTAAATTACTATTCCTACTCCAAATACGTCAATAGTAGGGTAAGTAGTGGACTTAGGAGGGTTGAGATTTATTATTCCTACTCCAGTCTGTGCAAAAGTAGGGAAAGCGTTAGACTTCAGAGGGGTAGCATTTACTATTCCCACTCCAATCTATGCAACAGTAGGAAATGCTTTGGGCTTCAGAGGGGTATCTTCAATCTAATCTGTGCAACAGTAGGGAAAGCATTGGACTTTGGAGGGGTAGAATTTACTATTCCCACTGCAGTCTGGCCAGCAGTCGGAAAACGTTGGACTTCAGAAGAGGTTAAATTGACTATTCCTTCTCCAGTCTAAGCAACAGTAAGGAAAGTACTTCACTTCACTTCAAAAAGATGACATATTTGAATAACCCTATTCATTTAGAACAAACATAAAAGTATTGATATAAACAGTAATTAAGTCAGAAATATATATATATATATATTCACTGAAAAAACCATAGGTTGTAAACCATATATAGTTAGGAATTAGCATTTAAAAAACCTTACTTTACTCACACAAAACCATTGAAATTCCATATATAGTTAGTTGTACTAACTATATATCGCGCACCCACAATCCACTGCTGATCATGTCACATATTACATCATTCATGACATGGTCAGTGACATCACTGATGACATCACTGATGACATCTCAAATGACATCACTGATGACATCACTGATGACATCTCATTTGACATTACTGATCACATCACTGATGACATCATTCATGTGATAATACGATGAACCTCTTCAGACTCTAATATAACCTTAGATACACTCAGTGTAAACACAGACTCACAGATTGTCACTCATCCATGAAGTTACACACACACCTAGTCAGTCATTCAAACAATCAATCACACCTCCATTTCCTTAACTATACAGTTAAACACACCTTACTTATTCAAACATATACTAAAACATATTTACTCACTTATACAATCCTGGATACAAGTTCACAATGATCCATACAGCCACTCACACATTCACTGGCTCTTATGCACAGTTATTTATATATGTCAACTCTCACATGTACTGTATTTTACATATGTACTTACTTTGACATGTAGCACTGAGATATCTATTCACTCACCAATACAGTCATGCACACAGTCAACCGCCCATACAGCTGTTTCCACATGCACTTTTGAACCCATACATCTATGCAGAGAGTCATACACCTCCCAGCCACCCATACACACTCTCAGTCTCCCATACAAATACTTGGGCAACCAATCAATAACCCATATAGTTAATCATATAGCTACTGATCAACACATGCAGCAGTTTACAGAACAACAGACATAATGATGCACAAATTAAGACAGTTTAGTCACTAACCCATGCACTCAGTGAGACACATTTAATCACTCACTCATACAGTCAGTCATGCACCTACTAAATCCTTTGTTCAGACACTTCTACATCCACTCATTCTTCAATATGTAAGACATATTTTAACTTTACAGAAACATACAGTCACTGGATGTTGTCATCAGTGATGTCATCAGTGATGTCATTTGAGATGTCATCAGTGATGTCATCAGTGATGTCATTTGAGATGTCATCAGTGATGTCATCAGTGATGTCACTGACCATGTCATGAATGATGTAAAATGTGACATGATCAGCAGTGGATTGCGGGTGCGCGATATATAGTTAGTACAACTAACTATATATGGAATTTCAATGGTTTTGTGTGAGTAAAGTAAGGTTTTTTAAATGCTAATTCCTAACTATATATGGTTTACAACCTATGGTTTTTTCAGTGAATTTTCAAGGTTTTGTAAATGCTAATTCCTAACTATATATGGTCTATAACCTATGGTTTTTTCAGTGAATATATATATATATATATATATATATATATATATATATATATATATATATATATATATATATATATATATATATAACATTTCTATGGCAAAATGAAACCCCTTATTTTGTTCCTTTTCAAATTAAATGTATTAAGTGTTACCACTTTATTCCAATCAAGATGACTTCAGGTGTGCCATACTTTTGTCATAAGTAAGACTGTTAGCGTTCTAGTTGTTCTTTAAAACACTCTGGGACATTCTGTCACTGGGCTATAGTTGGGCTACATCTGGCTGATATTTGGGCTACATTTGTTTTTTTTTGTCTCTGGCGGCCATCTTTGGGCTACTTTGGGCTTCATTGGGCTACATTGGGCTACATTTGGGCTCCAACATATATATAGCCCAATGTAGCCCAATATATATTTTTCAAAGTTAATTTTCGTAAAAACCACTGGAGCATATATCTTGAGACATAGCAAAGGCACATCGGGCTACCAGTCCCTACAATTTTGCCAAGTTTCGTGGAAATCCATTCAGCCGTTCGAGCTAAAAGTTAGTCCAACCGCCCTATGGAAAACTCAATGTTAAAAACACGTTTTGGGACCCCCCTTTTTTCTCGGCCCCCGCTTGACGTAACCCCCCCAAATTTTCAGGGGCTGCTCAGAAACAAAATGTTCCATTTTCCAGAAAATTTCAGCCAATTCCGTCCTCAAACGCCAAAGTTATTCAACATAGAATTTTCAAAAATCCCATAGGAAAAAAATCCTAACTATATATACCTACTGGCGACCGCCAGTAGGTAATATATATATATATATATATATATATATATATATATATATATATATATATATATATATATGTATATATAACAGGAACTTCGTCCGCATACCATCCACTGGACACAAAAGACGAATCGGACCCAAGCAGGTAATTTTGCTAGTCTTTATTTAGTGCAACCTCTGATCGCCATGACGCGTTTCGGGCCCTGGAGCCCTTGATCACATGCCTTGGCCAGTAGAAACCCGTGATTTTAAAGTGCATATTAGGATCACATGACCCTGGGCCTATGGACATAACCAACAGACTTCTGCCTAATCCACCAAACCTTACTCACAGTAGCGAGATGTTGTATACAATACACATGTTATTCTCCATTATGAACCCAGAAATTGTTGTTTGTGCAAGTTTCGCGGTAAATAAATAAATAAATATCCATATATATACATAATAAATATTAAATAAAGCCCATTTCATTAAAAATACATCAAATGTAAAAATATGGCTAATATTTCATTTATATATATGCATTCACCCAAATAAATACAGAAAAGCATTATAAATTCATTAATACGAATTAATCAAGAAATGTGCAAAATCTGCTAAATCTGTGCAAAACAAGCAACTTTTCTTTCTACTGGGTTACACAATAAGGAGAATTTTGAAAATAAAAGCCCTAGTGGGCTTACTGAGTTTGTGGATAACTGCGTCTAAATTGCCCACATAAACATATACTGTCCTATGCACAAATTGATAAGAGTGATAAAACTTTTCTCCCTAGAGAAAATAATAAAATCATAATCTTAAATGAATCTCTGAAGCAGTTTTCTGTTTGTATGACACACCCCACTAATTTTTTCATGAGCATTTCTAGTAATAGTGGCGCATGCTTATATGTTGTTCCCTTAATTCATTTTATAAGCATGTGTACAAGTCCTCAGTCTCATTGAGGCCATTCGGTGTCTTGGTATTCAAATCAAGAATATATCTGGTCCCAAGTAGTCTCAAGCATGCCTCTCTGTCTCCTCCTCTACGCAGTGGCAGCACCATATCGATTGCATAATAGCTAAGGCAATTCAAATCACCATTGTGGCATTAATTGATATGCCTGGCCACTGGGTAGGCTTCATCCCTGTTGGTAACAACCCGCATGTGCTGGAGTATGCGTTTGTGGACCTGTAACTTGGTACTGCCCACGTACCGTAGCCCACACGCCAGCACATACACGACGAAATCTCATTTACATGTCAATTGTTTACCAATCAGATTGGGAACCTCACTGAATGGGGATAAAAAAGTTGTTTTGTTTTCCCCAAGGTGCAAGCCTTGCAAGTGGCACATTTTATAAAGCCCTTGCTTTTCTGGAGCCCGTTGTTTTTGTTCGCCACCTCCAGACTACTTTTGACCAGCATGTTGCCCATTGACCTGTCACGGCTGTATGTTATTGCCGGATAACCGGTCAACGTCTTGCCAATCACGGGATCCCCCATGACAATTGGCCAATTTTTGCGGATGATCCTCTGCAATTGCTTATGTTGGTGACTATATGATGTGATAAGTCTCGGTTGCCCACCTGCACTGTCTTTCACTTTCAATACTTCATTGGGTTTCCCCTCCGTGTTTGGCAGAATGTTAACCCTGTTAGATCTTATCATAGCTTTCTCAACCAAGACCTCTGAATAGCCCCTATCTAGGAACCTTTTCTTGCTGTTTAATTGCGATGTCAAGCATGCCTCATCTGTGCTGCATATTCTTCTGATCCTCAGCATCTCCCCGTAGGGGATGCTGCAGATCAGGTGGCCTGGGTGATGGCTGGACGCATGGAGAACCGTGTTGCCCGCGGTCTCCTTGCGATACAATCTGGTTTGGAGTTCCCCTCCTATCACCTGGACTTCAACATCTAAAAAGTTAATTTTGTTGTCACTGATCATACCGGTAAAGCTTAGATTCAAGTCATTTGTATTCAGGTCTGAAATAAACTGTTCAGCTTCTGTAATTGACCCCCTCCAAATTATGAAGAGGTCATCTATGCATCTAAGTAGTGATACAACATTATTAGCCATCACCTCTGCATGTGTAATTCCCAGGACCTGCTCCTCCCACAGCCCCATGTGCAAGCACGCGTAGCTGGGGGAGAAGCAGGCCCCCATCGCAACTCCTCTCAGTTGCTGAAACACCTGATTTTGGAACAAAAAATAATTGTTTTTGAGACAAAACTCCAACATTTCCATAATCATCTTGTCATTTTCTAGCATGCATACCGGTCTCTTATTCAAAAAATGTGCAACTGCTTTCAAACCATCTTTATGGTTGATACTCGTGTATAGAGCAGTCCCATCAAGTGTGATCAGTAAATAATCATTATGCCACACAATTGTTTTGATGTTATCCAAGAAGTCCGTAGTGTCTTTTATGTAAGATGGCAAGGTTTTAACGTACTCATGAAGGAAGTGGTCAATATAGCGGGACGCATTTTCGAAGGTCCCTCCCCTGGCCGATATTATGGGCCTGCCCGGTGGCTTGGTCCAATTTTTGTGGACTTTTGGAATTAAATAAAAAAACGGGATTACTGGATGATTTGTCTTTAAAAATTTCAATTCATCACCACTTAGAAGCCCTTGTCCTCTCCAGGAATACAGTTTGGTATTAAACTTATCCCAAGCAGATCTCGTGGTCTGCCAATCACTCCTTATGTAGCATTGTCTATCGTTGAGCTGCTTCAGCGCCTCCTCCATATACATATGCATTGGCCAGAGGATGACATTGCCCCCCTTGTCAGATTGCCTGATGACTACATTGTTTTTATCCTGAAGTTTCTTCATCAGGCTGCCAAATGCATTATTGTACTTTGATTTTCTGTTGTCCATACTTGTCGATTTACTGTGAAGTTTCTTAATTTCTGCTGTTACTAGATCACTGAATACATCGATGTTATCATGTGCCATTATTGGGTTAAATGTCGATTTTGATTTAAATGCTGTGTCTCCTGGAGCATTAGTTCGTATAGAAACATCCTCCTCCAGAGTCCCCTCTATGTCCCCTTCCCTTAAGAGATCCTGTAGATCACATTGTAGTTCATATTCCCCTACCGACATTGCCCTTGATTCCACTCCCTCTGTAATGGCAATATGCGGGGGTTTGCGCGTTTTATGTTTGTTGACCAGATACAATTTTCTCAGTTTAAGCTTCCTTGTAAATTTAAACAAACCCATTCTGGTCCACGCATAATTAAAGGTACTCGGTGGACAAAATGACAACCCCAGTGATAGCGTTCTTAATTCCCCCGGGCTCAAAAGTACATCAGTAAGGTTTACAATTGTCATGTTATCACTTACTAGCGATCTCATCGGCGGTTCCATCTTTTGTAGGTTTTTCTTTTTGTCGCTGGATTGACTGTTTTGTCTTGCTGTCCTACATTTCCTCCGTTGCTTGCGCCTGATGTTGCGCCTTTGGTTGTCCCGGAGTTTGAGGCGTGGGATCTCAACGATTGCATGCGGTCGTTTCTCAGGCATTCCACTTCCTGAGCCAACGGCCGTTTTGTAAACCCCAACTGCCCTGCTGCCGCCGGTTGTTCCGCTTCCGAGTCGCTGCTGGGTGCTGGGTATATATAATATATCATTAAAAAAGATTAAACATTTACATGATTAATAACCAATTTAATAATTATTAATGCATTTCTAAACTTTTTTATTTATTCATTACTTAATTAACTTCCCACACTATACCTCTACAAATCTAGCAGTCCACACTTACAATACAAATAAAATAAATAAGTATAACGCAATTTACATAATTACATAACAAATAAACTAATACATTAATAATTATTTGTTAATCAATTATTATTTAATGAATGTCCCACCCTATAGTCCTACAAGAATAGCAACCCTCAACTAAAATATACCTAAAATAAGTTGTTCTTACATCATGTAAATAATTAATTCTCACTTAAATATGTATTAACAAATAATGAATTATTAATCAACTATATACCTACAAATCCAACAAAACCCACACCTAAAATTTAAAGTTGTTACACAACTAACAACATTAATAGTCAATTAATTAATTAATTAACAATTACAAATAATTTGTTAATACATTCTTACATTATTGCTCAATTATTCTCTCACCCTATAACCTTAGAAACTATATAACTAAAATAACCTGTAATACATAATGTACATTTCTATTCATCAATTAAATAATTAACAATAAATATATAATAGCTCATTATTATTTACTTTTCCCACCCTATATCCCCACAAAGCCCACAGCCCACACCTAAAGTATAACTGAAATATAAAGTTATTGCACAATTTACTTAATTAATAATCAATTAAATAATTAATCATAAATACATAAATAATTGTTAATTAAAACTTAATTACCTTACCTCCCTATACCCCTACAAACCCAGCAGGCCCCCAAAATATAACTAAAAAAAATAATTATTACACAATACTCAATTACATTATTAATAATAAATTACTAAATAATTGTTATTTAATTATTACTTAATTAACGTCTCACCCTGTATTCCTGCAAACCTTGCAACCTGCTACAAAATTATAAATTACTATTAGCAATTAAATTAAAAATCACTTAAAATTACAGACTAGATTTATAAATATTAATATCAATTATGCAAACAATATTAACAACATTTTTTATATGAACTAAAACACTAAAAGATAATTAAAAGATTCTATTTTTTCCAACAATATTAGTGTAAACGATATTAACAACAACGATATTCTTAACAACGATATTATTTACCTGGAAAAAAGCACTATTCTTGACAATGATATTTCTGCATCATGATATTTTTGTATCTCAATATTTTTTTGCTGATATTTCTATCTCCCGATATCAAAAACTCGATATTTTGTCCAAATACCATCGGGATGCCACTCAGAATGATTGCCAGTGGTCAGACATATTGTAAGCACTCCTCCCATCGCCTTTTGTGTATTTGAGCTCTCTCAATAGGCCAAAGGTAAAGTGATGGATGTTTAGTTTGAGACAGTTAGGGTAAGTTCAGTTACTGTAATCCAAAGTAACATACAACACACAGTTTGCAAATATAGAACGGACGAGAAAAAATGTATTTGATAGACCAAAATGAACAACACTCTTCATGCTGCAAGGTAGGTGCACCATTACTTACCAAGCTTTGTCACTAGTAACTTACTGCATCTGCTTTTGACCAGATTGTGTTGCCTGTGGAAACTGAAAAAGACTTCTTATACCCACTGCATCTGTTCAGGCAAAAAAAAACTGCAGAGGGTGCTATAGACCATCGCCCCATAATGTTAGGCTGGGGAAACAGCAGTAGACAACAATCATGCAGTGTGATTGAATTGTGTTGGGAAGTGCAGTAAAGAAGTGCACACAGGCAGATTGCAGGGACCAGTAGCAAGCAGCACCACGCACAATCACTGAAACTGATGCTGTGGCTGTTCCACTACCATAATTGTATGACAGAATGACCCCTATCACTTTGCTATCCCTCCTCTCCTCTTATCTTGTTGAGTGACCACTGTAAATTTATGTTCCTACCTCTCTCATTCTCTGACCACGCCCTCTTTGGTTCTGTCACCTTTACCATTCTCATATATGCATGTTTCAGTTTCTTTGAGCAGATGGGCACCGTATTACCTTGCCGTTTTCGTCTTACTTGTTATTACTGTGAATTATATGTCATCTCTCTTATTTATCCCAACTCTCTATTCATCCTGCTACATCTCTGTCCACCTTCATTTACCATCTTATCTACCTTGCAGTGAAAAGATCCATGTCTCTTCCTCTGTTTGTCTCTCGCTCACATTTTGATCAATCTCAGTCCATTGCAAGTTTCATACACGCACAACAGATACAACAGGCTCGTGAATGAAGAGATACAGAACAGAAAGCAACAGCGCAAGCGTTCCTCACACAGAACTGTGTCAGTGTGGGCAGAAGCAGTGCATATTTCCTTCACCCTGAACAGGAACAATACACGGAGCAATACTGCAAGCTTGCATGACATAAAACAGGCACATAGAGAGCAGTTGCTGTCCCTGCAGTCTTCACAAAGTGAATAGACACCCCACAGACAGCATCAACACAAGCTGCCAACACAAAGGAAAAGGCATAGCATGGGCAGGATGTTTAGACAGAATATCGGAACTAAAAATATTGTGAAGGTAAGTATCTATAGGTAAACAAAGTTTGACTATGTATAACTCCACAACTATGTACCTTAAACAATATATATATATCTTCAAGGTATGTTGATGTGGAGTTCAGAATAGTAAACCTATACTTACCTATTAGCACTTACCTTCTCAAAATTTCAGTCCTTGATATTTTTGGTTCCGATATTCTGTCAGTGATCCCACAAAATATGCACAGCAGTAAGAGTATCCCCAACGTAGGAAGGCGATGTGCAAGCCTCCCTCACACAAAATAGGCTGCAGACGCCACCCTAACTACACCAGAACAGAATTAGCACCAGCCGACCCAGCCTTTTTCAGAAAAGAAAAGGTAGAGGACGGACAGCAGTCATGTAAGCCTATATCTTCGGACAGAACCGGGTGGGCAGCAGTGAAGGGGCAGGGATGCTTTTTTTTTTTTTTTGCAGAGTTTTATATAGCGCGAACTAGAACCGAACATAGCACCAGTTACGTTACATGAGGACACACTTTCATTTTAGGCACGGGGAGATTAAGTGATTTGCCCAGAATCACAGGGGGGTTTTGGCGTCGTTACCGAGACTCGAACCCAGATCCCCAGGTCCGAGGTCGAGCGCCTTAGCCGTTAGGCCAACCCCTCTCCCCATTGTAGACACATGGCAGTGGCACATCAGGAGTGACCCACTTTCAGTCATTCCTGCTATTATATGGAAAATATCTCTGCAAACTTCAAATGCACTGATTTTGGCTAAAATGCTAGAACTGGCAGAAAGTGTTATATATGACGGGGTCACTTGACAAGTATGCATGCATATGCAACTCTTCAAACGTGACAGGCAATAATCCACAAAAGTGAGGATTAAATTACCCCAGTGAACACATATATTCCTGATGGAATTAGATGAAGTCGAATTTCCATTCTTGAAAAAAAACATGTTTCCTAGTACTGTGGTCCGGGGTGCTTTAAAATACCTTTATCTTTGCAGGCTACACAATTGTATACATGCATTTCGTTTAAATGCCATTGGCTGATATTTATTTGGGTGTGTAATGCACATCAAAGGTGAACTGAGCCTTCCTGAAGGAAAGTTATTTTCGTGCCTCTTGCACAGCCACTTAACATATAAGATAACTTGCAGTTTGTCATTCATTCTGATAGCAGAAAAGAAGTATGCTGAAAGACCTGAGGTCCCTGGCAGTGACTCTCTCTAAATGTGGCCATGCCACACACAAAACTGTTCTGCTGGCGTCAGAGAACATGGGAAGATAGGTTCAAAGCAGCAGGGACTGACTGGGAACACAGAGCAGCCCTGGCAATTTTGTCTGACCAATTCCCGCCTTGCTTCAAGATGGGTTTTTAAGCTTTCAACCTGTGAGAAGTTCTGAAAGTCAGCTTGCTGCATACTACACATCAGATTGCTAACACAACAGCTCATCCGTCTCCAAACAGGAAACGCAAGTTAAGGGTGAGGGGGAACCCTTTAAACACTTTGGAATAGGAGGTCCAGGACCTCCACCCAGCTCCATGGTTGCTGCGCGGGTGCCCAATACCCTTCTGGTGTGACATGCAAAAGGGCAGACTGCCTTCACTCACAGTGAAGTTAGCCAGTGGCTGAAGTGTGCTGGAAATAGCCCTATGCTGTATGTTGTGATGGGTGGAAGAAGAATGTGAATGCCACAATAACTGACCAATGGAAGAAGAGGGCTGGCTAAAAGCCCTCATAAAAACGTATGTTATACGTATGATTTTAATAACATCAAAAGGTAAAACTAAAAATAAGTTCTACCTAGAAATGGGGGATTTGAGGGAATGACCCTCCCCCATAAAAAGTGAGTTTGAGTGTATTTATTTATACAAGAAAGAAAAAAAGATATATATATACCGTGACCAAGGTGAGTGCTTCGCCGAAACGCGTTGGGGTTTATTCTGTTGCCCGGATTTCACATTGCAGCAATTGGAATAATAAAGACATATGGAAAGCGTAAAAGGTGATTGAAGTGATCTTTGTGCTATCGAAGAAGAGTGCATCGGCGTAGCGGTTGCTACGCGCTGTGAACGTGAATATATATACATATATGTATGTTATAGTTGATAAAGGGAGTATGAAATTGGAACTTGAGACCCCAAACAACAACTGCCTTAAGTAGTACAGACAGGGAGCCCAATGTGTCTGATGTTAGTTATCTCATAGGATTCACTATTATACATGGAAAAAAGACTGCAGCGTCAACCTGTGAACAAGTCTGATCATGGTCGAAACACATTGGGGCTTTTAGGTTTGCGATGTTTGTACACAAGAAAATTTCAAAGCAGCAGATCATTGAGTGCAGACAGTCTTGTTTTGTCAAAGCTGTTTTTGGAATATATATATATATATATTCACTGAAAAAACCATAGGTTATAGACCATATATAGTTAGGAATTAGCATTTACAAAACCTTGAAAATTCACTGAAAAAACCATAGGTTATAGACCATATATAGTTAGGAATTAGCATTTAAAAAACCTTATTTTACTCACACAAAACCATTGAAATTCCATATATAGTTAGTTGCACTAACTATATATCGCGCACCCGCAATCCACTGCTGATCATGTCACATATTACATCATTCATGACATGGTCAGTGACATCACTGATGACATCACTGATGACATCTCAAATGACATCACTGATGACATCACTGATGACAACATCCAGTGACTGTATTTTTCTGTAAAGTTAAAATATGTCTTGAGTGGATGTATAAGTGTCTGGATGAAGGATTTAGTAGGTGCATGACTGACTGTATGAGTGAGTGATTAAATGTGTCTCACTGAATGCATGGGTTAGTGACTAAACTGTCTTAATTTGTGCATCATTATGTCTGTTGTTCTGTAAACTGCTGCATGTGTTGATCATTAGCTATACGAGAGGCTATATGTGTTATTAATTGGTTGCCCAAGTATTTCTATGGGAGATTGAGTTTGTGTGGGGGTGGCTGGAAGGTGTGTGACTCTATGCATAGATGTGTGAGCAGTTTATTCACTAGGTGTATGAGTTCAAGAGTGCATGTGGAAACAGCTACATGGGCAGTTGACTGTGTGCATGAGTGTATTGATGAGTGAATGGATATCTCAATGCTACATGTCATAGTAAGTACATATGTAAAACACAGTACATGTGAGAGTTGGCATATATAAATAACTGTGCATGAGAGCCACTGAATGAGTGAGTGGTTGTATCGATCATTGTGAACTTGTATCAGGGATTGTATAAGAGAGTAAATATGTGTTAGTATATGTTTCAATAAGTAAGGTGTGTTTAACTGTATAGTTGAAGAAATGGAGGTGAGATTGTTTCTTTGCATGACTGACTGGGTGTGTGAGTAACTCCATGGATGAGTGGCAGTGTGTGAGTGTCTGTATACACTGAGTGTATCTAAGGTTATATTAGAGTCTGAAGAGGTTTATCGTATTAGCACAAGAATGATGTCAAATGAGATGTCATCAGTGATGTCATCAGTGATGTCATTTGAGATGTCATCAGTGATGTCATCAGTGATGTCACTGACCATGTCATGAATGATGTAATATGTGACATGATCAGCAGTGGATTGCGGGTGCGCGATATATAGTTAGTGCAACTAACTATATATGGAATTTCAATGGTTTTGTGTGAGTAAAATAAGGTTTTTTAAATGCTAATTCCTAACTATATATGGTCTATAACCTATGGTTTTTTCAGTGAATTTTCAAGGTTTTGTAAATGCTAATTCCTAACTATATATGGTCTATAACCTATGGTTTTTTCAGTGAATTTCAATGGTTTTTTAATAGCAAATATCATAAGCTGTCGAATGTCAAGTACGTGGTAAGTGAAAACATTTTCGTGTTTATGCACACTGATCTGCTTTGAATGGTGCCCCCCCCCCTCATTTCTATTAGGAGTACTCTCTCTTTGCAGATAGTGAAAGGTAGTTAACGCAGGCGTTTGCCCCCGTTGTAATCCGTCGTGCCTGCTTCTCTCTCCATTTGATTGATTGTTATCCAAGTATTTACTGTTTTAGAATTAGTTCTCTTTGGTTCATTCTCTATTTACAAACAAACACAGAGTCGCAATACTCTGTTTAGTCTTTGCAGATAACGAAAAATCGTGTAAAAAAAAAGAAAAGGAATCGAGCAAAATCAGTAGGCCACTAATGGGATCTCTTTTTGACCTCGCTAAAATAGAAACATTAGGAACAACCCCTCATGACAAATACAAAACTAGTGAGATGAACTGAACTCCACACAATGATGGCTGCAAAACAGCTCGGCTCCGCCACCCACCCCGCCCAAAATAACGATAAAGAACGGCTGCCATGATTGGTTGCGGAATGACCACGACGGAGCTACGAAATGGTGCTGCTCTCATGCTAACCCCAGCTTCAGTCTGAAACATCCAGAAACACTGTAGACTACCAATTCGATCAGTTCCGGTAGCGCCCCAATGTAACCCGGTAGAGAAGAACTAGCCCTCCCCTCTTTGACTGATGGTTCTTGTTGCCTGTCCCTTCTGTTGCCATTTAACAGAACTATTTAGCCTGCTGAAAGGGGTTGTGTTCCGACCGCTGGTTGGTGGAGACATTTTGACTATATTCTGTACCTGCGTTGTCGCATAATGCGTCATATGACGCGCCGCGTTAGCGCATCCGGAAGTCATCCGGGGCGCGCAGCGCGTAACGTAAGCATAACAAGTCATGTGACTTGTTAATAAAACTTTTCATTGGTTCATTTTACTTTTCTTATTGTAATGATGAAAGGCTTGGTCATATGACCTAAAAATTACGCTTTTCATTACTTCCGAACATTATTTTTTCTTAAATATATGTTATAATGTTCCAGGCTAATGTACTTTCCCGTAAATTTTACAACTGTCCTGCAAGTAAAATATATTCTTTTTTCGAGAAAAAGAGCGTTTCTTCGTCCCATGACGGAGCCGTTGAGCAAAAGAGGGTCGACCTGCTGTCTTAGTCGCCGATACGCCTGAATATGAGATTCTTATCGATCACTTTATGTTGCAGGAATAGAAAACACAACAGCCCTTGACCATTTATCTTTTCTGCGTTCCTTCGTATTATACCTTTTACCCTTCATGTAATTGGTCTGCTTTATTTCACTTGCCTTTTAATGATTCTAAAACAGTCACTATTATTAAAAACTTTACCAATGTATATACTACTACCATGTTTTCTTTTAAAAACCTTTATTGTGAAAATGTCATTATACAAATACGAGCCTATAACCACGTGGGCCTGCCACAGAGCAAACTGTAATCGTATATGATGAATAGACATTTACACTGTAGAGGAACGTAACGGGCGGGCCATTAGGTTGCAAGAACTAAGGTGTCTAACAGTTACGGAATCGGTGGACGTACATTTTATAATTAAAATACGACAGGGCCAGTTACAATAAAATTATCTAGATATACATTTGCGGGCAAGTACCATGGGTGACGTTAATTCGAACTTTCAACAGTACAGTAATCAATAACACATCAGAACTTAATATCAATAGGGATGTCGAAATAGTCAATCAATTCTCGTCCCCGCCCGCCATGTACTTCAAAACTGCATACGTATCTCGTGATTTCAAGGTTCTGCAACCAGTACACAACAAGGAGTTACGAGTCCCATTTATTCCGGCGCCATTTTGGGCGAGGACGGGCAGGTCCAGGATATAGACAAAATGTCTCTACCAACCATCGACTATGATGATGTTCATATGCTGTATTTGTTAGAGTAACACTCATCTGTCCACATGAAATTAATTTGCCACAATCTAAACATGTAATTTTAATCTTTCCAAAGTTCTTCTAAATATTTGGGACCGTTTCCCTTGCCTCTGAAGCTCTCAGTGCCACTTCTTTGATGAATGTACTAGCAGGTCAGGGGTTCTCCTCCAAATCTCTCTTTTATGCAGCACTATAATTAATTGGTGCCACCTCTCCATATGACGATGCATGGTATAGTTACCACAACTATATTTTTTTTCGGTTCCTCTGGAGAGTTCATCGTGGCAGATGAAGCGTGTAACGTACCGGGCATTTACCTTTTTTTGCATGTACAGGAAAGGAAAAAAAAATTCGAGCGTCCGAGTTCTAAGGTGTCCCAGGGCCATTTTAGTGGACCAGGCCCAAATCCAAAGAACAGGCCGCCATTTTGAGAGTCCTCTTGCAGCCGCCTGTCGCTGTAGCATCAAGAGCAGCCGAAACTCAGCTGAATGGCAACTGAAACGGTAAAGGGGCGCCCCACTACAGCAGACGAGCCTCCACCTAGGAAGGCCCATTCACGCCGGCTCCCCCCCCCTTCGGGCACCCCACGCCGTTATTCGGAGCAGTATTGTAGGATGGCCACACCAGTGCGGCAACTTGCTAGACATCACCTCGGTGGTAACCGAATCTCAACGCCTTGTGGTGTCTTCTATTCAAAAAACATTGTTATGCTGCCTTCGACCTATTCGCCGCAAGTGCGCACACAACTCAACTGCATAGCTTGCTAGACACCACCTCGGTGCCATCCGGATCTTGGAATGTCAGCACCTTTTGGTGTCTTCTCTTCAGAAAATATTGTTGCGCTGCCTTTGGCCCCATTCGCACATCAGTCCGCTACTGACGCCATCTCACAGGCTAATGGGGCGCCCCACGCCGACTTTCAGCATTGTAGAATGACCACACCAGTACAGCAACTTGCTAGACATCACCTCGGTGCCATCCGGATCTCGGCGCCCCACTGCAGATGAAGTGCCTCTCAACTATGAAACCACCACGGTGACATCCGGATCTTGGCGCGTTGTGCTGCCTTCGGCCTATTCGCACATCGGTCCGCTACTGACGCCATCTCACAGGCTAATGGGGCGACCCACGCCGAGTTTCAGCATTGTAGGATGACCACACCAGTACAGCAACTTGCTAGACATCACCTCGGTGCCATCCGAATCTTGGCATCTCAACGCCTAGTGGTATCTTCCATACAAAAAATATTGTTACGCTGCCTTTGGCCCCATTCGCACATCAGTCCGCAACTTAGACATCACCTCGGTGCCATCCGGATCTTGGCATCTCAGCGCCTTGTGGTGTCAGTCAGAAAATATTGTTGCGCTGCCTTTGGCCCCATTCGCACATCGGTCCGCTACTAACGCCATCTCACAGGCCAACGGGGCGCCCCACGCCGACTTTCAACATTGTAGGATGGCCACAGAAGTGCGACAACTTACTAGACACCACCTCGGTGCCATCCGGATCTTGGCGCGTTGTGCTGCCTTCGGCCTATTCGCACATCGGTCCGCTACTGACGCCATCTCACAGGCCAACGGGGCGCCCCACGCCGACTTTCAGCATTGTTGGATGGCCACACCAGTGCGGCAACTTACTAGACACCACCTCGGTGCCATCCGGATCTTGGCGCGTTGTGCTGCCTTCGGCCTATTCGCACATCGGTCCGCTACTGACGCAAACTCACAGGCCAACGGGGCGCCCCACGCCGACTTTCAGCATTGTAGGATGGCCACACCAGTGCTGCAACTTGCTGGACACCACCTCGGTGCCATCCGGATCTTGGCGCGTTGTATTGCCTTCGGCCTATTCGCACATCGGTCCGCTACTGACGCCGCCTCACGTGCCAACGTATTTTCTACGCATTTTATACCCTATGCCGCATAACAGGTAATGTGACTTGTTTATAAAACTTTTCATTGGTTCATTTTACTTTTGGTTTCCTAATGATGGAAGGCTTGATCATATGACCTAAAAACAACACTTTTCATTGGATGAAAACTTTTTTTTTTTTTCCAAACGATGAAAGCCCCACCTTGTTTCTGGATGTTTCAGACTAAACTGGCGTCAGCATGAGAGCACCACCATCTCGTTGCTCCGTCGTGGTCATTCCGCGAGCAATCATGGCAGCCGCTCCCCACCAGAAGCCTGCAGGAGTCGGGGCCCCCAAAACTTTTGATGAATTCTCAAGGCGGAGGGGACGCTTTCGAGAATGGGGTCCAAGACCTAGCAGACAAGCGTCCGATTTCCAAGGTGTCCCAGGGCCATTTCAGTGGACCAGGCCCAAAAAGGAAAGAGCCTGCCGCCATTTTGAGAGTCCTGTGACAGCCGCCTATCGCTGCACCGCAAGAGTGGGCGCAACTCAGCTGAATTGCGGCTTTTGACACAGTGGACCAAAAACGGACGGAATGGCAACTGAAACGGTAAAGGGGCGCCCCACTACAACAGATGACACTCCACCTGGAGAGGCCCGTTCACGCCGCCTCCCCCGGGGCGCCCCACGCCGTTATTCGGAGCAGCATTGTAGGATACCAAAACCAGTGCGGCAACTTACTGGACATCACCTTGGTGCCATCGTTCTGCTGCCTTGGAACTATTCGCACAACAGTTTGCTACTGATGACCCACCCCCCGCGACGCCCCACGCCGTTATTTGCTGGGTGGCAACTTACTAGACATCACTTTCGTGTCATCTAGATTTCGGCGCGTTCTGCTGCCTTGGAACTATTCGCACAACAGTTTGCTACTGATGACCCACCCCCCGCGACGCCCCACGCCGGAAATCTGGACGTTGTGCTGCGTTGGGACTATTCGCACAGCCGACCGCTACTTCGTTGTTTTTCCCTAAAAATGTTTATATGTTATTACTATTTTTGTTTTCTTGTATATATTTATAAATTATTAAAGTTTTATAATCTTACTACTTTGTCGGAGTGCTATATATTTTTAATGTGACACATAATTGTAAAAACTTTGATGTACAAAGAGTCATCCCTGGAATCTTCCGCTTCACGCTCGGTCCCCTCCCCAATCACAATACAGGATGGTTTTCAGATAATAGCAACGCTTCTGCTGTGACGGATCTCATCGAGTGTGGGCCTTGATCTACTATAACTCCTTTGAAGAGGGGTGATTCTTTACAGCTGTGGCCATAAACTACATCTGCAGGGCTAGCTGATAGCCTAGGACCGGCCTGGACAATCGGACACAGAGGAAAAGAAGTGTCAGAGGGTGCGGTAGTGAATAGGGCGAAAGGGAGGTGTCGGGCGGGCACAGGGTGTGATTCTCAGGGAAGAGCAGCGCAGATGGGGGGAGGTTTATTACCCATGCATAAGACAGAGAGCGGGGGTGACCACTGCCTGGGTGAGATGCTTGCGAGGGTGGGGAGCCATGCTAAGGATCGACAGCGTGCACAGAGTGGGTCTGGTCAAGGCATCTAAAATGGCTGCCGTGCACGACAAAAGTGTGGCATTTGAAAAAAGACAAGATGGCGCAGACAATGTTTTTCAACACTTCCTGATTTCCTTCGAATCGAACGTTAACAGACGTTGGGGCATATTACCAAAGTTAAGCGATATTTATCCCTAACGATGCATTGCAAAGATTTTTTTACCGTCAGAAATTATCGCAGATAAACCTTGCTATTATCAAGGTTTATCGCAAATACGATAAAAAACGACCGCAATGCATTAATATCGCTGAAAACTCAGCGATATTCATGCATTACCGAGCTAATGCTCTTAGCCATGTTATCCACCTCCCATTGGATAACATGGCTAAGAACTGCTCAGGGCAGCTGTTACTTTTTGGAGATATTCGCGCTTATCTCGAATATTTCCAAAAGTTGATAATAGGAGATAGCGATGTTAGCGACTGTTTCCAGTCGCTAACATCTTGGCATGCCCACTTTGCATGTCATTAGTGATAAATATCACTCACATGCAAAGTGGGGCCCAAGATGGTCGCTATCTCCTACTAGCCGTCGCTAACTGGTGTTAGCAACAGCTAGGTAATACAGATATAATTTTATCTCCGCGAAGCGGAGCGCTGTTACAGATATATATCTTGTTTTTGAACGTTAATTTCTCAAAATGCACTGAAGCACATATATTGAGACCTAGCAAAGGCACATCGGGCTACCAGTCCCTAATATTTTACCAAGTTTCATGCAAATCCATTCAGCCGTTCAATTATTATTATTATTTTTTTTTTTTGCCCCGCGGGGCCCTTTTAAAACCTCCACATCAAACCTAGGGGGTCAGCGAGGATCTACTATGCCCCCTTATGGTCATTTGCCCCTTCGCTTTGGCCTCCTCTTGTCTCTCGATCCTACCGAGAGACAAGATGGCGGCCGCTACGTACTGTTTGGAATGTTTACAGACACCGGAGAGCCAATCAGCTTCGCTTCGCAAAGCTCCGTAACGCGAAAAGTACGCGAAGCGGTGCGCTGTTACAGATATATATCTTTTTTTGAACGTTAATTTCTCAAAATCCACTGAAGCACATATATTGAGACCTAGCAAAGGCACATCGGGCTACCAGTCCCTACAATTTTGCCAAGTTTCGTGCAAATCCATTCAGCCGTTCGATTATTATTATTATTTTTTTTTTTGCCCCGCGGGGCCCTTTTAAAACCTCCACATCAAACCTAGGGGGTCAGCGAGGATCTACTATTCCCCCTTATGGTCATTTGCCCCTTCGCTTTGGCCTCCTCTTGTCTCTCGATCCTACCGAGAGACAAGATGGCGGCCGCTACGGACTGTTTGGAATGTTGACAGACGCCGGAGAACCAATCAGCTTCGCTTCACAAAGCTCCGTTGCGCGAAAAGTACGCGTCCTGGAGCGCTGCCCGGTCCGCTGTTACAGATATATATCTTTTTTTAAACGTTAATTTCTCAAAATCCACTGTAGCACATATATTGAGACCTACAAAAGGCACATCGGGCTACCAGTCCCTACAATTTTGCCAAGTTTCGTGCAAATCCATTCAGCCGTTCGGGCTAAAAGTGAGGCCAACCGCCCTATGGAAAACTCAATGTTAAAAACACGTTTTGGGACCCCCCTTTTTTCTCGACCCCCCCTGGACGAACCCCCCCCCAATTTTCAGGGGCTGCTCAGAAACAAAATGTGCCATTTTCCAGAAAATTTCAGCCAATTCCGTCCACAAACGCCAAAGTTATTAGACATAGAATTTTCAAAAAAACCCATAGAGAAAAAATCCTAACTATATATACCTACTGGCGACCGCCAGTAGGTAATATATATATATATATATATATATATATATATATATATATATATATATATATATATATATATTTCTACATTTTTGTAGCATGTGTGTCTGTAGATACGTATGCTCAGTATACACCTATCATCTAATGTCGGACTTGAACATTTGCAACTTATTTGTTTTCAATGGAGTTTGAGTCAGAAGACCTGTTGTGACCCCATCCTTGTTCCACAGTGCACCAGGACAGCATCTCCATCTCAGAATATTAATTCTGCCTTCGGGCTCAGATGTTCAAAAACTCAGCTCCTGGACCGTCAATTTCACACTGGTATTTTTGGTGACAGTTGCTGCCTAGATGTTCTCCCAGTGACATCGGGACTTCTGACCTGGTTAACCTTTGACGCACTGCGCCTTTGAGCACCTCGCTTGGCAAACCGTGAGTCTTCTTGGCTATTTGAAGAATGCACTTGGGTCATGGCTTTGGAATGTACAACCTTTCAATTCTGCCTTAGTGTAACATCAAATAACAATAGAGTGGCTAGCACAGTGTCTGTAACATGTGCCTGTCTCACCAACTCATGAGGACACCCCTGTGACGTGTGCCATGCCTTCTGCTAAAACAAGGCCCTTGTCACCTGAGGAAAAGGCAGTGGGCTCCACCAGAAGATGCAGCAGCAAGCCTTCTCCGAAACTCCCACGATCTTCTGGGCCAAAGACCCGTCCAGCGCCTTCTCAGAGGACTCCGAGGCAGAAAAAGAAGAGATGCAATAACTCACTGTCGGTCAGGCACCAGCCCAGGTCCGAAATGCAGATTTACTCCCTGCACCTCTTCAGTGCCACAGGGTCAGTCGGTGAGTCCCAAATCACCCTGCGACAGAGAGAGAACACTGCTCCCACTGGAGACGGGCTTTAAGTTCTGAGTTGAGCCAAAAATTGCAGAAACCCTCAAGTTTGGCTCCTCTAACCAGCACTCCACAGACTCAAAAGTCTGGGTATATCTCGACCTAAGCCTTTCCAAGGGCTTCGTGCCGTGTTGTTTTTCAATGCTGCCTCAAGACCCCAAATCGGCCATGCAGAGCTGAAATAGACACCAAAAGACGCACTGTCACTGGTACGGAAACCACCAGCGAAGCCCCTCCATACCCAGATCGGTCACCACCGAAAGGTTGATCTTTAAAAAGCTGTCCAAGGTCCTTAGTGCCATGTAGAAAACAGTGTTTGTCCTTCGGGACACTAGCAAAATTCTTACCTTGTTCCAGTACTCATCTGGATCCCAAAGAAACACATTTACCTTTTAGGTTGAACCAGGCCTCAAACCCACCTAGTGGGAGCAAACACCAAGTCTGCACCAGCTGGAGGGAGTTTCAAAATTCTCAGTCTATTGATGTGTTTTCCTGCCCGCATATTGCTCTTGCCTGCAGGGAGCAGCATAAGGAGCTGCTCACTACGGGCGGGAGCAATGACGAATTGCACTGTATGTGGGAAACCAGCCGGGGCAGCAGGGGCCTTGGGGCTCTCTCCACGCCCCCCAACAAGACTACAGTGGGTGCCCTGGGTAGGCACCAGGGAACCCACCTATTATGATGGAGTGGGTCCCCCGGGCCAGGCCCTCTGACCAACCCCCCCACTGCCAGAACATATTCATATGGTCACACTACCAAGATACCATCGTCCTACTGAAACAAGATGACTTCATGACCACCCTTGATCTGAAGGACGCATACTTCCATCCTGCTCACTGTCATGGTACGTGGTCAGTATTATTAGTTCACTACACCCCCAGAGTATTTGCAAAATATCTCGCTGCAGGAGTTGCTTATCATAGAAGGGACCGTATCCACGTGTATCCTTATTTGACAATTGGATGATCAAGAATGCAAACAGGTAACACAGTCTTTCCCACACTCAGACCACCATAAACCTTTTATTATTTATTTGATTTTGGAATTTATAGCTCAATTCCAACAAGATACAATTTTTTCTATGTCCATAATTGAGTTTGTTATTTATTTCCATAAGTGTGTGGTAGATCACCTTGATAAAGGCTTATCTGGAGCCGAAATATTTTGGACTGCTTGTGATTCCCGAATAATACATGGTACACTCAATTGCCCATCTCTTCTTCTGTTTGGTATTTGCCTTGAATATATTGTGGAGACTCACGACTTTTGAAGGTGCTCCGGCACAACTGCTGGACAAGACCACAGGTCGACAAGAACTTAAACAAAGAAAACATATTTTTGTATACACATACGCGCACACACACACAAATTAAATATATAAAAATACACATATGTTGCTGTGTTGTGATGTTCAAACAGAAATAGTGACTCTAGTTGAAATAGATACCTTGTAATGACTTAATTTTTAATGTGTCCTGCATGGTGGTGCCATTCAACCCTACATACTGCTCAATCTTCAATTGTATGATGTATCATGCCTTTAGAACCCCTCAGCATTATGCGGCCATAATACACATTCCCCTATCTTGCATCCTGTTGAACAGGAGATGCGCTAGTAACTAAAATTCCAGCTTTTGATCCAAAATTCCTTTGTTCTCGCTTCCAGTGTAAGCAAATTGTTTGATCTTCTTCACTTCAGTTTATGTACCAGTGCCTTATTTCCTTTATTTCCCCAAATGGGGAGCACTTAAAAACAGTCTAGCCAGCAGAATTGAACTTTACATAAAACGGGACTAGAACAGGACTGGAACCCTAGACAGTCAAAGAGGCAGTACACTGATCATCGGGTTTGACGTTTGTTTCTGTCAGTTAAAATATTACTGCTGTTCTTGTGTACAAGTTGAGTAAAGGGTAGGCCACAAGGTAGATAAAGGAAGCCTGGCCTGAAGCAGCTCTGCAGTCAGTGGCCTTTGCAATATGTATCTTAGTTTCTACTGTAATGTGCAGATTGAAACGTCATTGGGTTCAGAGAAATTGAGATCTTAAGGGGTTGCATATGAACGTTAGTATTTTGATACTCAACCTACTCTTGGGAGGAAAGACTAATTGAATTCCCAAATACAATGCTTAAAGCTTTACTATGCTATTGTTTTGACTTTGTTTCAGATTGGAAGTGTATGTCACCATGATTTATGTTACGTTTTTAAAATATGCTCTTTTACATATTGTTTTGTGCTATTTTAATTAAACCACTGAATCTTCCTTTAGGTGTTTGCATTAGTAGATCCAGTGGAACTGAGAAGACAAAGCAGCATGTTCTCGTTGTTGTTTCTGGCACTTGGAGGTGTTTCGTTTGTGACATTTTTCCTGCAGGTATGTTAATCAGTGCTTCCGCTAACAATTCTGCAAGCCATTTCTAGTAGCCTTCTTTTGAACTTAAGGTCTTAGTTTAATCGGCCACAGCAAAGGAAGATACGTGTTGTTTATTGTGTATATACATGCATTTTTATTTGTGTGTGCATACTTACTTGCAAGAGTGTGTCCTTTGTCCAGTGTAAGCCCCTAGTCCTTCCACCATACGAGAGCCATTTTAAAATTTTTGCATGACAGCTGATATATTTGCACAAAGTTGCTGGACAAAAAGATCCAATAGAATCCACTTCCCATTGGGAGTGAATTCACAAGTATTGTCTTCCCAATGTACTCTTTTACTGGGTTCACACCACATATCTGTGAATTAATCATATGTACACATATTACTTTGCATATAAATATCTGCCCTGGAGCGAAAATTGCAGGTGGTGCAAGAGGGTGTGGTTGGCCCAAATAATTTCATCCCTCATTGTTAAAGGGGTTCAGTGAAATCTTACCTTACATCACTTCTTACACCATGGTAGTTTTGAACGCACAGTTCTGGACTGTTCCAGGGGAAGCTAAGATGCAGGTAGGTTAAACGAAAGTTCCCCTATCTCCACTAATAATCACATACTCAAATGCTAATGAAATGCAAAGCAGCAGCATACTGAACTATATTACTACGGCTAAGGAGAAAGGTGGGGCCAGATTTACTAAACTTTTCGAAACACATGCCACTTAATTAATATTATGTTAATGAACTGCGGGCAGGCACACTGCCGTTGGCATGTTTTGAACAATCTCATTTTGTAAGTGTTTCAGAGAGATACTAAAAGGTGCCACAGAAGAAAAATATGTACTACTGTTTCAGTTAGTGGATATAATGAGGGTCACAGAAGACGAAACAGTGGTTTACTAATGTGATTCACACAGAGCACTGCACAGAGTAGTAGTAATAACACGTACATTTGAAAAAAGTGTAAATGGGTCCCATGTTACACAAAGCTTAGTAGTTGGAGGTTCAACAAAAGGATCAATTAATACACTATTAATGTAGGATGGTGAAAGGGAAGCCATGCCCAATCCTTCCACATTGGGCAAAACACTACTTAGTCAAACCAGAGA
Source organism: Lissotriton helveticus (assembly GCF_964261635.1). Lineage (NCBI taxonomy): Eukaryota > Metazoa > Chordata > Amphibia > Caudata > Salamandridae > Lissotriton > Lissotriton helveticus. The sequence continues at coordinate 936,185,696 of NC_136071.1, forward strand.
CCCCTAATGTTACTAGTAACTTATGTATTCATGTATAATTTATTTATATTGTACATCACGGCCTCCATTGGTTACACGTCATAGTATTGGTAAATCACAGTGCATTCTCACATCGTTGTACATTGTCACTTGTGCTCAGCCTTTGACATTCCCAGGCAGTTATTAAATGCCTGTCGAGTTTTCACTTCTCTTTTAGAATAGGTGTTGAGGGAGTTATCTTATGTAAAAATACTACTGATGGCATTGAAACCTTTTTATATATTAGAGTGTCTTTGAATAATTTGTTAACAACGTTTAATATTAGTGCTGCAAAGCCTTTAGAATATGACTATGAATGCAGTAGAAAAATTCAAATTTCAACATTGGTCAAACCAGTCTCTAGGTGTTACAGTACACTGCCAATAAATATCTAACATAAGAATAAAACAGTGTAACTTTTAACTTGGCAAATTTTGTGAATTGGGCTCAAACGTGTGTGTGTGTGTGTGTGTGCAGGCGTACGTGCGTGCGTGTGCGTGCGTGTGTGTGTGATATTTGTATAACTCAGACCTAGCCAAAAGGCAGTGGAGCGCTATGAAGGGCAAAAGGTGTGCATACACTCAACAAAGGCAGCTGCGTTATGGGAGCAGAAGTGTACAGTGACTGTATTAAATATAGTGTTCTCTAAAGAGGTGCATCTCAACTTTTTCTCAAATCAGAGCAGTTTTGAGGCTGTCCTGATGGATACAAGGATACGTTTCCAGATCCCGAGTGCATAGATGGAACAGGACTGCTGCCTTGGTATTTTTTTTCTTTTCTTTTTTACACTTCTTAATCTCCAGTTTGATGTTGTCATGGCTGCTTGTGCGCACGACCCACAAGAGATAGTGTGGTTGTCTGCAAGATAAGCAGGGTTGCTGGTTGAGGTGGCTTTGTAGATGATGATGCTGTTTTTAAAGAAGGGGTGGGCAACAAAGGGGAGCTCTGAATGAGAAGTTTTATAGCAGTGTAGGATGACATTAAGGTGGGGGACCAATGTTGGGTTTCTGAGGCCCTGAAGCAGGGTGTTATCCCTATCCATATCCAAAGCACGAGGGATTTGAATAGCAGTTCTGAAGTTGCTTTCAGAATGAAACCTATTCACCTTCTTTATAAGACAGAGTTGGTACCAGGCCATCCTAGTATTTTTTGGCAATGGGTTTCTTGAGTTTGAGGTTGGTGTCCAGGGTGAATCCAAGTGACCTGACATTCTGTGAAAGTTAGTGTCCTAAGCCATCAAGGTTCATGTCATTGATCCAGGTTTGTATTACTTCTTACTTGTTGTACTTCGTAAATTCTATGACTTCTAGTTTTGTGGGGTTGAACTTCAGGTAGACATTGGACATTCAGATCTTGTGATATGCAGGTGTTGTTTGAGGCATTGGATGTCAAGAGTAGGGTAGACTTTCAAGTAGACTTCTGTAGCTTTGGTATATTGGTGACTTGTGATGCTGTTGAATCTGTCATCTGTGAATAGAGCCCCAATGGCTCCTTGTAGAATTTGAAGATAATATGGAACTGTGAGAAGTTAGATTGATGTGAGCCTTGGTCAAGCAACAGCCACATACATCCCTTGCAGGGTAAACAGAAAATCACTAATTTAACCTGTGCTTAACCCTGGGTAGCTTGGCACAAAACGCAATCAGGCTTACATTAGAGACATGTGTAAAGTAGTTATGCAGCACACAAACAGTAATGAAGTGAAATACAACACAAGAACAATCACATACCAATTAAGAAAAATAGAGTCAATTTTAATAAATTATTTGACCCCAAAAACAACAAAAATCAGTAGAACAAAAATTTAGATTTTTTAAAAGTTTTTTTGTGAAAACTAGCACTTAAAAGATCAAAGCACTAACCGCTGACATCTGGTCATGAGAGACTGTGTCAATGTAGAAAAATATGGCCACCAGCAATGGAGTGCAGTTCCCATACAAGAAGTGGATAGGGACCGGTCAGCGCTTGCCTTCAGACTTGTAAAAAATTCGGAGTAAAATCATCTAAGAAGTTTAAGTTCTTCAGGGCAAAGCTGCAGGAGGTGTCCTAGTAGGAAGTGTCGTCAGATAGCCTTGGGTCGAAGTTGCAGTGGAGATTTCTACATTTGGCTAAGTCTCTGAAATGGAAGGCAAAAATCTCCAGTGGGACAATGCAGAGGGCTGTAGCCAAAGACAGTTCCAAGAGGCCGGACACCCCTTTGGCATAGGACCACCGTCAAGGATTTACTGCTGCTGAGAAGAACATAGTGGGAGAAGCCGAAAAGTAATCTGACAAAGATGCACCTCGGGCGGATAGGCAAGCATCCTGGTCCCGGTCTCCCCCTGGTTCTCAGTGCAGATTTAAGCCAGACAGTTTTGAAGTCCCCATTATTCGGTTTTGGCTATCAGGGTGCATTTAGTAACACTTCAGAGGGTCCAGGACTGAAGGGGCATCACTTGGAAGGTCAGGACTCACTCAGACTGAGTGCAGGTGCGGGTTAAAGACATAGAAATCATTTTGTGTCCCTGTGGCTCTGAACAGGAGGCCAGCAAAATAGTATTTTTCTGCAGGCAGAAGGTAGCAGAGCAGCAGGCCAGCAGGGCAGCAGTCCAGTAGGGCTGCAGTCCTTCAGAGCTGCAGTCTACCAGAGTGACATTCCTTCCAGCCGCACAGCAGTCCTTCTTCCTGGCAGAGTATCCACAGGTCCAGAAGGGTACTGAAGAGTTGGTGTGTGAGGTCCCCTTTTTATACCAAGGTGCCCTCTTTCTGGATGATGGGAGAAGCTTCTCTTGGAAGTGTATAACATATTATGTGTTCCCTGCCCTGGCTCCAAGCTGGGTGCAGTAACAATGGGTAGGTGTTAGGCCATTTGTGTGAAGGCAGAGCACAGGCTACTCAGTTGCAAGTGGGGCTGTGTTCAGCTCCGCCCCCATCCTGACAGCAGATGGAGCATTCAGGCACACCTATTCCCTCTATTGTTTGACTGTCTGGGAGGAATTCGCAAGGTTTCTCAGTTGCACCCAGTCAAGCGACCCAGGCTACAGGCCCTGAAGGGCTAAGGGAAGAAAAATGCAACCTTTCTAAAAACGGCATTTTCAAAATTGTAAACAAAAACCCTACTTTACCATTAAGTAGGGTTTTCATTACAATTTCAAAGACATACATGATATAGCTACCTGTTCCTAATTGGTAAATACAGCTTATTAAATGTAATAAGAAATCTCCAATGTTATCATATAGGAGGGGTATGCCTCCTAGTGAGGAAATACAAATTTAGGAGTTTTTCACTACTAGGACATGCAAAACTTAAATGTACATGTTCAACCATTTAACACTGGCTTGTGGGCTACCTAGAGCCTACCTTTGGGGTCCCTTATATGTAGTAAAAGTTGTGTTTGGTGCTTGGAGAGGAGTTTTTAATACCAAGTGGGCATGGCAGTTTAAAACTGCATTCAGAGTTCAGTGGCAGGCCTGGAACAGGTTGTAAGGTGCTGTTTAAGTGGGTGGGACATTACATGCTTTCGGCTCGCTGTTAGAATTTAATTTACAGGCCCTGCATATGACATTCAACTCTAGAAGGAACTTATAAGGAAATTAAATATGGCAGTTGGGGATAAGCCAAGTAAACCATCTTTAGGGGAGTGAGCACATTAACACTGGTTGGCAGCGATAAAAAAGAGAGTCCTAAGGCCAACAAGAACAAATACAGCAATAAAAGGTGGAGGGTAAAGGCAAACAGTTTGGGGATGATAATGCAGAGAGGGCCAGTTCCAACAGAAATAGCGCAGAAACTTAGAGTACTCCTTGTGATAGCGGGCTTCTGGCACCTGGCGGTGCCCTGGTGTCGGTTGAAGCATTAGGTTTTTAATGGAGTAAGGTTTGAAGGATCTGAAGGTTTTGTCTTCTCTTCGAGGTTGACCTCCGTTTCTTTATAGGATTCTGAGCAGGGGAATGGGAATGGCAACGTGGTCAGCCCAGTACAGACATATGGATGATTTGCATTGGATTATTGTTGAGAAGAAAAGATTGAGGATGTGAACCTTGAAGTTTGTTGGTTTGGTTGCATGCTTTTCCATGTTGAGTGTGTAAGTGAGCTTGTGGAGGGGTCCTCACTCAACATGCTTTTCTATGTTGAGTTTGTCAGTATGGTTGAGTAGGGGTCCAACCTCGTGGTACCCTTGTCTGCGTCTACCCTTTGCTGGAAACATCCAGGATTGGGATGCCCTGAGAAATTGATTGAAGTAGGGAGATGGCAGTAAAGGATGTTATGTTCTGGGGAGATGGGTGATGGGAAATTAAGTATCTTACCTGGATTTTTCTTTTCAAGACAGTATTTACAGGAAACCAGTGATGTCACTTAATGTGCAAATCAATGCTAGAAAATAGAAAATGATTTGTTTTGGAGTTTTATAATGCATCACATGTAATGTTTCGGTTAATTCAGAATAATTGGTGTGTGAGAAGTTGGCCTGGCATATGATGTCCACTATACTAGTAGGCACCTTGCACCAGTCCAAACGACCCTTATTGATGGCAGGTTTAAGACAACCTTATAGAAAGCTATCCTAGTTGTAGCCGTGGAGAGCAGCCATTAGGCTAAGTCTTGAGTGATGTAAAGCAGCTTGTTTTACCAGTCTATAATCTCTTGAATGATCAAATGAAAGAGCACCACACCAGGTATATATCAAATATATGGGTATTTATTCTAAACACAACCCCTCTAGTCTCTTTATGAGGCTAGAGGCAAAAGTACGACATGAACTTTAAATAGCACACAGTATATAGCACAGTATATGTTTTGCCCTAGGGGCCTCACAAACCATATACTAAAATAGTGGTATAAGAACCACGTGAGGGATCGAAGTGAGGCCTAGGGCCTGTAGAACCGCTGGGGCAACCAGGAACCACCCAAGGTAGGGATGCAGGAGAACCACGGGGGACGTGTGTCTAAACACAGCCGCGAATCACAATAGACTTCTATGAGGAAAGTTTAAGTTATCATTTTAAAGTTTAGGGACACTTAGGAGTGGACTGCGGTGAAACCCCTCTAGACTAGGACACTTCGAGAGTCAAGAACCACGGGAGCACCGGAGTACTCGTGTTACCTCACCCAGGGAAGCCGAGAGCATAGGTGTCTTTTCGTGTCAGGTTTCGTCGTCGATTCCAATGGAGAACTTCGAAGAAGTGCTGCAGGCGACCAGAGGAAAAGAGTCCGGGTGGATCCAAGGGTGGATCGGAGATCTGAAGAACCTGAAAGCAGAGGGGACAGAGTCTGGGTCACTAGCCAGTGACCAGGATGGTGACAAGAAGATGCAAGCCGATGTCGGGTACTTTAGGGTGAAGTAGGTGAAGCTTGACTCTTCAGCCCGAGGACCAGGAGGCGTCGACGACGACCAGGAGCTGGATTCGAGCTGTCCCACAAAGGATGTCAAGCTGCATCGGAATCCGGATTGGACCCAACAAGCCTTTGCAACAGCAACCCATGCAAGATGCAAAGATTGGCTTTGGTGCCGACCAGCAAGGCCTGAGGGACTCACCGTGTGGAGGGGAGTCAGAGCATGTCTGAGCAATCAGGAAAGCTCAAGAAACAAAGGATTGTCCTTCGCGGGGACCCATTAGCCAACGGACTAGGGATCATGAAGGAGCCTCGAGCTGCGGTGAAGAAAACGGGCCCACGGGACACTCATGGAGTGTAGGCCTTTCAGCTTCGGTGCAAAAGGTGCTCGGAGCAAGGGCAACAAATAACCCAATGCACAACTTCGAGATACTACGGGAAGTAGGTGCACTTGCAGGATGTCCAGGAGTTCCGGTCCCACGTCTCTTGTGTCGGCTGTTGGTCTCAGCTTTGCTGGGATCTCGTGTCAGCCTCAGAGATGTCTGGAAGTCTATGTCCTGTGTCGCAGATTCTTCGGGATCCGGCGGGAGCCTCAAAAATGCAGACCGGCAAGATGCTCTTAGGTGCCTGTTTGAACAGGGAGGTCACTCCTTGACCTCAAGGGAGATTTCTTCCGTCTTCCAGTCGATATGGAATGTCGAAGGTCCAGGATTTCGTCTTCAGAGTTTCGTCCAGGATAATCTAAAGTCTCAGGGACTGGGTTCCTATACTTATACTAAGTTTAGGGGTTGGACTAATTCTAGGGTGCCACCTACGGAAGGACTTGGGGAGGGGTGGTTACACCCCTTCCCCTTTGTCCAGTTTTGCACCAGAGTTAGGGCTGAGTGCCCCAGCAACCGGTTTGAACTGGGAAATGCATGGAGCACCTTGTGTGCCCCAGGCAGTGACTCAAAAGCATTCACTGAATGCAACCCACCCTGTCCCAATACACTAAAGCCTGTCTGGGGAGGTGCTAGCACCTCCCTGGGCAGGAAACCTATTGTCCAGGCCTCCCCTGCTGGAGTTTCGTCCAGCAGCAGCAGGACAGACTCGTGTCAGTGGCAGCAGCATCCATTTTATGATGCTAGGGCTCTTTGAAATATTACCGGGTATACCAGTGTGTACATGTCTTCTCCCTCTAGAAGGGTAGAATGCTACCCCCAATGCCAGAAGTGGTGGAAGGGTAGTATTCAAAAGTGTTTGACACCAAACATGTTTTGATAAAGCTTAACCAAAGTTAGCATTAACCGCGAGGATTATAATGCATTTAAGAGTATATTGTATGGCCATTTCACAGAACTGCTATAAGGAAGGGATTCCGAAAGCTGCAGAGGGGCTCAGCTCATGCTAGGGCACCCTCTCACACAAAACCAAGCACTCTGCCTTCAGGATTGTCAAGGCCTGTCATAGGAGTGACTTATAGGTTAATATGTGTCTGTTTCAAATGGTGGATATAGGTATACTATATCCCAGTAAGGGGTGCTTACACCACCTTACCCAGGCTGCAAGGACAGACCTGTGGTGCCATTTTGGGAGGCTTCCCAGGGGTGGCATAATACATGCTTCAGCACCTGGTAGGCCTCTGGGGTACATATGCCCTTGGTAACTAAGGTACCATATACTAGGGGCTCACAAGGTAACTCAATAACCAATCTGGTATGTACCTAATGTACATGGAATCAATTTTAGAGAGAGAACAGCTAGGCTGTGGTCCTGATTAGCAGGGCCACAGCCAGACTAAAGTTGAAAAACCAGTGAAACACAGCAATACGTGGGGGTAACCATAGGAAGCGGACCCTACTCTCCTACACAACCCCACCCCCTCCCCCCCAACACAGGGGCATTAAACTAACCTTGACCAGTTGAGTCTTCATGTTCTAAGTGGTAATATCCGGAGAGTCCATCTGCATTGGCATGGTTACTCCCAGGTCTATGTTCCACTGTATAGTCCATCCCCTGTAGGGAAATGATCCACCTGAGCAGTTTTGGATTTTCACCCTTCATCTGCTTTAGCCATGATAGGGGCTTATGGTCTGTATGAACTGTGAAGTGAGTGCCAAACAAGTATGGCCTCAGATTCTTCAGAGCCCAAAACACAGCAAAGGCCTCCCTCTCAATAGCTGACCAACGTTTCTCTCTAGGGGTCCGCCTTCTGCTAATAAAAGCTACTGGCTGGTCCTGACCTTCATCATTCAATTGTGATTGCACAGACCCTACCCCCTACTCAGATGCATCTGTTTGGACAATGAATTCTTTGGAGTAGTTAGGACTTTGCAGAATTGATGCAGTGCACATGGCCTGCTTCAGGTCATCAAATGCATTTTGACAGCTGACTGTCCACTGAACTTTCTTAGGCATTCTTTTAGAAGTTACATCATTCAGGGGTGTCACAATGGATCCGTACCCCTTAACAAATCTCCTAAAGTACCCAGTCAGTCCCAAGAAAGCTCTGACCTGAGTCTGGGTGGTTGGAGCAACCCAGTTCAATATGGTCTGGATTTTGCTCTGCAATGTTGAACCTGGCCTCCCCCCACAGGGTGGCCCAGGTACGCAACCTGACTCTGCCCTATCTGGCACTTAGTAGCCTTGATAGTTGGGCCTGCTTTCTGCAGGGCCTCCAAAACATTTTTCAGGTGGATCAGGTGATCTTCCCAGGTGGAGCTAAAGACAGCAATATCATCGATATAAGCTGCCCTAAAGGCTTCCAGGCCTGTTAAGACTTTAGTCGCCAACCTTTGAAATGTGGCAGGTGCATTTTTCAGAACAAAGGGCATTACCACAAATTGATAATGTCCACTAGGGGTTGAAAATGCTGTCTTTGGCTTTGCATCATCAGCTAGTCTGATCTGCCAGTGGCCAGCTGTTACAGTCCCTGACATGATCAGGATGCCTGTAAATCTTATTAGGTCTCGGACTAGGCAGCGCATGCGCTGTCTCGTCGAGAGATGCTGTATACAGTATAGTGGGGATAGCTCCGCCCACTTTCCGGCTATCTTTTTAATTGGCTGAATTCGTAAAGGCTGCATTCTGATTGGTGTTCGGCAAGTTAGTCCCGCCTCCTGACAGCCATGATGTCATTTTTGTCCCTCCATGGCTATCGGCCCCATTACTTTTAAGACAGTTCTGCTCCCCTGCCTCCCCCCATTCCCTCCTGCAGTCTGTTACTTCTCTGCTCACCACAATCCCTTCACCCACTCCCGTTCCTGCCTTCTTGCACGATCGCAGTTTTGTTTACAATGCAATAGGGCTTGCGTAAATACGAGTCCTATTGCATTTGTAAATGTTTATCTTCTCCCTCATTGGCTGAGTGGATTTTTTGCCTGACCTGTCCCTATAGTCTTTTCTTTAAGTCGTGCTTCACACGGCTCCTTACCCGGAAGTGGAAGCATGGTGGCTGTAATGCCCCCATCATCCCTCTGAGATCGCTGGTTTTTTTTTTCACCCTTACTGCGCATGCAAACCACTCATGGGGTTCTAATACTGTCGCTGTTTGTGGGCGCAGATGGTGGTTTGGTTCCATCTCTGTGCTGTGCGTCAATCTTTCATCAGTGTAGCGTTCTCACTCTGAAGGCATTGTTGTGGAATCTAGCTGTGTGCTGTTTTGTGGCCTCAGACTGTGTGGAGTGGTTGCAGTCACAGCCGCTGGTGCTGTGCCTGTCCAGCTGCTCCCGGCTCTCTGATTTCAGCCGAGATCTAATTCAAGCGGTGCCTTGGTTTGTGTTTTGAAGCCGTCCCCTCATCTGCTGAATGTGGGCTAGTTACAACCCTCCTGTCATCCTTACAGGCCACAGCTCGGGGAGACAGCCTCTATCTACCCTCCCAACCCCACACCCGATCTCTTCCCCTGCTGCCCACCCCATCTCCTCCCTCCACCTTCTCTACTTCCTCTCTGCTCCGAGGCATTCTGCCTTTATCACATTCCGCATCTTCTTCTTCTCCATTTGCCATTCTCTTTCTCCTGCTTCCCCCTCGTTTTTTTTTTTGCATTGCGTCTCCCGTTCTTTGCCTCTGACTCATTGCTAAATTCCTCAATCTTTACTATAAATACCCAGCTTGCCTCGGCCGCATACTGCTTTCGCTCTGTTCTGTGATACCTTCACAAAGCAGTGAGAATAAGCAGCGCTTTGCACTTTTCAACAACGCACAACTCCCCCAGCTGACATCATCATGAGGCGCCTAGCACCTCAAAGCCGCATTGACCAACACGCTGTCTATCTAGTGTGCCAACTGTAAAACATATCGTAGCAGGTGAGGCAAGATCTAAAAAGAAGGAAACTGATGATGAAGGCTTGTAGGGCTCTTGAGGGCACAAGGTCGGTGGCAGAGAAGGTTGGATCTGCGGCGTGCAATCCGCGTCCCCACAGTGCCAGCCCTACTACTGCAGTTGTCATTTAGGATGCCAACCATGCCAATTACCAACCAGTCTGCACCTCACCAGTATACACAGGCAGCACTTGTGGCTAGGCCCTGGCATCTAGGGTTATTCATTAATTCATTCATTCATTCTCAGTGTCTAAGAGGTGAGACTTTTTCTCGGGATCACTCGCATTTCCTACCAATGCCTACCAACCATAATAGTAGCCCTGCCCTTCACCGTCGTACTAATACCCACTATACCTGCCCAGCCCCTACTGCGGATACCCTGCACCATCATCCAACAATAGTTCCCATCATATCATCTCTGCTGCCAACCACAACGAAAAAATAAAAACAAAACAACAGTTCCTTTGCAATCATTCAATACAATACTTCCATCTTGCAAGGGAAATTCATGAATATATTCCCAAAACGAAACCTATACAAAAGAACATATTGGAACTCACAATCATGTGTTCGAATGCCATTACTGAAGAAAATGACATCTAAGTCATGGAAAGGTGCTCCAAAATGTGAAACAGTACACTGAACATGAGTTGCGAAAAGAGTGATTGGAAGTGAAATAGAACAACCCTCAATGAAACAGTTATTGTCTGGGGTATTCGATTTTAGTCAGGGCCAATTTTTCAGGGTTAAACATCGTACACTCTACAATAAGTATTTTAATCCAGACCAAAAACTGAGATTCATCTATGTTTCAACCTCACTAAAATGTTATAAAGGTCTTCATTGGAAAATTGTGGATGAACCGTAAAATGTGCAGGAAAAAAATTGAGGTCACTAATATGTAGGTATGTGTCATGTGACTTGTTTTCATATTGTGTATGTTTGCGTCTGTGGAAAGCGGTGTGACAGTGACGTGATATGAGGCGCGCACCATATCGTAGCCAACTACATTAATATATGCTGGTAAATAAAGCGGTCTCAGTGACTGCCGAGTCAAATAATAATTTTGTAAAACGCTGTAATCGAACAGACTTGTACCTTATGGTCGCACCGTCAGATGCATCTTCAGGAGTTTGCGGACGATGGTTCTGTGATTGGATTCATTTCTTAGATGTGCGCTGTCCTCACTTCCCATGCTTGTTGGCTTTTAACTTTGTATGAGCATCCGGACACGTGAGCAGCTTATTTATTGTGCAGGGGAAGAGTTTTAAATCGGCTAGAGCCCCTTCAAAGAAAGAAAAAAATAACCTAAATACAGCTCCCTTGCCTCATGCCTGTCAAGTATCACGCATCAAAAGTGACACTAACGCATTTCAGTGTAGTGTTCCCCAACACCGCACTGAAATGCATTGTCACGCATTTTAAGGCCACCGTCTCACTGTGCTGTACCAGCGCTGAAACTGTGTACGCCGGCTGCTAGTGCGTGTGCCTGCGCTTGTGACATCTGTGCGCCGGTTCTGCTGCTTTTTTGCAGACTTGCCGGCCCGGGCGCTGCCACCAGCAGTTTCGTAAACAGTTAATGATGTCCGTGTGTATTGTCTGCTACGATGTATTGTAGTATCCTGCTCCGTGCTGGCTCCATTGAAATTCGCGGCGCGGCTGTCACTTAGTGAGTCATTAAGCACTACCAGGCACTACCCAGTCTGTGCTCTTTTGGGCCGGCAGGCAAACATCACGGGTGCGCGGGCGGCAGTTATGTTTTTTAGCGTTTGGCAGCAAAGAGTTGAGTGCTCACTCAATCACACCGTTAGTAGTGTTGTGCCCCGATTCGTTGGTGCCTCTGAGCGATCATGCGTACGCCGGACCTCACCCAGCCGACTGTGTGTGCAGCCTGTGCGGCAGCCGGCTTTCATGCCACCCACGAGTCCCTGTATCGGTCCAGTGCCGGAAAAGTCGTGGCGGCTTGCACATAAAACAATGGTGGCTTGCTCTGAGTGCGTTTCACTCATGGACAGGTATTCATCATTGTTTTAGGATAATATGTTTTAATTCATAGCGTTGTGACTGTTATCTACAGTGAGTCTGCCAGAGTGACACGAGAGGAGACTGTGTGAGACAGTCAGGCTTGACTGTAAAGAAGACCGAGATAAGACGTCAAGTTAAAGTAAGTTCAGTTACTGTTTCGCACTTTACTTTCCGCCAGGCTGCAGAGGTGGTGCTGGCACTGACTAAAGTAACAAGTCTGTGTACTTTAGCACGAGCGCACGCACACTGCAATTGCGGGAAGTGGACATGACTTGAGGGCTTTACTTAAACCAAACCAAACGACACAGGCTTAGTCCATAAAAAAAAAGTATTTCATGCTGTTTTCATGCGAACACAGTTTGTCACGTTTTTTATTTATTGGTTGTTCGTGCTCAGGTTGGTTGTTTTAAATGCATAACTAAAATGTCATAGTATTTTGCTGCTTTCTACAGCTTCCCACTCGGGTCCAGCTTCCCGGTGGCTCGGTAAAGCAAGCGCCTCAGATCCAGATGGAGGCCTATCACTTTCTTTTTTGGGAAGCTGAAGTCGACCGGGCCTGGGCCCCACGTAGGAAACAGACTGGAGTCCAAACTGATGCTCTGCAGCATGCTAATAATTGATGGCCAGAACGGGGGGCATGGAGGTGTGGTATTGGGGAGTTGGTGTAGTGTGGCTGAGGCAGGATGATTTGTTGATTGTTTTTCTTCCGGCCACCCAGCAACACAGGTGGCAAAGAACAAACTTCTTCACTACACAAGCATAATTACTTTTGTAACATCCACGAGCCTTGTTTGCATTCTATTCTGCATCTATGTATTGTTAAAATAATAAAGGTAGCAGCTAATCCATTTGCAGTGACAGATTTATATAACAAATCTTTAAAAAGAAAATCTACATTTTCAAAAATTGTTTTCTGTTTTGAAAGGGCTCAGTAGATGACCACCATGTGTCATAAATCAAAACATTCTTTCTTTGAATATGTGCAAAACTAGTATAATGTAATGTCCAACTGTTTTTAGGACTTTGCTTTACACCTTTGTGCAATTTGTATTTATTCATTTATTTGCACTATCGCATGTTTAGAGCAAAACAGCTCCAGGTTTTGCGCTGTCTCTTCCGTGCATTCTTTTTTACCTTATTGGATTAGAAACCAGAGACAGAGTGATGGTATAAGCTCCTAGTTGCACTTGCTATGCTATAAACTTTGTTTTTTTTAGGCTAGTGCAGGTCCTGAATGAGCAGAGCAATGAGATCATCTTCTTAGATGCGTCTGTGCCTGCCTGCCTTCTGATGCTGAGTATGTGTTTGGTTAGTTCCCTTCCATTTCTGGTGCTTTGCATAAGTTTTAGGATCCTCTTAGGGTTTCTCGTTGTTCAAATGGGGGTAATTTGTGATATTAAAATATTTTCCTTGGCTTCATTGCTTGATTTTGCTCGCGAGAAAGTGTCACTCATAGTCGTTGTAATGTCACTCATAATTACTCTGGAAACCCGACAGTGTCACACTTAGCAATCCGAAACCTTGGCAGCTATGTTGCCTGTGTTGAAGGAACTGGGAAAGAAGTAACAAGACTTAGTAGGTCTACGTGCAGGAAAACCATGCATTATTGTCTACTTTAATGGCGGCAAATGGGTGTGGTATTTTATTAACCAGCAGCACTGTGTCAGCTGTGAATAATGTTTTAACGCCAGGGTCTCGGCTGCACTTCAGAACCTCACTGAGGTTCACCAAGAGGTCATTTTGGGACTACGCCTTTGTCCGTGAATATTTACCACACTGGTCATTTTAATTTTCTCCACCTTTTTGTGGCAATTATATAATCAGTGCCAAATACGATTAGTACACAACTCTTAGGGGGTCATTAGGATTGGTGGCGGACTTAGTCTGCCCGCCATCCTATCAGTCTTAGGGACCGCCCGCCATAAGGGCGGGGGTCCCGTGGGGGGGATTAGGATGCACCCGCCACAGTGGCGGGCGCATCATGCATGTTTAGCATTGTGGCGGGCGTGCTCTCAGCACCGCCCGCCACAATGCTAAACATGCAGGAAGCATTTGCATTAACAAACAACATTAGCTTTGTTAATGCAAATGCTGGGGGGTACCACAGGTACCCCCCGTGTGCACCCCCCACCTCTCCTTGACTTCGGGGGCCCGCAGGGGGCCCCCGAAGTGAAGACCGCATGCCGCCACAGAATGGCATATATTCGGGCCATGCTAATATGGCTGGCGGTGTCTAATAGACACCACCACCATGTTAGGCCTTTTCCGCCCCGGCCGCAAGGCGACCGGGGCGGAAAAGCGGAGGACGGTCTTTCCGTCCGCTGCGGCCCCCCCTCCCGCCATCCTAATATGGCGGGGGGACTTTAGGGCAAGGATGGCGGGCGGATTGCCCCCGCCAGGCCGGCGTTGGCTACCGCCAGCCTGGCGGGGGCAATCCACCCGCCATCCTAATGGGCCCCTTAGTTCTGTGTTCCTTATTATTATTATTATTATTATTTTTAAATGTTACTATCGTAGATTTGAGGTCAGAAGGAAGTGCAAGTCCATACATTTCCAAATGCGATTTTACTTAATGGAGTCTTTTATTTTTCGGGAAAATAAAAGATTCGCATCTTGTGTTACTCACCATCAGATGCATTTATAGATGGACTCTGAAGTATTTTAAAAGTATTTTCAGGTGTGCAGTCAGAAAACAAAAACACCCCCACTTTGAACCAAACCTCTAATAACACTGTGTGACTAAACCAGATAAATCTGACCCTTCCATGAAATTTCCTTCCCCATTACATCCACTCAGCGATCTAGTCATCTTCCACCCACCTAGTCATTAGCATTTCACCTTTCCATCCTTTCATCCATCCTTTGATTATTTCAAATAGCTACAAAAATTCCACTGATTCATCTGTGCATTCATTCGGCCATCCAGCCTCCGCTGCACCCATCCATCCATCCATCCAGACAAAAAGGTAGATGTCATAACAGACTGACAACCCTGAAGGGTCACTAGGGCAGCTACAGAGTCAGTATCATGCCACTAACTCCATGCCAGCCCTTTTTGCCTCTTAAGATCCTCATTTGTACATAATGTTTTCGTGCTTATATGTAAGGTAACAAAAATGCTTACAACACTTTTTTATAATAACTTTTTAACATGCTACACAGCAGCCACAATGCTCTACAACAGAGCTTAAAGACATTGACAAAGCCACTAGCTGTGGCTAACCACTTATAAGGTCCCAAAGCCGAGACCTATTGGCTCTTTGGCTTTGCATCATCAGCTAGTCTGATCTGCCAGTAGCCAGCTGTTAGATCAAATGTGCTCAGAAATTCGGCAGAGGCCAACATATCTATGAGCTCATCTGCTCTAGGAATTGTTTTTAACAGGCAGACTGTTCCCAGTGTCCACTTCATGAGTGCACCAGGTAGTCTTGACTTGGAGTCAGTGAAAACATATGTCTGAACCGTTGTAGTACTTGTCTGCAATCAGTCTGCTGCTGATCAGTGAGGCTGCCTGCCAAGGCTACTCCATCAACTGATCCATCATCAGTGTTCTGAGAGAGTAGGTCACTCTCTTCCTCCTGTCCTTCATCAGTAGCCATTAGCAAGCCCATGTCTGCCCTGTCAACATATGGTTTCAGTCTGTTTACATGAAGCACCCTATGGGGGCTCCTGAGAGTTCCAAGATTTACCAAGTAGGTAATCTCTCCCTTCTGTTCAACAATATTGTGGGGCCCACTCCACTTGTCTTGGAGAGCTGCTGCGGCCACAGGCTACAACACCCACACTTTCTGTCATGGCTGATAAACAGTCAGTACAGCCTTTTGGTCATGCCAGGCTTTATGTAATTCCTGGCTAGCCTGTTTTTGGATGCCTTTTTTATGTACTCAGCCATCCCGGAGCGGAGACCAAGTACATAGTCCGCAATATCCTGTTTATGGGGTTTGAGAGGTAACTCCCATCCCTCATTCACCAGACAAAGTGGTCCTCTAACAGGATGCTCAAACAGACAGGTTGACTTTGTAGAGTGTGCTACTAAGGCTCTGGAGGGCTAGTTGTTGGGCAGTAAAGTGAGTGACTATACAGGATTGTATTATCTGATCATGAGAGAACAAATTGAATATTTTTCAACCACATTCCGGTCACAAACCATTTTTTACATAGCACTGCGATTCGGTATTAGGAAGGAATGCCCTAAACACGCCCCGTCCTAATAGTGAATCACTAACTCATTTTGACATTCGGTAGTAGGACCTTATTTTTGTGCCATTAAGATAGGAGAAGCTCGCCTTCATCCAGACTTTTTCTAATGTTGCCTCGAATACAACTCAACTTTTTCTACTGTTACAACTTTAGGGCCAGATGTACAATGATATTTTGCGGTCGCAAAGATTGACTCCCAAAAATCACATGGATTGCGACAGCAGAAAACCTTCTTATTAGTTAAAAAAAAATCCCTTTTACTAGTCAGATAAGTTTTTCGGACTTGTAAAAGAGTCTTAGCGACCCTGTCCAAGTGGAGCTTCCCTCTATTTGCTATTCAGAGAGAAATCTATCATTGATTTGCGTCGTCATTTTAAGGCGCGAACCATCGATCACATGCCAACACCTCAGAGGTATGAGATTCTCAAATGGTAATGTGTCCCTGTGGGTCAACTTCCTCTTTGGGAATCCTTTATACAGGCTCGGGGGAAGCAGATATCACTGCCTGCTTTCCTCGGTGTCCGCCAAAACATTTTCTTTGCATTATAAAAAAAAGAAGCACTATTCACTTTGGGAAACAACTTTCCCTTCTGTGACCTTGAAGGTCTCCATTCCTGCATTTGCAACCAATCTCGGGGAGATCTCAAACTGGGACCTACTTAATCAATATGTATTAAGGCAATTCATTTACAACCCCTTCCAAATGTTTAATTAACTATATGACCTGTCAGAGCATAAGTTGCATTACAAAAATGCATCCCCTGCCGCAAGCCAGTCGGTGTGCAATTTGCTCACCACTGGTTTCTGATGGGAATAGTACTTCAGTCCTGTAGGTGAGTTATATTTTGAATGAGTATAGTAGCAGTTCGATGTCTACTGGTGCTATTGGTACATGACCATGCGAGCTTATTGATTCACCTTATTTATGGAAATTGTATAAACACAAGAACTGATTTTCAGTTTTGACCCATGCGCGTTTTTTATTTGGAAAAATGACACCCATTTTATAAGCAACCTATAATAAAGTTTCCTGTTATTAAGAGAGATCAGAATTTCTCCACGAGCCACGGAGTCTCGCTTCTCCAAAGTTGTACAACATAAAAATGCAGTTGGTAACCACAAAACACATGTTGGTTGAACATGTATTTCACTATGGATGTAATAGCTTTATTTGAATCATGTTTCATCAAAATGGTCTAAAACGAAAAATCGGAAAAATTTTCATAGAAGAAAGTATATGCATTCAACCCGTGGAAAACAGGGACTGTGGATCACATTATTTATGCTTCTTTCTCGCACTCAGAATTGTAATTGGTATAGGGGGTGCCTCAAAATTACGTCTAATTTTGAAAGATTTGAAGCTTTTCAATCCATGATTAAAAAATGTGGAGACTTTACTCTCAGTAGAAATGTTAATGATGGCCACATATAGGAGTAATAGCTCAAGAGTCTGCCAGCATAGCACAGACATCGGAAACATAGTCACATTTTAAATTATGTGACACTAAAATTGAAGGTTTTGTACACGAGAGATCTGTAAGCAAGTACTGCACTTTTCTTATGCATGTTTCTTCTCTTAAACAGGGATTCACATTTGGCAAAGCTGGAGAGATTCTTACAAAGAGGCTGCGATACATGGCTTTCAAAGCAATTTTAAGACAGGTAGTGTATATATGTGTTTTGCTTATTTACATTTTCAGATAGTCATGTTCATGCCTCAGCTGCGGACGTTTTTAAATGTATCTAGGTGCCATATAATTTGATATACATGCCATATAATTTGATCTATAATCATTATTACATTTTCCAGGTGTGCTGTTTTCTGTGGATGTTTTTAGATCCGAGCTCAACACTATGTGCCCATCCGTTTTGGTATTTTCCTAGCGTGTCTTGATCAAACATGGTATATTGGGACTCTAAACGCACGTCTCTGGTTTTCCTTTGATAGAGCACGGGATCACCTGCTCGTTTTACACATACTCACCTTGGCCCATAAACACATACACACTTTGGACAGGTAAACCTACGCTTAATCAGAATTTTAATTTTCCATTTAGGACCTATACCATTTGACTTACCAATCCTAAGGGATCAAGGGAGTTAGAATAATAGGCAGTATATAAACATTTGCACTCATTAAAATAACCACAGACTCGTAAAAGATTTAAATATTTTATCTAAGTAAATTCTTAAATGTCAGAGTCCGTACTAAATTAGTCACAGCTTGTTCAATTAAAGAAGAATATAATCAAAGCAAGGTGATGCAAAAAAATATTATGAGACTTTCTTTAAGCATTTAAACATAGGGAGGGTAGAAAAGGGAACCAATACAATGACATACCCACATGAATTTTATATTTACCTAGAATGGTGTGAAGACCAACCCTGGCCACGGGCTGGGATAAAGAACAGGACTTCTAGTAGTTCAGATGCCAGTAAGACAGCACAAGTGTAGATCAGGCCCAGTGATGACCAAATTAGGATGGATTCAGGTTGGAAACAGGTACCCTTAGCTAAGTGCAACGCCAGCGTCACACCCCTCACTGCGGCTAACAGTTGGACCCCGATTGGGTTAGCGAATCTTCTCCCTCCGGAACACCGATTGGATTATCGGTTTCTTCTGACAGAGTGCTCCGCCAGCACCTCTGCTCTTGATTGCCTATTGAGTGCTTTGGGTCAGTGACAGGTCAGCTATTCGGACAATCTAACTAGCTAAGCCTACCTTAGTTATACCATTTTCCAGTACAGTGTACCACCCCCAATGGTGCAAATGTGTGTATTCCCTCAATTTGATTGGTCAAAAGACGAGGAGAGGTCATTACACCATACCAGTTATGAGGTCACTTGATTCATATATTCAAATAATGTTCCCTCCCATAGTTTTATTTTCCCATGCACTTTTATTCCTCCCAACAATGGATGTTTCAATACCAAATACAATTTATACGAAGATTGGTAAGTTGTCTTCCTTTCCGTGGGTCAATA
The DNA here is from genome assembly GCF_964261635.1 of Lissotriton helveticus. NCBI lineage: Eukaryota > Metazoa > Chordata > Amphibia > Caudata > Salamandridae > Lissotriton > Lissotriton helveticus. Next base: position 936,204,540 of record NC_136071.1, read on the forward strand.
GTTCATTTTCCAAGGCTCATCGCAGGCAAGACTGTTGTTGGCATAGATTCAATGCCATGGCTTGTTGACTCGGGAGAAATCAGTACATGCGCGTTGAGAGTCTCAAGATGGAGTTCAGCAATGACACATCAGGCCCAAATACGAGCTAGTAGCAAAGTCAAAGAGAAACAGTTTTAGAACAAAGAAGAAATTAATGCACTGTATACCACTTATCTCTACTCTATTCCCATTACTTTATTTTGACTACAGCGTTTAGGAATTATGCAGAACGAACAATTTAATAAAAGCAGCAAATCAAGCGTTAGCACATGAAAACATAGAGCAGCCATCTTTAGTTCTAGTGCGCAGAAGCAAAGTTTTACCATCAAAGTAGAAAGTACGTCATGTCACGTGAGTGTGACAGACGCATGCGCAGAAAAGTTCCCGCGTTGCGGTGGCCATATTAGGTTACTCGAGTTACGATTAGTAAGAAGCACATTGTCAAGCTTCCCCAACTTACTAGAAATGTTGTGTTTTGCATTGTTAATAAGACAAAACATGTTTATTAGAATATTATATATTATTTCGGGAGTATTGAGTCCGAGCAAGCCTCTTTACGAGCAAAACCTTGCTCCATCACCTTGGAAGTAAAATGTCCCGTTGCCCATTAAACCCTGGTAGGGAAATATTACAATAAGGAATCCCTCTCCTCCAATCGTTTTTCCTCACCCTCTTGTGTCATTTGTGCCCCTTTCTCCACTGGGGTACCACACAACTCTGCTTGCTTGTGTTGAAAATGGATTTCCCCACGGCCCACATTAGGGCCAGCGAAATGCACTGTACCTTAAGAGGTACCTATGGTACATTTTCCCGCGTCACAGTAGGAGTACATTGCTACTGAAAGGGAATATTCTAAATATTCTTACACTTAAAGTGTACATGCATAGACACTGACACAGGACAATGGCACTTAGACCTGCAGAGATGGTATTGGGGCTGGGGCGACTCACATAAGCTAGGACATACAAGGACAACTACACTTGGATATGGGGCACAGAAGCTTAAGTAGGACCCTGTCAATCCTGATATGCACTGAGATTAGGAGACATTGGTCTGTAATCTGGGGCATGATATGGCGATACTAACATGAGCGCTTCACCTGGCAGTCAAAAAACGCTGGTCACGCCCAGATTCAGTATACATTCACAAGACTCAATGCTCATGAAACCAATGCAATGAAAAAAAACACTTATATCATCTCAGATAAATTTCACCTTAAGTACACTCACACGTTCTTGGTTGAAGGTCACAGTATCCTATATTGAATACTACTGATTGGGAAAAGCAAGACATCTGCAGACGCACATTGGAACTCAGAATTGCACCAAAATGCCAAGGGATTGTTGACTGGGTTTATAAGGAAAAATGTGTACATAAAACTGTAATAAAACATACATGCCACATTCACTTCTTACTGCTTCTAGTGGCACACACATACACACATTTCCTGCTTGCTATGTTGTTTCTATCCACTTCAGCATCAAAGACCAACCCATTGCCAATGTGTCACTCTCAGCACAACATTTTAAGTGTGCTCTCCCCTTTCTTGTCAGCTGCCCTTCATGACACTACCCATTATCATTGCCCGTCAGATCCACCCCCCTTCATGTACCACCAAAGCACCAAAAGCCCAAAAATAAAAAAGACAGCACCTATAGGCGCCTATACCGCTAGTCTGCCCACCTCAATCTTGCCTCATTAACTTTAGCATGCGTATCCTACTCATCTTCTAATGTGCTACTTCTCTGTAAGTGAAGAGCTTTGGCTTCCAAGTTTCCTCGAGCCACAGAGCAAAGCATACTGACTCTCAGGTACTGCAAGGTACACCTTACCGATGCACATATGCAGCCAGGTTAGGTTAATCCGCTGTACAAATAGCTGTAACATAATTGGGGTGAAGTACGTGGGAACAACTTTCTGATCAAGAACCTTGTTAATCTTAGCAACACTATCTGCCCCTAGCTCTGAGTGTTTCTGAAACAGAGTGAGCCTCTCTAAGCAAATAAGAACAACTTGTCAGTGACTTTGTGATTTATGTGGTTTATCGTCCAAATCATGAATACTACAAAGCATTAGTCAGATGAGCAAATGCATATTTCTTATTATTTCATTTTATGTTACCTAATATAAGAGTTCAATAATGCAACTCACTGTGTTTCATTGATTTTAGGATGTCGGCTATTTTGATGACCCTAAAAACAGCACCGGGGCTTTAACTACAAGATTGGCAACTGATGCATCGCAAGTGCAAGGAGTATGTATAATGTCATATACAGGCATCACTTACATCTGATTCGACATACCTCGGAACTGTGGGTTGGGATCATTAGCCACACTAAATGTCAACTCCACTCTTCTCCTTTCCCACATTCCTGTGTGAATAGAATGTAATATATTGCAGGATATATTATGAGAATGGCATAGATGACATTAGCGGTCTTTGATTTCTGTGACGGGCAAATATCATAAATACAGATGTGGGTAACAAAATATAAAAGGAGGGTGCTCTTGGGTTTGTACGGCTTGATTAACGAATCTTTGTTGTCTCTTTCTCTGGATGTAGTGTTATAGGGCCCGATGTAGGTAATATCAAATTTGCGAGTCCTTAATAGCGAATCTTACCGATTTGCTATTAAGGACTCGCAAATTTTTATGTAGGTAGGAATCGCTAAAATATTAGCAATTCCTTAATGATGAATCGCAAATTGGGATTCGTTAATAAGGAATACCTACCCATTCATTCCTATGGGCTAGGAGGCCCAGAGGAATGAATGGGAAGATATTCACTATTTGCGATTCGCTATTAAAGAATCGCAAATAGCTGGGGCTATTTCAAGGGTGCCAGGGTGTCAGAAGGACACTCTGGTGCACCCCTGAAATGTGCATGTGTGCACATGTGGTGCAGATACATGCCCCAAGGGCATAAATGTGTGCCACATGACACTGTAAAAAAGTGCTTTTTTACAGAAATTGCTAATCACCACCAACTTGAAGTTGGTGGTAATTAGCGATTCCGTAAGCTAATGTGCAAATTATTTTGTGCTACCTACATTGCATTTAAAGAATCGCAATTTGCGATAGAGATAGTTGGAACAAGATAGACCCGGGAAACCCGACCTGCAGAGGTCACTGCTCTGAGTTAAAGAGGCTCCACTATTTTGACCACAAAGAATAGATCATTATTTCTTTAATAAATAAAACATAACTAAAACAACAAAAATCCAATTAGTACAACTGCAGATATTAAATTTGAAAGTTGTAAAGGAAAATAGCACCAAAAAGCTCAAAGAGACAACTGTGAATATCTGCAAAAACAACAGTTGATGGACAGAATGCAGAAAAATGTCAAACGTTCACCCCAGTACAGGGATTTGGGCCTAAATCCATCGTTTTTTTGCTCACCACCCCAGTTCAGACATGGCCATATGCAAATCAGCCTTGACCCCTGAGCCTCATGGGAACACTCCAGCCCGAACTGCCAAGCCATGTCTTCCCTGGACCGGAATCAAGCATCCTAGGACCGGTTTCTGGCTATCAGCCGTCTTCAGCCAGGATAGCTTGACTCCAGTGGCGTGGAGAGCACATGACTCATGTCTGAGCATACCCGTTCCACTTGGAGTGACAAATGCAAAAACAACAGTTGATGGACAGACTGCAGAACGATGTCATACATTCACCCCAGTACAGAGATCTGGGCCTAAATCCATCGTTTTTTTGCTAACCACACCACCCCAGTTCAGAAATGGCCATATGCAAATCAGCCTTGACCCTGTGCCTCATGGGAACCGTCCAGCTAGAACTGCCAAGTCATTTCTTCCCTCGACCGGAATCAAGCATCCTAGGATCGGTTTCTGGCTATCATCCGTCTTCAGCCAGGATAGCTGACTCCAGTGGCGTGGAGAGCACGGGACTCACGTCTGAGCAAGCCCGTCCCACTCAGAGTGACAAATGCAAAAACAACAGTTGATGGACAGACTGCAGACAATGTCATACATTCACCCCAGTACAGAGACCTGGGCCTAAATCCATCGTTTTTTTGCTCACCACACCACCCCAGTTCAGACATGGACATATGCAAATCAGCCTTAACCCTGTGCCTCCTGGGAACAGTCCAGCCCGAACTGCCAAGCCATGTCTTCCCTGGACCGGAATCAAGCATCCTAGGACCGGTTTCTGGCTATCAGCCATCTTCAGCCAAGATAGCTTGACTCCAGTGGCGTGGAGAGCACAGGACTCACGTCTGAGCAAGCCCGTCCCACTCGGAGTGACAAATGCAAAAACAATAGTTGATGGACAGACTGCAGACAATGTCATACATTCACCCCAGTACAGAGATCTGGGCCTAAATCCATCGTTTTTTTGCTCACCACACCACCCCAGTTCAGACTGGCCATATGAAAATCAGCCTTGACCCTGTGTCTCATGGGAACCGTCCAGCCCAAACTGCCAAGCCATGTCTTCCTTGGACCGGAATCAAGCATCTTAGGACCGGTTTCTGGCTTTCAGTCGTCTTCAGCCAGGATAGCTTGACTCCAGTGGCGTGAGAGCACGGGACTCACGTCTGAGCATACCCGTCCCACTCGGGGTGACAAATACAAAAACAACAGTTGATGGACAGAATGCAGAACAATGTCAGGCATTCACCCCAGTACAGAGATCTGGGTCTAAATCCATTGTTTTTTTTGCTCACCACACCACCCCGGTTCAGACATGGCCATATGCAAATCAGCCTTGACCCTGCGCCTCATGGGAACGGTCCAGCCCAAACTGCCAAGCCATGTCTTCCCTGGACCGGAATCAAGCATCCTAGGACTGGTTTCTGGCTATCAGAATATCTGGTCGCACTAACCCTGGACAAAATCACAAGTTCAGGCCGACAACAATCGAGTGCGGGAGATTTGGATTCGAAGTCTGGCATCGAGGCTGCTGTGCACAGTCAGGGCTATGCATCGTCTCAGAAGAGCCGTGATGTGGAGTCCGTCCTCGTCGTTGAGGCTGCTATTGACGTGGAATGTGTGGGCCTGCACCAAGGATGTATCGCGCAGTTCAAAGACTTTCTGAGTGGCAGAAGCCATGCGGGTCATTGCGATGGGTACAATCCACACAATAGTGGGGATGCGTTGGTTCTCCGTTCTCCTTAAGGTTCAATCCAGAGAGGAGGGCAAAGCACCTTAAGCCCACTTCCAAGGGTCTAGGACTGGCGTGGCACCGCTTGGCAGGGTAGACTCACAGATGGCAGAGTCCAGGTGCAGATGAAAGTTTGTTGGAAGCCTGTTAGGTATCTGAGGCTTCAGATCAGGATGCCAGCCAATTAGCCCTTGGAGTCATTCTGGGTTTGAGTGGTGCAGGTCCAGTCCTTCTTACCCAGGCAAGAGGCCAGCAGGTCAGTACAGCAAAGCAGGAGTACAGCAGAGTGCAGTCCAGCAGCATGGCAGCCCATCAGCAGCACAGCAGTCCTTCCTGGCTGAGTATCCACAGGCCCAGAAGTGTACTGAGGAGTTGCTATCTGAGGTCCATTATTTATACCTCATGTTGCCTTTAAAGTGGGAAGAAGCTTCTAGAGGCATGCCTTATAAGTGCACAGATACCCTGCCTTCCCTGCCCTAGCTCCAGAATAACTACAGGGGGTATGCGGCCCTTTGTGTGGAGACAGGACCCAACCTATTCAGGTGTAAGTGAGGCTTGTCCCAGCTCCTCCCTCCCATCCTGGCAGTGATGGCCCATCCAGTAACACATACGCGTCCATTGTGGGGGGCTGTCTAGGAGGAATATGCAATTACAACCAGCCATGTGACCAAATGGCTAACGCAAAAAAAATGCCAACTTTCTAAATATGCCGGTTTTAGAATTGGAATTTAAAATCCAACTTCACAATAAATTAGGATTTTAAATTAGGATTCCAGAAGCATGAGCGTGTTCCCATTTGGGAGTTATACTTGTAACATGTAATAAGGCAATTCCAATGTTATCCTATGGGAAAGATAGGCCTTGCAGTAATGAAAAGCAAATGTAAGAGTTTTTCATTACCAGGGCAGGTAAACCTTAAAAGTATGTCATGCTTTTTAAATACATTGTACCCTGCTCTATGGGAGGTTCTTGACCAACCCTAAGGGTGACTTATGTGTATTTAAAAGGAAGGTTTAGGCCTGGCAACATGTTTATTCTGACAGATCTAAATTGCATTTTATAACTGCACACACAGGATCTGCAATGACAGACATGAGACACGTTTAAAGGGCTACTTAAGTGGGTGGCACAATCAGTGCAGCATGCCTGATAGTTGAAAAAACACAGTTGATGGACAAAATGTAGAACAATGTCATACATTCACCCCAGTACAAGGATCTGGGCCTAAATCCATCGTTTTTTTGCACTCCACACCACCCTGGGTTAGACACTGGCTATATGCAAATCAGCTCTGACCCTGTGCCTCATGGGAACAGTCCAGTCCGAACTACCAAACCATGTCTTTCCCAAACCGGAATCAAGCATCCAAGGACATCAACTGTGTTTTTTGCAATTTCACCCAGAGTGGGCTGGGGATGCTCAGAAGTGAAGTCCCAGGCTCTCCACGCCACTGGAGTCAAGCTATCCAGGCTGATGAAGGCTAATAGCCAGAAACCGGTCCTTAGATTTGCAGGTTTCATAGGACCTAAAATATGTTGCTTTTTTGAGATGCTGAGGAAGTCCGAGGACAAACGCCTTGAAGTTACTTATCATGTCTGAATAATTCAATATTTGTATAGTATCATAAGGATCAGAGGAACCCAGTAAAAATGATCTAATGTTTAAGCACTGAGATATGCTTGGTCACATGAAACAAGTATTGCTTCAGTCATAATCTGTCGAACTTGCATCCCAGTCACAAAAGCCTAAGAAGTAGGGGGGCTTAGATGGCTTACACTTTGTTTCAGGAATGTGATGGAAGTGACTGCCTTTATTCCTACATCTACATCAAGCTGATAAGTAAAAGAACAGTTTGTTAATTGGAAACTGTTAGATTTGGGGGTCTGTAGTTGGCACAGGTAGGTACTTGTGACAAATAGGGACCCTTGCCTCTAGTAAGGATAAGGGGATTACACTCCTAAAATAACCCCTGCTCACCCCCTTAGTAGCTTGGCACGAGCAGACAGGCTTATCTCAGAGGCAGTGTGTTAAGCATCTGTGACCACATACAGTAACCAAGTGACATCTCTACAAATGGACACCACACAGGTTTTATATAAAAAATAAGTATACTTTATATAGAGTTACAGCAAGACCATAAACAACAAAAATACGCAATACTGTTATTTGAAGATGGAAGATTTAGCTTAGTTCAGTTCAGTTCTTAAGATGCGACACTTTACGTCAATGTACCTTACGATGCGTTGCGCTTCCACAAAAAGCAATGTTGCAGTGATGGAAATGCGGTGAAGTTCGGGTGCAAAGAAATAAAGATGACACGCTTCCCGGTGATGCGGCGGCGTCTGCAGCGACGTCAGTCCTCTTCTCCGGCGATGAGAGATACTTTACAAGATGCGAGCCGCGACTGGCCCTGCGACAAGCTTCCAAGCGTTGCGGCGACTACGATCCTCTCTACTGGCAATGCGACTTGCTTCCACCATGATGCGAGCGGGGACAGGCCCTGCAACACTCTTCCTGGTGATGCGGCAGCGTCTGCGGCGATGTCGATCCTCCTCTCCGGTGATGAGTCGCGACAGGCCCTGCGACACGCTTCTCAGAGATGCGGCGGCGTCTGCGGCGATGTCGGTCCTTCTCTCTTGCGTCACGCTTCCCGGTGATGCGTCGGTGTCTGCAATGACGTTGATTCTCTTCTCCGGTGATGCGGGGCGCTTCATGTTGTGAAGCGGCAGCGGCGGTTCTGCGACACGCTTCTCGATCTTCCAGCTTCTTGCGACAAGCAAATCCCCCACAAAGCCCAGCACAGCTGCAGGCACGTCAGGAAGACTTTTTAGGAAGCTGGTGGGTAAAGTCTGTTGCCCCTGAGACTTCTGCAGGAGGCCAGCACTTTTCGAGGCCCTTGGAGATCGTTCACAAGTTGAAAATAAAGCACACAAAGTTCTTTCTCTTTTCTTTGTCAGTCAGGCAACCAAGCAGCACTTCAGCTCGGGGATAGTCTCTCCTCAGTTTCTTCAGGTTCCTCTCCTCAGCAAAGGTTTCTTCTTGTAGTCCAAAGTGATCTAAATTCTTGGGATCAGGGTCCCAATACTTATACCCCAAAATATTTTGACCTACGAGGGCAGAAGGGCCTTTGCCCAGTCCAAACCAGTTCTGGAGCGCTCTGTTTACATGAATCCTTCTTTCCTTTCACAGTGCAGGGCAGAGACATCAGATGCACCACAAGGGGTGGATCCAGCACTGTGGGGGGCAGGCACCGTCCTATTCAGGTCCCAGGTGCAACTCCTCCCTCCCATCTAGAGGCAGATCACTCTATTCACCATTGGGCGGACTCACCCTGTCTCCTGGAATCTCCCAGCCCTGTCACTCAAACTCCAGACAAGGAATACGCAACCTAGCAGAGCAGGCTTGGATAGTTAGACAACAAAATATCTACTTTCTAAAAATGGTATTTTTAAACACAGAATTTTGAAACCAACTTCACTAAAATATGTATTTTATCATTGTGAGTCAGGCATACTAAACTCGAATTTCTACCATGTTCCCTGAGTCAGTTACGATTATAAAATGTAATAATCTAACTGCCCATTCAGGCCTATGGAGAACAGGTAGCCTTGCAACAGTGAAAAACGAAAATGGCTGTAATTCACTATTAGGACATGCCACACACACCAGGGCATGCCCTACCTTATCCTTACAATGAGCCCTGCCCTTGGACCTACCATAGGGGTGCCTGATATGAAGAAAAGGGATGGTTTAGGGACTGGCAAGTGGTGCACTTGCCCAGTCAGCATGGCAGTACCAGACTGCACGCAGGCTCTGCAATGGCAGACCTTAGACACATTTTACAAGGCTTCTTCTGTGGGTGGCACAACCAGTGCTGCAGGCCCACTAGCAGCATTTGGATTTACATGCCCTGGGCACACTCAGTGCACTAGACTAGGGTCTGACAAGTAAACCAAATAGCCAAACATAGAACCACTGATTAATACATCAATTTACATTAGGGAACACTTGCACTGTGGCACTGGATAGCAGTGGCACAGTGCCCAAAGCATCTAACACCAGCAACAATACATGAGGCAACAGCAAAAATGGAAGGGAGACCCACGCCAATGATGCCAGGTCTAACAGAAACGTAAAGGATAAAACCATCAATAAAGGTAAATAGATGTTTAACATGCTCTGGCAGTGTGGAATATGCCAGTTGAACCGAAATTTGCAGAAAGACAATATGTCCTCCATATTGTTTTAACAAATGTGGACAGGAATAGATGCAGGATACTGTGAGGCCCATGAGTCAACTTTCAGACGTGGAACATTTCTGGAGATAGAACATAGTCCGCCCTGACAGAAAAGATAAAAATATCAATAAAACTTGAGAGATATGCACAACAGAGGGGAAGCTGCTCTACCTGTTCCAGGAATCAGTGAGTTGTTCCAGTCTATGGCATCTCAGGTTGGACCCATAGTACTACCGGTCCAGCAGTGCTTGTTTCAAATTTAAAATTAAATGTGCTTCTTCAGCTTGCATATTTGCTCCCATCCTCAGTTTTTTTAAATAAGCCAACCAGCAACAAACCATGAGATTGGGAGCTACTTGTGGACACTGTTGTGTTTAAAACAATAATGCAGAATCCAAAGTTCTTTAAGACCTAGAGGGTACATGTAGAGCTGCTTGAAACTGAGGAGGTGAGAGTACATGGAGCACAAAATAAGTTGATGTTTTGCATGAGGTGAATGAAACAGTGTGACAAAGGATTAGTGAAAGAGGTAAACATATTGGAAAGTAAAGTCCGCAAATGGATTGGTTTGATTAATACATCAAGGTGAGATTTGAAGTCCAGGAAGTGACGCTGCTTCTCTCTGGGGTGCAGGTTCACTGCAGACATTTAGCACTTCTCTCTACACTGTTTTGGTTCATAGGAAGATCTGCTTAAAACAGTCAGCATAGCTTACTAGAAGATACATGTGTGGCCTGCGCAGTCTCTACTCTCAGGGCCATCCTTCACAGCTACCGAGGCTGGATGAATAGCAGAATTATGCTGTCCCCATCTGACACAGCCCACCAATTCAATTTGGCCTTTGTGCTAGCACTGCTAAGGGACCTCTATTCCCCATCACCACTAGAGAAGAATGCACACGGTGACAATGACTGAAACCAATGGGTTTGTTCACACCAACATAACCATATACCTGCACTCTCTCCTTAGCACATAAATTCAACAAAATCTTAATTAGTCTCAATGTCTATGTATTTGTTTAGTTTTCTCGTTATGTTCATGATATTTTTCAAACTCAGTGTGATTTTTTCACCCCATACTTCTCATTGAGTTACAAGTCAATATTTCTGTGCCACCCTCATTTGTTAAGTCGACAGGGAATAACAAACAGTTATTTATACATTCTAAATGGAAAACAGATACTGAAATATGTTCATTAGTGAACCAACACAATATATTATACATTTTCAAAGGACAGTAAAGAGTATCAATTTCTTCTATCTACCAACCTTTCACTATTTAATTAGGCAGTCTATCATTTTGCACTTCTAATGGGGGATACTTTGTTTTTCGTGGATGTACAGTCTACCTATTTCTGTTTTAAGTACTTCACCCAGATTAGGCTTTCTATTATTTTCTTTGGACCTCTTTTCTCAATTGCAGTTTACAGAAAGTAAACCATGTCCCAGGCTTCATTCAGGTCTTATGACAATCACCAAAATGTGTAACTAACAGTAAGACACGTTTGCTAATTACTGAATAAAGTAAAGGAGAACCCAGTTCAGCTACAGACTCATTCAGGTCACTTGGACAGGAACAGGAGGCAATGATGGATACTTACTCCATACATTTCTCAAAGGCAATCTTGACCTCTTAGTTTTATATTTGGACCTGAAGTTTCTCCCCTCCCTTTTTGTAGGGGAGTTCTTAGTAATATTAATTATGGTGACAAACAAGAACATTATTATAACAATAATTATGATAATTATACAGTAGAGTGTTATGTGAATTTTAGATCCCTTTGGCATACACTGATTATTTGCTCAGGCTGCATCCGTGATTGCTGTCTACTTAAATTGCCTTTTTTCATTGGTACAACTGAGTACGATTACTACCCCCTATCGTGTAAAACATTTTATGGATTAATTTGCTGTAGGCAACGAGAATACCAGGGTGGCAAATCATCTAATTTCTGCATTAAGGCAGGACCAGTCTGACCCAAATCATCACATCTCAAGCCTGGAATCTCAGCAGGCACAGTCTCTAAAAAGTTCTTCCTGCTGTATGGAGCATTCTTTATATCACTGGCAATTTGAACATAATTACTGTAGGCGCTCAATTACAGCTGTGTTCCTTTGTAGGCTACGTTTGGAACATATCGACTTTAAAACTAATATTTTGTTTAGTGTTTTTGTTATACTTAGTTTTGAATTTGCAAATACGAGAATAATTACAGAGTTTGTGATTAACATTCTGATTATGCACAGCTGTCTTTTTCAAAAGTACTGCCATGTGTGGGAGTATAGTAAACACAATCCAAATGTTTAAAAAAGAGGGATGCTTACTATTTAAGCAGATTAATGCTATTTCTTGGTTATATGGATTGTAGCTCATTTTATTTCCACAAGGTCCAAGGAAATCTAACTATAATGTGTTTGCTATCAGATTTAATGCAGTGTAGTATGGAATGTGGCGTTGTAATGTTTTTGGGGATTATTTGTAATTTAAATTGATACTTGTGTTGTTTATCAAGTGAAGCCTTTCAGAGTAATTTATAACAATAACAATCTAAATAGTAATATTGAACCGCTGAATGCCAGCAGTAGTGAATTATACCTTGTGACAAAAATCCAATCTGTATAACTAGAGTTATGAATTGCTACTGTGTTTGGTAAAAACTAGCGCTTAAAAGATCAAAGAACCAATCGCGGACATCTAGTCGCACAAGACTGGGTCAAAGTCGAAAAATATTGCTGACCACGATCAAGCGTGGTGTGGATACAAGGGCTGCAGTGAGGCGGCCAGATTTGAAAAGCAGAGGTGCCCAAATTCCCTACATTCAATAAAGGAGGGGCAGACTTTTAAGAAAAGTCCCACTAACTGCATGTCAGCGAATTGATTTATGCTTTTCATAAACGATATGACCATCACGGCAAGGATGGGACAAGATAAATGAATGGAAACCTAAATACTCACTCTTTTAAATAACAGTAGGCACTGATGCAAAGATATTGCCTTATAAAGAACTTGCGGTAAAGATAAGGAGAAGACCTTTTAACGCACTACTGAGAGCCTTATCACTGGCAACTCGTATGGAGGATGCTACCTTTTTAACTGTCTGTCTGAAGAAGGTGTATAAAGAGTACAAAAGACACCGAAACGCGTCGACAAGAGGACTATTATTGTATTGTGTTAATTTTAATTTGTTTATATAAAATGAGTGTTTATTTGTTATGTATGATAATATTGTATGTTAGATAGTAGACATGGTCCATCAAATAATTGAGGGAAAAGATTGTATCAAAATTGTTTGAATCAACCTTAGTGAGGACTATGTTCATTTATTTTAATATGATGAATCTTGTTTTTATGAATATGAAAATACGAGCATTTTAATAAAAATAACAAACGAACCTTATTACGTATTCTTGTCTGGAGTTGCATAATGTTAGAAACTAGAAGATCTAGGTATCACTGTAGTAATTAACTGAATAGCACAGAAAGGAAACATATTTTGTTTATTGTCTATACTACCCAGTCCTTTCTGGCTTCTTGGGTGAACTCTCTCTTTTTTGAGGTGGTTTAGCCCCAGTCAGCTCCTACCTCTGAGTTTAGAAGTATTTTCAATAATTTTTGGGGGGAGTAGGTAAAGTTCAGCGGGGCATTGTTGCAGACGGTGTCCGAGGTAGAAGCGTCGCAGAGAAGCCGCTGGATGTAGTCACGGAGAAGATTTCTGCTTTCGGACGTAGTCATTTTACTGGAATTTGAAAACCTCCAGCGGGATGAGGTAGGCGACTATAGCCGACGAGTTATAGGATGGTAGATAACCCTTGGGTGAAAGATCACTGAACAGGATTTGCTGCTGCAGAGAACAACATACAGGGAGCACCCGCGAACTCATGCAGACCAGCGATGCTCCTTGAGCAGATCGACGAGCAGTTTGGTCCCGGTCTTCCCTCAATTCTCAGAGCAGTTTGTAGCCAAAAACATCGAAGTCCTAAGATTTGGATTTTGGCTATCGGGCACTTTGAGCATCACAACCAAAGGTCCTGGACTGTAGGGACACCAATTGAGGGTTCAGGACTCCCCCAGGCTGGCTCCAAGTGTGGGTTCAAGATAGTGGAAGCGTGTCTTGTCCCTGTGGCTCTGATTAGGAGGCCAGAAAACTATCCTTTGGAATCACTCTGGTAGTTCTGGGTTATGTTATTGTAGAACACACAGCTACTTAAGAGTGCCAGAGCACTAGGAACTGTTAACCACTAGTCATAAGGAGTTTTTCACAAAGAGAGTTTGAACAGCTGGGTTTTAAGTCTGTCTTTAAGGGAACCTTCATTCAGGGCCTTGCCCTCAGATCAAGGGGAGAGCATTCTAGCAAGAGGCGGCCACAACCTTAAAGGAGGAGCCGCTCCATTTCTTCCTTTTGGTTTTTGGTACCACTGCCAAAAAAGAATCAGAGGAAGGCAAAGTTCTCGTTGGTAGGTAGTGTATAACTCTATTAACAAGGTAACGGGGGCCTGACTGAAAAAAGGCTCTATGGGCAAACACCAGTCCCTCGAAATGAACCCGCTCACGGATTGTCAAAAAATGCAATTCCTTAAGGTGCAGACAAATGTAATTATATTTATGGAGCCCTAGGAGTAGTCAGACTGCAACATTCTGCACCAACTGGAGTCTCTTAAGTTGGATTGCTGGGCGGCCCCTGTATAGAACTTTGACGTAATCCAGGCAAAAGGTTATGAGAGCTTGAATTACTGACTTCTGGCAATGTGAGTAGAGCAGGAATAAAAACTTTTTAAAGAATCTAAGAATGCCAAAGCACACTCCTACCACACTATCCACTTGGGAGCTAAAGAATAGCTTGTTGTCAAACTTTATTCCCGGGTTGTGTACAACTGTGGCAGCAGTGGGTGGCCAGGATGCTTGTTTCCGGGCCAGGGAGGACCTAGCGTGGCATTTCGGACTCAACTGTTCCCATGAGGAACAGGGTCAAGACTGGGTCTAACCTGGGGTGGCATGATGAGGAAAAGAATGATGGATTTAACCCAGATATTTTGACTGGGGGCGAATGTTTGATTTGATATGCATTCAGCCCTTAATCTGTGTGTCGTTTGCTCTCTCGCCCTAAGTGTGCCAGTATTCCCAGAAGTGGATCCCGGGCTCACTGTGTCACTGGATTCAAGCGAGCCTGGCTGATGAGGGCTGCTGCCAGTCCCGGGATGCTTGTTAAGTGCTATGTTAAGTGGAGTGATCACAATCACTTTAACATGGGTTAGCAGTGGTAAAGTGCACAGAGTCCTAAGGCCAACAAAACCAAATTTCAGCAAAAATGGAGGGCAACAGGCAAAACGTTTGGGATCACCCTGCAGAAAGGGCCTAGAACAACACCAGGATTATACACTATCAGCCTGATTCATCAAGAAAGGAAACAGCGACTCTCAACTAGCGAATCACAGCGAATCGCAAATGGAAAGGCGCAGATCGGAATTCATCATAGATAGCGAGTAATCTAAGCGATTCGCACACGGGCGCTAAAATCGATAGCGAGAAAATGAAATCGCCGAAAAAGTCGCAAAAACCCAGATATTCCGTCTCTATTTAGCGCCACGCAAATCCACATTTGCGACATCTCGCCAGTAGCGAGAACTCACCAACGGGAAGTCGCTTTACGAGCGCCGTGATGACGTCGCAACCAGGAAGCAGCCAGTTGCCACACCCATTCTGAACTGCGAGGCTGACCGCGAGTCTGCAGCGAAACTGAGAGCTCCTACCGGGACACCTCCAAAGTAGCGCTAGTCACCCTTTAGCGACAGTAGCAATGTCCGAGGAGTCTGCACCCGGGCCCAGTGACAGCGGGCGCAAGAGAAAGCTCAAGTTTACCGAGCCGGAGTTGGAGCACCTCATCGAGGGAGTGGTTGAAAACCACGCTAAACTCTTCGGAAAGGACTCCCGGAGGGTGCCAGAGATGGAGAGACGTCGCATCTGGCTAGGAATTTCTGCCAAAGTGAACGCTGTGGGCGTGACACACAGGTCACTGGACGAATTAAAGAAGAGGTGGTACGACCTCCGAGGTCGTGCCAAGGAAAGGGTGGCAGAGAGGCTGGGCGAGACATCTGGTACTGGGGGCGGAGACCCTACTGTCCCTCCCAATACCCCCATGGAGGACCGCGTGGAGGACACCCTCGAGACAGAGGCATGCATAGGTGTCACCAACCTGGACTCATCCCGACCCAGCCAAGACAGCCAAGGTAAGTGGCATGCGACTGCGACCCTGTCCCCTACCAATGGCCATGGCCCTATAGCCTCCCATATGCATTCCAAGTCATACAAACAATGCACATGAGATCATGGCCACAAGCAATGTCGGACATGTACACTGCCCATAATGTAAAAAAAACAATGTAAAATAACCCCAAAGCAGCCAGACGTAACCCAAAATGAGCTATCGCTAAGCTGTACGTGTGACAGATACATGGCATTAATGTAAGTCCAATTCCCCTCACAGGTGGCGGCGACTACAGCAGCGACAGCGACATGCTGCAGATCGCTGAGTCAGAAGAGGATGCGGAGGAGGTGCCAACACCAACACCTCATGCACCATCAGGCGTAGCCCCACACACCGCAGCCAGGCCAACACCAACAGGTCCAGCACCATCATTGGCAGCACCAATCCCTGCAGCCAGGGCAAGACATACAGCGCCAGCAACATCCGGCGCTGCACCTAACCCTGCAGCCAGGGCCAGACCAACAGCTTCAGCAACATCCGGCGCTGCACCTAACCCTGCAGCCAGGGCCAGACCAACAGCTTCAGCACCATCAGGTGCTGCACCTAACCCTGCAGCCAGGGCCAGACCTACAGCGCCAGCAACATCCGGCGCTGCACCTAACCCTGCTGCCAGGGCCAGACCAACAGCTTCAGCACCATCAGGTGCTGCACCTAACCCTGCAGGCAGGGCCAGACCAACAGCTTCAGCACCATCAGGTGCTGCACCTTTGCCAAGCACAACTCCACCACCCGTGGCACCAACTACTTCTGGTGCATCAACTGCGGTGACTGTGCACACACCCACTGTGGACAGCCAGCAGAGCAGCCATGTCAGGGCTTCCCACCATGACACATCACACAGCAGCAGGAGGGGGATGGCTGTGCGCAAGCCAGGCATGAGCACTGAGCGCCGGATGCTACGCATTCACCAACAGCAGGCACGACGGCAAGCGGCCATCCAGCTGCAACTACATAAAATTGGCCGCAATGTGGCCAATGTGGGTGATAGTGTTGAGCGCATGGCGGCGGCCATGGAGGCCAACACTGCTGCAGTTATATCGCAGCGCACCTCCGCCCGCCGACGCCACCGGCAGCTCCTAACGCGCCTGACAGCCTACACCCGCTCAAATTACATAATGGGGAATGCCACCTCCCAGCTATCACGACGGTGCCTGGCGCAGCAGCAGCAGCTGATACAATGTGTCGAGGATGTTGGACGGGTGCTGGAGCAGGTCACCACTGCCGTACTGGCACTCCATCCTACTGGTGAAGGCAATGTGGGGAGGGACGACACCAGTGAGTGCGCCTCCAGTGCCAGCAGCTTGTCTGCCTCAATGGTTGGCGTGTTACGCCGCAGCACCAGGCCCACTGCAGGGACACGTGCCGTCCCAGAGGAAGAGCCAGAGCGTCGTTTGGGGGCTGCGCGGCGGAGGCGCAATTGAGTTCCTTGCAAGTTGCCTAGATAATGCTGATGATACAAGCATGTCCAGTGGCTAGTTAGGAGCAGTATGGCGCAATACTGCTGCAATATTATGAATGTATACTTAACGTTATTATTGTGGATTTAACAATAATATTTATTCATGCTACATACATGGGCCTCCTGTCATTTTTTACATTGCCATGCAGGAGTGAATGTTGGGTGAGTGGATTGTGGCCTTCAGAAACTGTTCATAGTGATGTGGTTGCGCCGTCTGTGTCCTTCAGCAGGGTTCTCCCCGCGTGCATGCCGCACATGTGCTGGTGGACGGTCGTCCCCTTCAGACTCACTGCCAGAGATCTCGACTGGTATCCGGCGCTTGGTTGCAATGTTGTGTAACATTGCGCAGACAGCCACAATGCGGCAGCACACATCAGGACTGTAGTACATGGCCCCACCTGTCTTGTGCAGTATGCGGAACCGGCTCTTGAGTAGGCCGAATGTCCGTTCTATACAATTCCTTGTCCGTATGTGAGAAACATTGTACCGCCGTTGCTGTGGTGTAGCCGGGTTGAGGTATGGGGTGAGGAGGTATTCCCGGAGGGCGTAGCCGCTGTCACCTGCATGTGAGGAGCAGAGGGTGAGTGCCTGAGCTGCGCAGCTACATCATTGCAATGTGTAATTGTTGACAATGTGTACTTACCAAGTAGGTGTCCTTCCCCAAATTCTCCCCTGGCCAGTCGTGTGTGGAGGCCGCTGTGCCGGAATATAAAAGAGTCATGGGTACTCCCTGGGTACTGGGCCACGATGTCAGTTATGATAGTCTTGGCATTGCAGACCATCTGTATGTTGAGGGAGTGGTATGACTTCCGATTCCGGTACATGTACTCCGTCGCAGCTGGGGGGCAGATGGCAATGTGGGTGCAGTCTATGCATCCTATCACAGATGGGAAATGGGCCACATTGTAGAAGTGTAACTTTGTCAAGTCCAGTTCCTGTTGGCTGGTGGGGAATCTGATGTGTCGGTGTAGCTGTGTGAGCATTGCGTCAACAAAACTCCGGAGGCAGCGTGACATGGTGGGCTGGGATATCCCCCCTGCTGCGGCTACTATCCCCTGGAAGCTACCAGAGGCCAAGAGGTGCAGGCTACACAATACCTGTACATGTGTAGGCACAGCATTGGTCCGCCTTGTTGGGTGCTGCATCAGGGGGTCAAGGTCGTGTATGAGTTGAATTATCATGGCCCCATTCAACCGGTACTTCGCATAGATCTGCTCCCTGGTTTGTCCCAGCAGGGTGATCCGCTGGCGGAATATCCTCTCCTGTATTCTGCGTCTCCTCCGTGCTGCTCGCTGTAGCCTTCGCCGCCTGACCACCATGTACATTCCTGGCATTGTGAGACACCAACTGCTGCTGCTGTGTCTCCTTATGTGTGTTTGGTCAGCCCTGTCCCTGTTCCTGATTGGCCAACAGTTTTTCAAAATTTTCGCAAATCTCTTTTATGGTTACCACCTGCTTTGGGTTGTCCTTAATTTGCGCGGCGCTAATGGAGATTTTGAGGTTTTTCGCTATTAGAGAATTTTCATGAATTCCGATTGCGCTAGTATTGCGAATTCGCTAACTTTATTCTCTAATTCCGTGATTTGGCGCAAATTAATAGCGAATTCGCAATCTGTGTTTAGCGCTTTGGTTATTTTCGTCATGAATGCCGATTTGGGTAATTGCGGGCGCAATGCCATTTTCGCAGCTATTGCGCCCGCAATTTAGCTTCATGAATCAGGCTGAAAGTGTAGTGTGATAGTGCTTTAAGTATGAAGATGACTCTTTGTTAGGCTGTATTCACAATAGAAGCTATATAAAGGACATTGCAATCCAAAAGGAACAAGAGTGATTCGTTTTCAAAAAGAGGAACCTAAAGCAAAAAATAAATTCTCACCTAATTCCAAGAAAACTCCAAATGACGTGTATGCTATCCTTCTTTTTTCTGATTACATTCCACGTTGGCAGTTACACTACACATTGTGGCCAGGTTGCTGCCTATTTCCTTTGCTTGTTCTGAACATTGAACAATGTAACATTGATGTTTAAATAAATAAATACATAATGAATCTGAGAAATAGGACAACTTATGTAGGCGAGTTTGAATCCTAAATCAATATAACATAGATTGCTTTCTTTTGTTGTACTGTGCACACTTTTACACTTTTAGCAACAATTTAATGTGTTTTTGTCAGGGACACTTGTAATCTTCTTATCCAGGGTATAATGTTAGTTACGATGCAATTTTCTACTAGTTGTGTTAGAAATGTCAACATCCTGCTTGCTAACTTGCTTTTCATTTTCCTAACTTTTTAAATTTTGAATCCAGTGCTAAACTGAATGATACAAATTTATTTGCAAAGTATATACACTCTTTAACTCTTTTTAGGGTTATGCCATTTCTACTGAAATTGAATATTTGAGCTAGATAAGCTTCCCATATCCCAAAAACTACTTATGACTTATTTTGATTTTTTTCCTTCAAAGGCTACTGGCTCCAGATTGGCTTTGATTGCACAGAATATTGCCAACTTGGGAACAGCTGTAATCATATCATTTGTTTATGGCTGGCAGCTAACCCTACTCATCTTAGCTATTGTGCCGGTCCTTGCCATTTCTGGTCTCATTCAAATGAAAATGTTGGCTGGCCATGCAAAGAAAGACAAGAAAGAACTTGAGCTAGCTGGAAAGGTATATATTAAATGTCATGCAAGTATTAACCGCCATGAATGTATTTAGATAGTAGCTTAATTCCTAACATTATATGTGATTAGTATGTGTCTAGAACCTGTAAATATCTCTTTGTTATGTCTCAAAAAGGGAAAGAATTGAATATATTTGTAGAGGAAATCACAAATTCACAAAATTGATGCTTCTGTAATTCTTCCCAGTGGATCGGTTATCTTTAACCTCTCCTAAAATGAGAGCTACTTCTCATCCATGAGAATCTTCCTGAGCTATGAACATATATCATAGCTGGTGAAATAGTCACTATGGCTGAAAGTATTTCAATAGTCATCAACCCGTGGATTCACAGAAGTGACTGCCTCAGGACATGAAGCAGCGATACCAGTGTAATGAAATACCAGTTGTAGCAGCACGTGCTTTCTGGCACTAAATTATAACAACAGCAATAAGCCTCTGTAACTCACCCTCAAATATCATTAAACGATCAGCTATATTGTTTTTGTTGGAAATGCAGTCTTTTGATTGTATTTCTAAGGATATACTGTGCAGGTTTTTATTTTGGGTAGAAAATCTCAATTATTACAAACAATGTGCTTATCGCTTTCTTTAAAAATAAAAACATTTTTGATTTCATTCAAAACATTGGCTTTTGTTTTTAGTAAGTACATGCTCGGTGACCACCTATTAGTATGTTTTTTCTTCAACTACTCATATGTGCTTATGCGCCACATGACCTTGAATTTCCATAACATACGATAATGAAAAAGATACGTTATGGCATGTAAAGTCACCTTTATACCATTGATGACCCAATAAAGACTCAGATGCACAAGTTAAGTAAGGGATCAGATGATTAGCGTCTGCAATAGAAGTTTGTAAATAGAAAGTATGTAGAGGAGGGCTATCCGGCAGTTTTGTGAGGCTGTAGTTCCAAAAAGATTTATATCCAAGCAATGCAACAACAAGAATTCCTATTATCATTGTATACCTATTTTCTCATCATGGACCTGCCTTAATATTTCCTCCCATAATTGTATAAAGTATTTACAACGAACATGAATTTAAGCAATAGTTTCCTTGGTTTGAAAGGAAATTTACTGTCCTTATTCCACACTTTAAACAGTTTGAGATTAAACAATCCATGGCAGATGTAACACATAGGTTTCAAATAAATGAAGATGTTTTATTGAAATCGCTGTACAAATGAGCAGATTGTGTTTATAATTCATGTTTTGAGATGTCTAAGAATCTGGAAAAAATTATTTGACTACAGCTTGAGCTGAATTTCAATTGCCAATGGTTTAGCCACACACACATAAGATACACATGGAAAAACATCTATCGGCGTTGCAGTTGAAATATTGTGGGATTATTCTTTGGGTCATTCTTTCTAATATACTGTAGGCTAAACGTTTCCCAATTTCTTTAGTTAAAATTCATCATATTGCTAGGTATTTACAAAAGGAATGTCAAATCTGATTGTTTCTCTGTATCACCTGGTTATGATTAGATCTAAATATAGCGAACTACCTTCATTTGAGCGATGGTCAAAAGGGCAATTGAATTTCCTAAGCAGTGCACTATCATGGCCTGCTGTGTGTAAAGCTGATCTCAGAGCAACTCCTGCTAGCTGCCCTGTCCTGTGCATCAGTGCTAAAAATTGATGCACATAGTAACAACTTGTTTTCTTCTACAGATTGCTATTGATGCTGTTGAAAATATTCGAACAGTTGTTTCTTTGACCCGTGAAAGAAAATTTGAATCCTTGTATGAAGAAAATTTGGTTGGGCCATACAGGTAAATAATACACATATATGCCACACTGTAACTGCATCTAGTGTTTTATGTTTAACAATTTTATAAATAAAAATGGTTTTGCCAAATGACTTACATTCTTTGTTTATTTCTTTAAGGAATTCTGTGAAGAAAGCCCATATCTATGGAATAACATTTGCACTTTCTCAGGGTATTATGTACTTTGCCTACGCTGGCTGTTTTCGATTTGGTGCTTGGCTCGTGGAAGAACGTTACATGACATTTGATAATGTTTTCCTGTGAGTATTCTCCTCCATTCCATACCTATATGTGTTCTGTCCTTTGGTGTATGTTAGGTGAAAGCAGATATAGGTATTTCCTTGCAGTAATGAATTACGTTCTAAGCAAAATACTAATGTATTACTGATAAAAAAACTGCATGCTGCATTAAATTGTTTATGCATTTAAAACATATGCAATGCATGTATGCATTAGCTCGTAAAGGTTTCCTGTATATTAAAATAATGTTAGTTTTATATTTCTTGCTTTTTTTTAATCACCACCAAGATGATGAAAACACATGGAAAAATTGTTATTTTGACAATACATAAAATCACCATACTACAATAGCAACAAATTAAGACATAAAGGAAAACATTGTAGCAATTGGTAATTTCTCTAACCTACTACTTTTTTTATCTGCTGTTGTTCCAATCACATTTCAACTGGCCCAACGCCAAGGGAAGAGGTTGGTCAACAGCATGGATGCTATGTACAGTCACATTAATGTGTATAATTTACAAAATTGAGTTGAACTCTCAAGTTCATCGTTTTGTTTGCCTACATTATCAGGCAATATACTTAATATGTACTAGGAAGCCTCATCTACCATTGAAAACAAACAGAATCTGTTTCAGTTCCTTGTTTACAATGTGTTTACTTTTCCTCAATATTTGTTTAGAAATTCTGAAAGTTTGTTTTGTTGTCCTATGCAATCCTGTATCCTTGTGTAAGTGTTCTTCTCGGTGTGCTTTAGGTATTATTTCATCAGCCTGTCTTTTGGGACGGCTTCATGTACATTTTTTCTATATTTTGACTTTTTGGATTGTGGGAATTTAGTGTGCAGCTAAGAGACAATTTCAAATCAGCTCACAGCATTTATGTTTTTGACTGCTTGTTCAATATTGCACAGCCTATTATCTGCAAATTTGGACAGCACAATTTTTGAGATAGTGCCTATGGAAGTAGTTTACTGGTCCATGTGTATTTCAGAAGGGGTACATGATTCCTTATATTGTACCAAAAGTTAATCAGCGCTATAAAATGTGTTTGCCAGTCAGATATCCTGTAATAGGGCCTCAACTGTAGAACAGCTATAAAATGTTGTTTAAGAGCTTGCACAGCTTAGTCTGAAAAAATACCTTTAATGATTTACACATAATACAAATAGTAACAATGAGCAAATGTGATACTACTTGTGAAAGGAATGATAATTTAGATTGAAATATTATACATTGTCAAAATCGTAGTATTTGTCAAATCTTTAGGAAGTTTGAGTGTTTCTGGTGCCTCACTACAGGATGGTCCCGATTCACAGAACTAACTTAAGACAAAATCCTAAACTTACTACCATTTTGGTGTTCACAGAAGGCACTTACTCATTTTGGTATTCACAGAAGGCACTTACTCATTTCGGTATTCACAGAAGTTAGGAGTAAGGCACTTACTCATTTCAGTATTCACAGAAGTTAGGAGTCCTAACTTTAGGACTCCTAAATGCCTTCTGTGAATACCGAAAGTCTTAAAGTTGGGATTTTTCTCAGTTTAGGAGTAGTAAAGTTAGGACTCCTAACTTTAGGACTCCTAAATACCTTCTGTGAATACCGAAAGTCTTAAAGTTAGGATTTTTCTCAGTTTAGGAGTTGTAAAGTTAGGACTCCTAACTTTAGGACTGCTAAATACCTTCCGTGAATACCGAAAGTCTTAAAGATAGGATTTTTCTCAGTTTAGGTGTAGAAAAGTTAGGAGTCCTAATTTTACTACTCCTAAACTGAGAAAAATCCTAACTTTAAGACTTTCAGTATTCACAGAAGGCAGTTAGTTCTCCTAACTTCTGTGAATACCGAAATGAGTAAGTGCCTTCTGTGAATACCAAAATGAGTAAGTGCCTTCTGTGAATACCAAAATGGTAGTAAGTTTAGGATTTTGTATTAAGTTAGTTCTGTGAATCGGGGCCTAAGTACTGGACTATGTATGTAGCAGTATGTTGGACCTCTGTTCATATATTCAAGCATTTAAATCTTGAATAAATAATATTAAGTTAAAAAGGCTAAAACTCTGACTTAATGTATTCACCCCAGTGAAAAGCCCATATCTTTATGATGTAGTGTGTAGTGTTCTATTCTCTGTGCGTATTAAAGTACCTTCTTTTTAACAAAGATAGGCACTGGATTGAACATTCAAATTATTGCTCTGCTAATGATTGTTGAGTCCTGAGCTTGAAACACCCCTTGCTACCTTCCAGAGAAGCCAGTAATTCTTGCAGTACTATCACTGAGAGTGAGGGGCTGAAGGAGATGTGCTTGGCTCATGTTACAGAGTATGACATATCTTGGGACATCAGAGGCAAATTACCCCAGCCTCAATGGACGAGGCCCAATAGTTCTGTGCTTATCTGTGGCCACCTGAGGGGGGTGTGATGACCACTTTTCTAGATTTGTATATGTTTACACATTTTGTAGCATCTGAAATAATGCAGTGCCATTTCTCTCTATTTAATTTTACAATCAGTGACATAGGGCCTGATTATAAGTATGACTGCCGTTATCGTGGTGGCGGTCCGCCCACCACCACACTGCGGGTCCACCCATATTATTTTGCCAGGATCAAGGAGCCTGTGCAGTGGAGGCTGTGCTGGCAGGGTAGCAATATGCAGGCAGTGCCGCTGCTGCACTACCGAGCATATTTCAAATTGTCCGCCCACCACCCATATCATGGCAGGGAGCCCAACATGAAAAGGTTGGTGGAGAGCCAACTAAGGCGGCCCTAGCAGGGCCCCCTGCACTCCTCGGCATGGAGGTGCATACGAAGTGGCACATGTAGTACCCCCCTGGATTTGCACCCACAGTTTGCCCCAGTATTGGAACTTTCATAGATTCCCATGCTTTGTATCATTCCCCGTCGTCGGAATGGGAGCCTCGGTAGTATAAAAAACCATAGAAACAAAAGAGACAAATAGGCCTAGGCCTCATCTCATTTTGTATCCTATCACCCTCTTTTTGTAAAAGAGACCAAACTTTTGCCAGGACCAATCAGAGCAGCCTCACCCCATAGAACCTTCCTGAAAGAGCTCAGAGCCTCAGATTTTTCTACCGCACGTTGTGCTAAGGAGTCTCCACTGAGCTCTGCTCAGTTTTTTCAACTTTTCTGATTATTTCTTCAAGTTTTCTGCTAAAATTCGACATGTCTGACAAGGAGAAGAAGGCCTTATTCAGGGCCTGTGCCTCTTGTGGGAAAAAACGACTTTTTGTGGAGGATAAGCATGACAATTGTATTTATTGCTTATATCCTGACCACAAAGCCACAGATTGCAAGATTTGTAGAACCTTCTGTAACAAAACTCTTCGTGACAGAGAAGGCCGCCTGTTGATCTGGCTTCAGAAGATGAAGACTCGGAAAGAGGTGCTCTCATCGGATGAGGAGGATTCCACATCTTTTGCTTCCTCTCACAGATCCAGGAAGAGGGGTAGGTCTCCCCCTGGTTCTTCTACATCTGAGCCCCCTCTACAGGCCCCTCATAAGATCTCTGACAGGTCTGAGAGGGCTGGTCCCCTTCAATCTCCTCACGGAAGTGAAAAAGGAGAGGCAGGGACAGGCTGCTGGAGTGGTTACAGCCCTAAAGGACAAAAAGGAGGTTGCCCTCCCTTCTCCTCCGTCCAAAAAGAGCAAATCCAGTGACAAACACTCTTCTGTCACTCCAGGATCTGTGCCGGAGAAAAAGCAGCATCCGTCGACGACGAGAACACCAGGTACGTCGATGACGGTTACATCTGCTAAAGTTCCCGCTGTATCCTTGGCTCCGTCGACGGGCTCGTCGGCGGTAGCGATCTCCACGTCAACGACTTCGTCGACATTCAAGGTTCTGAGTTCGTCGACGCTGACGTCTTCCACGTCGACGACGGCAGGCAAGGTGCTGTCGACGGCCTCGTCGACGACGAAAACTACGCCGACGACGACGAAAACAGCGGTACCCTTGACGATTTCATCGGCGACACCGTCAACGACTGCTGCACCGTCGACGACGGCACTGTCGACGAGACCGTCGACGGGTCAGAAAATGCATTTTCCAATCCAGAAGATGAAAATTACGCCGGAGATGACGTCTCCGCGACGAGTTTCTTCACATCCACCAACAATGCTTCTGGATGATGAATCTGAGGAGGATGAGGATGAGGATGATGACAATTATGGTGCTGCCTATAGTCCTTCTGACTTAAATGTAAAGATGCAGGAGACGGACACGGAGGAGTATTACGAACATGCAGGTGGCCAACAGTTGCATCCATATGTTCCGGAAGAGCGGCGCCCTCCTGGTTTGGGACAGGGCATGGTGGCCATGCCCTCCTCGCTCATTTCTGATCTACAAATGATGCTACAGGATTATCGAAAAAGGTTTCCTTCTGAACCTTCAGTACAGTCTGCACCACCTCCACCTCAGATGCAGTCGCAAGTGCATCCGGCTATTGTTCTCCCTCCGTTACCAGTGGTGCCCCTCTCGCCACCACCGGTGGTACCGATGGTCCGGGTCCGGACTTCGGAAAACGGACCTGTTCATGCTGTCCAGCAGGATACCTCTTCGGATGAGGAGGTTGTACAGGTGAATCCCTTGATTGATCCATTGCAAGACCCAGACTTGGATCAAGGTGACAGTGGGCTACAAGATCCGGACGCCGCTGGTCGTGATACGTCTATCTCCCCTCCAGTGGATATAGGGGGTTTTCATAACCTGATGGAAAGGGCAGCGAAGAGGTTTGGACTGCCGATTACGAGGAAGGAATCGGAATTTTTCCTTTATGACTTCAAGGAACAATACAGGAGATCTGTCAAATCCATTCCTATCATTGAGCATGTATGGGAGGAAGGTATGAAGATTATGCAAAATCCGGCCACGGTTATTCCGGTTCTCCCCAGACTGGAAAAGAAGTATAAGGCTCCAGAAGGCAGTCCAGCTTGTCTTCTTGGCCAGCCAAAGCCAGATTCAGTGATTTCTCAGGCTTCCCAAAGCAAATCCAAGAACCCGTCCACACCTTTGACCACGTCTCCGGACAAGGACGGTAGACCTCTGGATAATGTTGGAAAGAGGTTTTCATCCATGGCCAGCTTACTTGTTAGAGCGGCAAATGCTCTTGCCATCCTAGGCAGATACGACCGCCAGATGTGGTGCGACATGGAACCCTTCGTGGAACAACTACCAGACTCCGCAAGGGAGGAGGCCAAGAGGGTGCTGATGGAAGGGGAGAAGTCTTCCGCAGAGGTTATCGACTGTGCGATGGACATTGCTTCCACGGCGTTTCGAGCCTTAGCAGGTTCCGCAGTGCTACGTCGCCAGGGCTGGTTAAGAGACACCTGGTTTCGTCAGGAGGTCCAAAATAGGATCCTGGATCTCCCATTCGATGGAGACATGCTGTTTGGTAAGCACGTGGATGATGCCCTGCAGAATATAAAGAAGGACACGGACACAGCGAAGTCCTTGGGGTCACTCAACTACCGTAAAGTCCCCTTTAAGGGCGCACGTGGCAGAGGTTTTTCATCGTATAGAGGAAACCAGCAGAGATATTCCTCTCAGCCTTCACAGTCTTATAAATCCCAGTACTCAAATCAGCGACAGGGGCAATCGGCGTCTTTCTCTCGCCATCCTCCGCGAGGCCATCAGAACCGTCAAGGACGTGACAACACCAAGCGACAATAGCGGCCTCCTGACTCTTCCTACTGTTCCTCCCCTCCCAGTCACATCAGTGGGGGGCAGGATATCCCTTTGTCGGAACAGCTGGAAATCTATAACATCGGACCGGTGGGTCCTCAATATTGTAGAGAGTGGCCATATGTTGGAATTCCAAGATCTTCCTCCAACAAGAGCTCCGGGCGCCATCCGCACAGGACATCTGGGACTACTCCATCTCGAAGCCCATCAATTGTTCCTCAAAGGAGCGATAGAACCGGTACCTCTCTCTCAGAGGGGCAGCGGTTTTTATTCCAGGTTCTTCCTCGTGCGGAAGACGACAGAGACTTGGCGTCCCATTCTAGACCTCCGGGAGCTCAACACCTATCTCGTCAAGCTCTCTTTCAGGATGGTCACTCTCCAGGAAATTCTTCCTCTCTTGAATCCAGGTGACTATTTGGCGTCCCTGGATTTGGAAGATGCGTATTTCCATATTCCTATACACCCAGCTCACAGACAATATCTGCGCTTCACAGTGGGCAAGAGCCATTTCCAATTCAAGGTTCTTCCGTTTGGCCTTCGGTCGGCTTCAAGAGTGTTCACCAAGGTGTTGGCACCAGTAGCAGCTTTTCTTCGAAAACAAAGCCTGGAAGTTTTCCCTTACTTGGACGACTGGCTCGTCAAGGCTCCATCGTTCGAGGAAACTACTCAAGCTGTTTCAACTTGCATCCACTTGTTCCGTCACCTGGGCCTTCAGCTAAACGAACGCAAGTCAGTCCTGCAACCCTCCAGATCCACAAGATTCCTGGGGGCCATTTTGGACACCGCGCAATGTACTGCTCGCCCTTCGGAGGAACGGCAGCAGAAGTTGCTGGTATCAGCTCGACAACTGTGCCACAAGAAATGCCTTACAGTCCGCCAATACAAATCCCTTCTCGGGTCGATGTCATCCTGCATACCATTGATACCACATTGCAGGCTGCGAATGTGTCCTCTGCAGGAAGAACTAGACAAGCAATGGCGCCAGACAGAGGGGTCATTCAACGACAAGGTGTTGGTAACATCGGCGATGAGAAAGGCGGGCGAATGGTGGCTTCTAAAAGACAATATCGCACAAGGTCGGACGTTCAGGATTTCACCTTCACCCATTTTTTTTTTTTTTTTTGTAAGACGTTTATTAATATTTTCTATTGCAGTACACATAGCATAGCCTACAACCCGTAGGGCCGGCTGCAACTCGTGGATGTCCGTGGTGTACAAAGAGGCGCATTTATCAGATAAGCAGTCACACATCGGCCACCTGAAGCCGCTGTTCGTTCACTGTAACCTTCGCGCCGCCGGTGTTCCTATGTACAATATGCTTTCACATGACGTCTTATTTTATTGAACATTAGAAAACATTTCAACTCTGTAAACTGGACATTGCTCATCGGTGTGTCCCATTTTGTCGGCTGTATCATTAAGGAACATGTCAGCAGCCGTTCTTCCGAAACCTTTAATTATTGTGTGTTGACCTCCTGTGTTTGGCAATAGTATAGGTGTATTTGACACTCGTATGTGGTCAACCCTTGCTACGAGGTGTTCCGCCCACTAAGGGACAGCGGAGCCTCTCGTTCCATCCCTTCATAGTGTACCGTGTCGCACGGGTAGTGGTGTGTTTTGCCAGTCTACTGAAGAGACGTGACCCTCATCGGTCCTAATGTCTGATTCGGTGTGCGTGTATGCCTCCAGGTTCATGATCTATATATGAAGGGCAAGTATCCAGTACAGTCAAACGGGGGGTGGTTATACGGGAGTGGAGGGGGGGGGGGGGGGGGGGTGGGGAGGGAGAGTGTGTGCAAGAGAGTGTCGCTGTGAATGGTGGTCAGGAAGGCACTGTGGTGGGCCGTCTTGGTGGCACTGCGTTTGCAGGTAGACAACTATCCAGCCCACTGGTTAGTGTGTCGGACGTGTTATGGGCGCAGGTGCCAGCCCCTTGGGCAGTCGGGGAGGTGGCAAACCTCTGTTAATCTAGATATGCCTCACATCCAGCGCTCCGAACGTGTTTTTTCTATAGGGGGTGGGAAAGCTCCGTCCGTGCGCCCATTGTATCCTCACCTGTTCCGTCTGTGTCATCTCGCTCTCGTTGATCCCTATATGAATCCCCTGGTCGCACCTTCTTTTTGGAGGGAACCCACAAAACCATCCCAGATCTGCGCAATTGGAACCTGCCTCAAGCCCGCAACCTCCTCCCGATGTAGAGCCACACTTTCTGCCCTAGCCCAATTGGTGAAGGAAGCACACCAGTATTTGGGGAGTGGCGGCTCACGCTTTTTCCAATGTTTAGTGATTAACCGCTTGGCCGTGATGAGGCCTAGATCCCAGAACCTGGCGTGAGTCTTGTTTGGCTTATTTCTTCTATACAGACCCAGTATGCAGGGGATGTATGACGTTACAACGGGAACTTTTACATCGTATACCATTACAATGCGAATTTTACAACGCAGGATCATTTACAACGACTACCTTTACAACGCATGTCATTACATAGCAGATGCTATTACAACGCATGCAATTACAACGTAAGTATAGGTAAGTATATCATTTTTAAATATATAATAAGTAATAATAATTAAATTTATTAATTTAATTTTATTAATTTAAGTAATTTTTGTTAAGTTATTTTTTTTAAATGAACCCTTAAAATACCCCGTACCCCAAAACCCAAACCTAGCCCTGAACCCTTAAAATACCCCTGTATCCCAAAACCCATACCTAGCCCTGAAACCTAAAAATACCCCGTACCCCAAAACCCAAACCTAGCCCTGAACCCTTAAAATACCCCTGTACCCCAAAACCCAAACCTAGCCCTGAAACCTAAAAATACCCCTGTACCCCAAAAACCCAAACCTAGCCCTGAAACCTAAAAATACCCCTGTACCCCAAAACCCAAATCTAGCCCTGAAACCCAAAAATACCCCTGTACCCCAAAACCCAAACCTAGCCCTGAAACCTAAAAATACCCCTGTACCCCAAAACCCAAACCTAGCCCTGAAACCTAAAAATACCCCTGTACCCCAAAACCCATACCTAGCCCTGAAACCTAAAAATACCCCTGTACCCCAAAACCCATACCTACCCTTAAACCTAAAAATACCCCTGTACCCCAAAACCCATACCTAGCCCTGAAACCTAAAAATACCCCTGTACCCCAAAACCCAAACCTAGCCCTGAAACCTAAAAATACCCCTGTACCCCAAAACCCAAACCTAGCCCTGAAACCTAAAAATACCCCTGTACCCCAAAACCCATACCTAGCCCTGAAACCTAAAAATACCCCTGTACCCCAAAACCCATACCTAGCCCTGAAACCTAAAAATACCCCTGTACCCCAAAACCCATACCAAGCCCTGAAACCTAAAAATACCCCTGTACCCCAAAACCCATACCTAGTCCTGAAACCTAAAAATACCCCTGTACCCCAAAACCCATACCTAGCCCTGAAACCTAAAAATACCCCTCTACCCCATATCCTAAACCTAGCCCTGAACCCTTAAAATACCCCTATACCCCTAAACCCAAATTAAATAAATGATTAAAAAAAGATAAACTTACCTATACTTACGTTGTAATGGCATGCGTTGTAATAGCATCTGCTATGTAATGCCATGCGTTGTAAAGGCAGTCGTTGTAAAAGATCCTGCGTTGTAATAGTAGCGTTGTAAAAGTAGTCCGTTGTAAAAGTTGCGTTGTAACTGTTGTTACCCGTATGCAGGCCTCCCAAGTGTGCGGTAACCCCGGGCCAGCGCTGTGTGTTAAGAGAGATGTCACCTCCCCCCAATACGTGGCCAGAGAGGGGCAGTCCCAGAGCATGTGCAAAATGTCCGCGCCTATCAGGTCGCATCTGGGACAGGCAGCAGTGTCAATCATGAAGTATTTGTTGATCCTGTCTAGGGACAAGTATGCCTGGTGCATTATATAAAATTGGATGATTCGGAAGCGGGCGCTGCGCGGGATGTTCACAGGGCAAGCTAGGATCATGGTCCATTCCTTATCCGTCCAGTCCCTCCCTCGGTGTGTGGCCCATTTGTCTCATATCGACTGTGTGGATCGTTGTGTGTGCAGGAGGAGGGCCTGTGCCAGCCAGTGTATGATGTGAGTACCGTTGCCCATCACATGCAGATACTGCATTGCAAGGTGCAACTGCGGCTCCTCCCGAACATCTCCCCAGGAATCTGTGTATGTCCTCAGGATAGACGCATGTGTCAGGAATTGTCCCGCCGGTAGACCCGTGCCCTCTGCTAGTTCCTCAAATGGGAGCAAAGCCCCGTCCGCGTAAAGGTCGCCTATCGTTTCCACTCCAGCCTCCTTCCAGCTCTCTAGTGTGCGCATCGTCACTGCTCCACCTCTTCTGGGTGTGCCCAGCAGAGGAACCGCAGGCGCATATGGCTTGGTTTCCCGGGTCAATTTCAAACTGCGGAGGAAACACTTGCGGGCCACTGCTACATGTAGAGGCAGTGGGCACGGTCCCTTGGTCAAGGGATGGAACAGCGTGCATATCTGTGTGTGTGTCCATATGTACGTGGAGGTGGCAGTGTCGTCTAAATGCGCATTGCTCAGCCAGTGTGTCACCCATTGTAGCTGTGCCGCCAAATAGTACAGCTCCATATTAGGAACCGCCAACCCACCCTCCGTTACTGGGGAGTATAGTTTCGTCAGGGCCACTCGGGGGCGTCCCGTGTTCCAGATCAGGTGACGGATCATCGATTCAAGGTCCCGGAAAAACTTCGCGGGGACGTAGAGCAGGGTGTTAGCAAAGTGATAGAGCAATCTAGGCAATGCTATCATTTTAGTTAAGGTTGAGATACTACTGCAATGCCTGGTCCAATGAATTACCAGGTTGAGCAGACATGTGTCTGAGATTACTTTTTTATTTTATAAAAAGATTAGAAAAATGCTTTCTTTGTAGCATCAAAAGACACAACCAAACATTTAACGAATTTCACAAACAATACATTCCATAAATGAAAACAACAATACAAATCAATACAGGTTTCAACCAATGAAGTTCAAAACAGTGTAAATTTCATAGACAACTGTACTATGCCTCAAATTAAATGATCTATGAGGCACCAATCCTGGATATAAAACAAACAAGTGGTCAAACAGAATGGAACACTGGCCTACTTGTTTATCATCTGCAAAAAGATACACAGTGCGCTTTCGTGTAATTCCTATTCGTTGTAGCACTTGGTGAAAAACGCACTGTGTATCTTTTTGCAGATGATAAACAAGTAGGCCAGTGTTCCATTCTGTTTGACCACTTGTTGTTTTCATTTATGGAATGTATTGTTTGTGAACAGTAGTATCTCAACCCAAGCTGTCCGGCCACTTTGTTTGTTTACTTGATTGAGAGAGGTCCAGGCCGGATAGTGACAGGACCCAAGCCTTCCCAGTCCCTTTTATCATTTTAGTTAAGGCAATCCTGCTCGGTACATTTAGTGGCAGCGTCTTCCAGAAAGCCATCTGGGCTCGTAAAGAGGACATGGCTCGTCCCAGGTTCCCCTCCAGTATGTTCTCCACGTCTCTATATATGTGCACTCCAAGATATTTAAAGGTGATTGGATACCAGGTTAGCCTGACTCCACCCAGGTGCACGTCGCACTCCCGCGTGTCTTGGCTAAATGAGTACACTCCGGACTTTGCCCAATTGACTTTAAGCCTCGATACTGTTTCAAACGTCCGGAAGATATCCGATAGGTCGTCCGGCACCGCTGTGAGGTCTCGTACGTACAGAAGCAAGTCGTCCGCGTACAGCGAAACTATGTGTGTACTATCAGCCAGTGGGATCCCCCAATCCGCCCCCCGGGTACGCAGCATCGCAGCCAGGGGCTCGATAGCCAGCGAGAAGAGTAGGGGCGACAGTGGGCAGCCCTGTCGGGTGCCTCTGCGCTCCCGCACTGCCTCTGAGAGCAGATTGCCCGTTCACACTCTGACACTGGGCTGTTTATAGATCAGGTCAACCATCTCTTCGAATGCGTCTCCCAGGCCAAATCTGTCCAGTACCGCTCCCAGATAGGGCCATTCCACCGAATCGAAGGCCTTCTCGAGGTCGAGAACCAGACAACCCAATCTCGGCCAGTGTGTCACGGCGGCGTCCTGTATGCGGGAGAGACGGCGGATATTACGCGAAGTGCTCCTCACCGGCCCAAAGCCATTTTGGTCAGCATGTACCAGGGCCGGGACCTCTAGAGCTAGGCGTCGGGCCAGCAAAGAGGTGAAGATTTTATAATCAGTGTTCAGCATAGCCAACGGTCTGTAGGAGCCCATGGTCATTCCGTCCCTACCTGGCTTCAAAAGCGACACCAGGTTGGCCTCATTCAGCGTGGCTGGAAGCGCCGAGTCTTCTATCGCAGCATTTTACATTTTAAGCAGTTCCGGGATCAGTGCATCTGAACAGGTTTTAAAAAATTCGGCAGGTAGGCCATCTGGACCCGGTGATTTGCCATTGGAGAGGGCGAAGATAGCCTCGCGCATCTCTTCCGGTGTGAAAGGCGCCCCCAAGTCTCCCCGCTGTGCGTCCGTAAGGGATGGCAGTGGGATGTTCTCCAGGTAGGCCGTTATGGCTTCCGACGAGACTCGCAGCTGGGATCTGTATAGGGCTTGGTAATGCTGCACAAAGGCCCCATGTATTGCACTTTGAGTGTACACTACCTCTCCCACCGCTGTCTGTATGGCGGACACCGGTTCAGTACGACCCTCCTGTCTGACCAGCCAAGCCAGCAGTCTCCCTGGTTTGTCACTAAATTGGTGCGTTCGTGCCGAGCTGCAGGCAGGGGCCCACTCGGCAATACTGGATTCCACGCCTCCGCGTCTCCTCCGCCAGTTGGGGAAGGCACAGTCCTCTCTGGGGGCTACTGGAGGGATCGTCGCAGGCCGCGCTGGGTCACCGGGCGCCAGCTCGGGGTCACAACTCCACCACTCACGTCTCCTCACAGCCAATCAGTGGCGACTCACCTCCGGGCCCCCAGCAGCGCAGTGGCGGGGCGGGTGTGGTACGGTGTCTGCACCGCCTTCTGGTCAGGCCCCTGGCAGGTGGGCGGCAGCGCGCCGGGTACGGCCTCCGGCAGCTAGGGGTCCTCCGTGTCGTAGCTGCGTTCTCCGGGGGGTCCGCCTCTGTCCGGGCCGTCGCTCGGTTATCGGGGCCTACTTGGCAGGCCCGAGCCGCGGCCTCTCGTGGTCTTCCCGCCGGTCCGGGAGTCGCCGGCCCCGCAGGCGGGCCGCAGGAAAGACCGGTGTCAGCCGCGCCGGGTCTCCACAGACAAAGTCGGCCCAGGTGCCGATTACCGCTCCGTGAGGGTCCGCTTGAAGTTACAGGCGGCTTCGGGCAAATTTGGCGGAGAACTGGCCCAGGGAAGGGGAGCTCGGCTCGGAGCTCTACCCTAACGCGTCCTCCGCCATTGCGCGCGTAGCCACGCCCAGGATTTCACCTTCACCCATGATCATGACCACGGACGCCTCGTTGGAAGGCTGGGGTGCAGCGCTCCGAGAGCTTCAAGTCAGTGGACACTGGAGTCCAGAGCAGCGCCAGTGCCATATCAATTTCCTGGACCTGACGGCCATTCGGTTGGCGTTGCAGGCTTTCCTTCCCAGAGTTCGCAACCATACAGTGCTGGTCCGGACGGACAATACGACGGTCATGCACTACGTCAACAAGCAAGGGGGTACCAGATCGCAAACCCTGTCCACAGAGGCTCAACGGATCTGGGATTATGCGGTTCTACACAAC
Organism: Lissotriton helveticus; assembly: GCF_964261635.1. Classification (NCBI taxonomy): domain Eukaryota; kingdom Metazoa; phylum Chordata; class Amphibia; order Caudata; family Salamandridae; genus Lissotriton; species Lissotriton helveticus. The sequence continues at coordinate 936,239,793 of NC_136071.1, forward strand.
ATCACTCTGAGAGCCGAACACCTGGCGGGCTCGCTCAACGTCAAGGCGGATGCCTTGAGTCGACAGACAGAAGTGACTCACGAGTGGGAATTAAATCAGTCCATTCTTGAGGAGGTGTTCTTGGTTTGGGGGACGCCATCCATCGACCTGTTTGCTTCTCCGGTGAACGCCAAATGCCGGTTTTACGCAAGCAAAGTTCACCATCAGGGGTCCCTGGGGAACGCTCTTTCGATGGCCTGGTACAGTACATTCTTTTACGCTTTTCCTCCCATTCCCCTCATTCCTTGAGTTCTCAGGAAAATGAAGGCAGAGCCTTGCAAAATGATTCTAATTGCTCCAGCATGGCCCAGACAATTCTGGTACACAGAACTTCTGAGGCTTTCCCAAGCTCCTCCAATTCGCTTACAACCCATTCCGTCTCTGTTGTCAAGGAGTCAGGGGCAGGTTTACCATCCGGATCCGAAATCGCTCGACTTGACAGCGTGGCTCCTGAGCACAGAGAGTTCCGTCATCTAACACTCTCCCAGGAATGTAGAGAGGTTTTGTTTCAGGCCCGAGCACCAAGTACCAATAAAACTTACAAAGCAAAATGGAAGAGATTCTGCTTGTGGTGTCAACGTCAAGGTCTCCATCCTTACAAGTCCCTACCTCATCAATTGTTGCCATATTTACTATCTTTGGCTAAGTCTGGCTTGGCACAGTCATCTGTGAAGGTACATCTTGCAGCCATATCAAGGTTTCGACGCAGTCCTTCAGGTCCTTCTTTATGGTCCTCTAGGATTGTTAAACAATTCTTAAAGGGCTTGTTCCCGATGTATCCTCCAGTTCGTCCTCCTCCACCAGTTTGGCAGCTCAACCTTGTCTTGGCCTAACTCATGAAAGCGCCGTTTGAACCTGTGCACAAGGCGGATTTGAAGTTCCTGTCTTGGAAACTTGCCCTCCTCTTAGCTCTAACATCAGCGAGAAGAGTGAGTGAGCTTCAAGCACTCTCCATAGTGCATCCATTCCTGCAGTTTAAAAAGGATGTTCCTATTCTTCGCACCAATCCGAAGTTTATTCCTAAGGTGCCATCTGAGTTCCACTTGAATGAACCTTTGATTTTGAAATCTTTCTTTCCGCACCCTTCTACGGCTTCGGAACGCACGCTACATTCTTTGGACGTTCAGAGATGCTTAAAATTTTACTTAGAGCGCACACGTCCCTTTCGGAAATCAACCCAGTTGCTTGTGGCCTACAGCGCACCACAGAAGGGGTTTCCTTTGGCAAAGAGTGGTATTTCCCGCTAGATCTCCAGTGCGATTCAATTCTGTCATCAGGAAGCAGGCAAGCCACTGGACAGAAAAGTCTGTGCACATTCCACAAGGTCGGTGGCATTGTCTGTGGCTCTCTTCTCGGGAGTCCCCATTAAGGACATATGCAGGGCAGCAACGTGGAGCAGTACTCATACCTTCACGAAACACTACTGCCTGGAGTCTGCAGGACGAGACGACGCGGCTGTTGGTCAGGCAGTCCTGCGGAATCTTTTTCATTGAGAGGTGAGCTTTCCCTACAATCCCTCCATCCTGGTGAGCACATTTTGTTTGTTTTACTATGATATATGTATTGCTGATATGGTAATGTGATGCCATGTATTGACAAAATGTGTTCTTGGTGATTTACTGATAGCTACTCTGATACAAAGCATGGGAATCTATGAAAGTTCCAATACTGGGGCAAGAAAACAAGTTACTTACCTGTAACTTTGGTTCCCCAGTATTGGTAACTTTCAAAGATTCCCATGCGCCCACCCTCCTCCCCTGGGAAAGCTCGGTCTTTTGGCAGAGATAGTGGCGGTTTGCACAACGGCTACGAAAATCTGAGGCTCTGAGCTCTTTCAGGAAGGTTCTATGGGGTGAGGCTGCTCTGATTGGTCCTGGCAAAAGTTTGGTCTCTTTTATAAAAAGAGGGTGATAGGATACAAAATGAGATGAGGCCTAGGCCTATTTGTCTCTTTTGTTTCTATGGTTTTTTATACTACCGAGGCTCCCATTCCGACGACGGGGAATGATACAAAGCATGGGAATCTATGAAAGTTACCAATACTGGGGAACCAAAGTTACAGGTAAGTAACTTGTTTTCTTCTGCATGGTGTGGCATGTATGCCACACCATGCAGGAAGGTGCAGTTGGTGATCTGACGGTGACGTCTTGCATGTCAGGCTTTTCAATGAGCCTAACAGCAGCTGCCCTCAGACCACTGAAGGACCTCCAGCCAGACCAGGATTTAACTCCTAATCTGGCAGCCAGTGGCACCTCAGCTTTGGTGGTCCTACAGCAGACGGCTCATTGCCACCCTGCTGTAGGACAACCAAAGTCGTAATCATGCTCTCAATATGCTATTCAGTGTGTTCTTTTATATATTATCTACCTTTTCACCCAACTGTTCGTCCTCATGTTTCAGTATGCATTCTTTCATTTTGTGTAACCTCATCATTGATTAGAACACCTGCATCGCAGTTTTTACACAGGGGTCTATTTTTGTCTCTTTTCTCTCAGTGTGTTTTCAGCCATTGTGTTTGGTGCTATGGCATTGGGGCAGACTAGTTCCTTTGCCCCAGACTATGCTAAAGCTAAGATGTCAGCATCTCACATGTTCATGCTGTTTGAGAGAGTACCCCGCATTGACAGTTTCAGTGAGGAGGGAACAAAGCCTGTAAGTTATTTTATTTATGGTACATTTTGAGGTTTTTTTTTTGCTTTTCAGTCTAAACTGAAGTTTTCTGTTTTACCTGCCAATCCACTGTTATTAAAATGAACTTTTCTTTAATAGTTTGTTTTTAACTTTAACTTCATTATTTCTTGTGAGTGATTATTTTCCTTCCCTTAATTACCTAAAATTCCCATTCAGTGTCACTCACATTGCTTGTCCCAGTGAGGCACTAGACTGCATTTTAAAGTTAACCTTTTTCATATAAGTTTAGAATACTATAGCAAGACAAATTATATCAGTTCAATAGCTGTTCATCCACTCTCTAAATGATCAATCATTTTATTTCTGAAGTCTTACGCTAAGATGACTGGCATAGAATGGAAGTGAGACGTAAATAAAGTGCACTGTATTGTCGATAGTTTGGGAGCTCAAATGTTACAATTATCAGATTTCTTTTTATATCCATAGATTTGGCTGATAACAATTACTTGTCTAATAGAAATCCAGTAAGACCCGCAAATGTATAAAACTATTTTGAAGACATTTGAGGACTTGATTGAGCAGTATTACTACAGAGCTGTTGATTTCACAGGTTTATTACATGCCTGTTTAAGAAATGTAACTGTGTAAATCTTTAATGTATTTAAATAGCATTCATAATTAATGAATTCACTAAATTGACACTAGCTGGCTGTACAGATAACAATGTAGGACACCACTTACATAGTATAGGAGATCAGCATTAAACATTTTACATAGAAATTCAACATATATTGTTGCAGCAGACAATGCACAAAATCCTTGTATTCTGAGATTATATCCAATCCATTTATATACACCTTCTTTTTAGTATTACAAAACTGAATTGTTTTTGATTATATGCAACCCACAAATAGATGTTGGTAGCTTTTTTATTTCATATGATTAAGTATTTGGTTTATTTACTCTTTAGCACCCAAATAAACATAATCATTGTTCTCGGTTTCTTCTACTCTTTTACCTCATCAAATAGCAAGGTTTTGGCATCTCTTTCTAAGCAGTATTGCTTAAGACTATTGAATTTGATGCATGTATATGCTTCAATTGTTTGACAATGTATTTTATTAATTCACTCACAGGAGATGTTTGATGGCAATGTGGCATTCAAAAATGTCATGTTTAATTATCCAACTCGACCTGATGTGCAAGTTCTTCAAGGGCTGAATGTGAAAGTAAAGAAGGGACAAACATTGGCTCTCGTAGGCAGCAGTGGCTGTGGAAAAAGTACTTCAGTTCAACTATTGGAAAGGTTCTATGACCCTCATAGTGGTGAACTGGTAAATATACATATTTCAGAATGTTCAGTTCATTTATGTATGAGTGTATACTATAAATATGAAAATGTAAAATCAGTATTAAGAAAGTTTGTATTTAGTTACTAAAATAAATGGTATTGTAAAACGATCCATTTCACAATGTTTTGCAAGATAGAATTGAATCTAGGTGTTTAAAAGTGAACAGAAATAGTTTGAAATGTATTTTGATTGAAACTTTCATTGAAAATATATCCTATACACTACTATGTAATGGTGGTTGAAATAGTTTGGTTTCTAAGGCTATGCCAGTTCCAAGAAGGGAAAGGCAAATTCAGAAGTGGTGACTTTCCCACTCAACTGGCTTGTCCTGTGCATCAAGATCTGCTATGTGTTCTTCAAGAAGGATCCCCCTGAGGGCATCTGAGCCAATTCCACCAGGGCAAAGTCCAGCTCTTCAGTGCTGTTTTGAGGTGTTCCCATTTTGTATATTGGCTATGGTGCAACATTGGCTTCAGTTCACACTTTTACCAGTCATTACTGTCTTTACTATGAAGTCTGCCAATATGGCCATTTTTGTCAGGTCGATATTGCAGAAAATTTTGATTTAACCATCACCCCACACCCATCTCATGGAAGGTACACTTGCTATTGATTGAAGTGGTGAGGAATCTGCAGGTAGATATATTAATCAGATGAAAAGGTTAGTTATCTTTTGTAAAGATCTTTCTGGTGGATGCTCTAAAATCATATTCCTCATCAATATAGTCCACCTCCCTTTTTTAAGGATTGGTTTTACAGTTGTTAATAAGGGACCAAGCTATTTTTTGAACAGTATGATTTATGGTTGGTTGGTTGAAGCTTTTATTCGATATGCAAGATATCTTGAAAGCGTACACAAATACAGCATTTTTAAGAAAACTGGAAAAATACATTTTAAGAGCAGTATTGAATGTACAGTTAAAAAAGATAAAAAGACATGAAATATCAGAATAAATTAACTAAAAAACGAATTAAACCGCTATTGACAATCTCTTGCAGCGAATCAGCCAAAAATGTTTTAAAAATGTGGCTACACCACAAACAATAGGAGGTGAAGTGTCCGTCATAAGGATGCGAAGAGCTACCAGATGGCTACGCGTGCCCATATTGCGACAAAGGGGTTTGAGCCAAAAGCCCCTGGGTTTAGCATAGTCCGGGCATTCAAACAATATGTGCGGTATGGACTCTGTCCTCGTGGTGCAACAGGCGCAAAAGGGGGACGTGTGGACACCCGATTTCCACTTAGACACCAGGGCACCAACTGGAAGGGAGCCCACTCTAAATTTAAAATACAGTGCTCGATCAGTTGCCAGGGTAATTAAGTCCAGATATGGTTCGTAGACTACAACATCTTTAATTATTAAAAAGGCAGCTGTAGATTTACTATGTCAACAGCGTTTGATACTGTCAGCCATCCCTTACTCTTGGACAGGCTGGCTGGCTTAGGGTTTCGAGACTCAGCATATCATTGGTTGGAATCCTTTTTGTTGGGGAGAACCCAGAGAATTCAGCTGGGAGATATGGTTTCAGGAGTGGGAGAACTTACTTGTGGGGTCCCTCAGGGCTCTGCATTGTCTCCCCTCCTATTTAACCTGTATCTACAACCCTTAATAAAAACTCTGACCGAGATGGGTTGCCGCGTATTTAATTACGCGGACGATACTCAGTTACTATTAAGCATGGAGGACACTGAACTGGCCCAGCTACAAGCACAGGAGGTACTTAGATATACAGTTAAATGGATGTCAAGTAACCTCCTGAAGATTAATCCTGAGAAAACTGAGGTGCTGATAGTTTCATCTACTTGCTCCCCCGTGGAGTGACCTGTATTGGCCTCAGGAATTGGGCTCTACCCCTAAACCAGCCGATTCGGTAAAAAGCCTTGGCATCAAGATAGATAGCGCTCTATCAATGAAGAGCCAAGTCTCTACCGTGGTAGGAGTCTGCAATGGTCTCATAAGACAACTACGTAAATTAGTCCCACTTTTGTCCCAGTCTATGCTCCGTACCGTAGTCTCGGCCACTATACTCTCGAGACTGGACTACGGGAACGTTCTTTATCTGGGCCTACCAAAGACACTAACTAACAGATTGCAGGTGGTTCAAAATGATGCAGCAAGACTTATTTTTAAACTCCCACGGAAATCTCATGCTTCTCCGTTGCTACAGAATCTTCACTGGCTGCCAGTGACACAAAGGTATGTTTTCAAAAGTCTCTGCATAGCCCATGAATCTATTTATGGTCAAGCCCCTGCATATGTTAAGGAAAGGCTGGAGATCTATCGACCTGAAAGAAGGCTAAGGTCCTCTGAGGCTCAACTGCTGGTGTGTCCCCGGTTTAAATTAGCCACAAAAGGTGGCAGAGCCTTTTCAGTTTTGCTGCTGAGGATTTGGAACAAACTACCTGAAGCCCTTCGTAAGGATGGAAATAGGCTCCATTTCAGAAAGACCCTAAAGACCATTCTGTTTAGGGCAGCGCTGAACTTAGTTTAGCCTCTCCATTCCATGATGTTGATTAGGCCGTTATGTTTTGTGGTCAAAGCGCCTTGAGACCTGCCGGTGAGTTGGCGCTATACAAGCCCATAATAACAATAACAATAACAATGTCTAGAATTTGTCACTAGCTGGTCCGCTACCCATTTCCAGTAGAGTCTTTTCAAAACATCTTTTGGTGGAGCCGTTCTTGATGACCAACAGTCCCCAAGCCCAATATCCTCCAAAAGTTTTTTCGTGTCTCTCAACCACTTGATCTTTGCCCAACCGCCCAATCTCATTATCTCTGCCAGCCCATCAGCATATGATTTTAACTCTTCACCCCTCCAAATACGCGCCCATAGAAGGAGTGGCCGAAGCCGGGCTTGATCTTTGATATTCTTACACCCAGTGTCCAACAGCACAGGCAGTATGATTTATAGTAATTTAAACGGACTCATCTCCACCTCTGAGGGCATGGAATAAGGATGAGGAACTGACTACTGCACACCAGGGTGGCACCTTTTAAAGGTCCGTGATGTTGGATCCAGGGTTAAATAACAGGCTAAGAAAGATATGGGGCACCATGTCCCAGACCGCAGCTACTTCAATGTTCAGCATCCATTTTGCAAAGATTCAAAAGTGACAAATCTGCAAGTAGATTAGAGTATCCAGTAGAAAAATCATTACTGGAGGTAAGTAATTTGTTCATGCGTGAATTGTAGGCACTATGTTTCTCTTCCTGGGGACTACTCATCAAAGTCATAAGCACTGAAAAGTTCTGCCCACGTGCGGCATCCTGGAGCATACACAAATGCATATACATATATGTATGTTTAAAAACTTAAAAGTACAAAGAACCCTCAAACATACATGTATATGTATATAAACATACATATGCATGCAGCCTAAATGCCTACATTTCATTTTTCATTTAAAATAAACACATATATATTTAGCATTTCCGTAACATAGAACATGCATGCACGCACTGTTTTAATATTGCCTTTATTTTCAAAGAAAAAGGTAAAGTAATAGCAGGCATGTTAGCCCATAGGCTGCATAGAGAAGCCATATCATAATAAAACTGGTGCCATGCCTTTTAGACCTCCAAGACCGCCATGCTCCCATCATGCTCCACAGGTGAAAGTTAGGCCAGTTCTCTTTTTCCGCCTCCTTATGTGAGGATCCTGGGGCATTGAGCTTGTCGGTCTTTGACTTTTCTGTCACAAATTGTTTACTAGAAGCTTTTTTCTTGACTTCACTCAACGTCTTTTGCTGCTGGCTAGGCATTTACCTTGTTTTCCGACTATTTGGTACATTTAATTAGTCAGAAATGCCGGCTTTGTTCAATAACTGTCCTCCATGTGGGAGAAATATGGCTAAATCTGACCTACAGCAAGTCTGTATTGTGTGTTTGACATCATCCCACAGCCAGGCAAGTGCTATTACTGCCAGCAAATTTCCAAGAGGACTCTGTGTGACAGAGAGATGATTAAGCTACATGCCTTGCAGGAGAGAGGAAAGGTGAGATCCACAAGTGGCCTTGGAAGCATCCATCAACCTTTCGAAGAGCCCTCCTCTCATAAAAGATCCAAGCACAGGGGCAGAACAGAAAGCATCACACGGCTTCGCCTTCGCCAGAAAGGAGGTCGATGTTGCTACAAATACCTATTTGTTCCCCGACGGCGTCAAGATCTACGCCAGAAAGGCCTCTTCAGAATGCATCACAGTTGAAGGAGAAGGTGCCGTCGAGACAATTAGCACCACCTACGTCGATGAAAACAAACTCAATGTTTAGACTGACTACTTTGAGGCCAGGTGCAGAAGTTCATAGATCTTCACTTCAGACAACAAAATGTTAGTCGACATCAGTATGCCTGATTGGGTCGGCGTCGCAAGCTTCTCCGCCACTCTAGGCGGTGACAACCTAGGAACAGCAACGGGCAAACTCGAGAACTTCCCCAATGTCGAAGCATGGATGTTCGTGTTGAGATCCTTGTCATTGCCCGGATGTAGAATGTCACCAATGAGAACTCCGCTGTCAAGATACAAGATATAGACAGTTGGTGTTGAGATCATCGCAGTCGGTATCACCGATGTAGAGTCAGAGAGAGTCATCGTCGAGGGGCCCGATGTCGAGGCTTAAATCTCCACACCTCTCACCACTGGCAAAGAGACAAAACCAGCAGCGGGCAGCTAGTTTGCCATTTATAGACCCTGCAGCATACCGAGTACCTTGCAGCGTACAGTTATTACGGCGTTGAGGTACCCCTCGCCGTTGACAGAAATACAAGTAACCTGAGGGCGCAGATCAGTCGCGAGATCTAGACGGTCGATGTCGAGAGAGTCATCATCCTCCCCAGGCATCGGAATTGTTCAGATTATGCCAGAGGGATCTCTGATTTCAGAAAGATAGACACCACCAGTTAATCTTTTGCCGCACTGGCTCCAAAGCATTAAGGAGTGGAGTGTTCCGCATAGAAGTCCAGGAACGGATTTCTAGGATCTAGTTGGTACACCTTCTCCAAAGACAACTGATACTAGGTCTCCTCAAGGGTCTAGTAGGAGAACAAGGTCTCCCTCGACAAGAAGATCACTTTCCGGAACACCTCTCAGGCGTTCTTCTCATTCTTGCTATTCTCATTGGTCCCAATTTCGAAGCCACAAGCGTAGATCGCACTGTTGATCCACAGACACATCTAGACCATCTGTTTGTAACTATTCGCCTACTTTGTCGGCAACTCCTTCTGCCAGAGTATCTCCAGTTGATGATATTGTCACTTTCAATGAGATCCTGAGTAGAGGTAAAACTAAATTGAACATTGAGATGCCTACATCAACTACATTGCATCTATTATATTGAAGACACTGCATCACAGGTCTTCTGCAAGACCTATGCTTCCACTGGTCCCTGATCTGATTGAACCAGCTCTATAAAGATTTCTAACACCAGCCGCATTAGAGTCTGCACCACCGCACATTACAAAAAAATATAAAGCTCCAGATCATGACCCACTTTTTCTAAGAGCAGATCCACCCCGGAATTCAGTCATAGTGGCAGCGGTCAGAAAGGTGCATCCAGGAGCTTCCTGTAAACAAATGGACTCTCTGGAAAAAAGGATGTGCATTACCTCTGCTGCTTGTATGAAAGTTGCCAGTGCCTCTGCACTTTTAGGAAAATATGACAGGGCCCTTTGGGACTCCCTATCTAGATTCACAGAGAAACTACCCAAGGAAGAACAACAAGATTTCCAGGAAATTCTCCAAGAGAGCGACTTGGTAGCTAATCAGGTTACCAATGCTGCAGCTGATGCTTCGGACCTAGCAGCCCATGGGTAATCCCATGGTATCTGTGCTAGATAGTCCTCCTGGCTTTGACTCACTGGCCTCAAACCAGTAGCTCAGCGCAGGATCATAAACCTCCCCTTCAGTCGGTCCGGAGAAACGCAAAGAATTCTGGCGCCAATACTGACCTCTCGACCATCATCATTTTTAGGAGAGGGTTCAAACCCCTCACTGGACAACACAGCTACAACATCAACCCAGTTTGCACTGCCATCAATGTCAGCTGGGACGAGGAAGACGAGCTTCCAGACCAACAGTCTCTTTGACTAAACCACTGGCAAAGCATGAACATCTGTTTCCCCCATCCTTGTTTCCCACTTCGGTGGAGCTAAGTATCATGGCACACCTGGACGAGTGGCAAAAAACAACAAAAGACAAGTGGGTGTTCAATATTGTGCTGAATGGTTGCTTAATCAGATTCAAGTCACCACCTCCGACAGTTTCACCTCAGAGAATATCTGTACATCAATACAACGTACTTCAGGTGGAGGTAACTATTCTGCTGCAAAAAGAAGCCATAGAAAAAGTTCCCTTGTCCCAACAATGGCGGGGAATTTACTCCTGCTACTTCTAGGTGCTAAATCAGGGTCCAACCCGGGAGTATTGACCCGTACTCGACTTGAGTCTTTTAAGCAAATGTATCCGCAAGGAGAGGTTCAGCATGCTGGCACTGTAGATGGATAGTCTCTTGCATTTACTTCTCTTACCAGTTAGCTAACAAATAACTCTATGGTAGACCGAAGGCCCATTCCACCAGGGGAGAGGTCTCCACTACAGCCCTTCTAGGAAATGTACCGATTGCAGAAATCTGTAAAGCTGCCACATTGTGATCGGTACACACCTTTGCTCGCCACTATTGCTTAGATTCTGACACTCAGGCGAATGCCCAGTTTGGGCAAGCCTCCTTAAGGAACCTGTTTGGGTAAATTATCCTTAGAGTGTATTAACTGTTCTGGTGTTCTGGGGATGGACTTGCTATTCTATTCAGTGCTTTTGACTATTGATGAGTATCCCCTGAAAGAGAAGGATATGTTTACATACCTGTAATCCTAGTTCTCTTCCAGGAGTATAGTCATCAAAGTCATAAGCAACCCACCCACCTCCCCGGATGAATACCATTTACAGCAGCACTCTTCTTCCATTTTATCACTACACATGATGGTACGCCGTAAAAAAATACCTGACCTGACTGTCACCTGTTAGGCATGATGGGAAAATGGAGGTCTTGGAAGCCCTAAAGGCATGGCACCAGTGCTATTCTGTTATGGTTTCTCTATGCTACCTATAGGCTTACATGCCTTCTATTACTTTGCGTTTTTCATTGAAAATAAAGGCTATGTTTAAATAGTGAAAGCGTGCATGTTCTATGTTACAGGAATGATAAATAGATATATGTTTATTTAAAATCCAATGAAATCTTGGCATTTTAGCCTATTTTGGTGGTTTCGGCTGCATGTATATGTATATTTATATGCATATATGTGTATATTTTTAAGTTTTTGTGTATATGTATACAGACATATATTTATGTATTATATATATGCCCCAGGATCCCGCAACTGGGCTGGACTTTAAGTGCTTATGCCTTTGATGAGTATACCCCTGAAAGAGAACTAAGATTACAGGTAAGTAACGTATCATTCTCTTTGCTTCCAGGGGATCCGCCCTAAACACCCTGCATGATCTCCACACAGGCTGCAATAATCTCCACACAGGCTGCAATAAAGCCTGGGTGGAGAACATGCCCAGGCTCCCTGTCCCAATCTGAAGGGCGAACTACGGCGCTCAGACCAATCAACACTGCAAAGCTTTGTGATTGGCTTAGGGGAGCCTGGGTGCTTTCTTTGAAGACGCGCTGAGGAGACACGACGTGGGAGAGATGGAGGAGAGACGCGCAATCAGGTGGGTGTATTCTCCCCCCCTCCAGCCCCCGTACATCCCTCCTCCATCCCGCCAGCACGTACCGGCCACCACTGTATACTTTAGCACAAACATCCCATCACAGCATTACTGCTGTGTAAAAATGACTGATAGTTGTAAGAATGACTGATAGTCAAATACAACAATGCATATGATAAAGAGCAGGTCAGTACTTTTAGAATGATGCATTTTATGAGGCCATGAAAAGTCTTGCATTGTGTCGGTAACAATGCTCAGCTGTGGAACAAATTGTCCAAGCATGTGCAACAAAGGGAGTAGATTTCAGGCAAATTAGAAGGTTAAATAAAGAATAATGAACAACAAACAAGGAACTTGGCCTACACCCTTGCAATAATCAAACGTGCGTCTCATTTCTGCTTTGTATCAGTTGAAAGAGATCCCAAATAGGATAAATTAACGGTCAGTGCGGGGCATTCAATATATTTTGTGACTAACATGCTTCCAGAGAAACAACGTCTGCGATGGCGGCTAGTGAGTGTTCAGGGGGCTCGACCGCATGCAGCAGAACAGCCTGGAAATCAACCAGGATAGCGTTCCAACTGGCGGCAGGGGTGTGGTCCCTTCATGCATTCTCTGTATAGGGCAACGCTTTCCACTTGAACCCATGTAGTCATGGATCATTCCCAGGCAGTGATCATGGCAGGGTAATGAAGCGTTTGGCTAAAAGAAGGCCTAGGTCAAGGAATCGGTTAGTGGCTTAATGTTTTCAATTGAGTCAGTGTAGGTCTAATGAGCAATCCTCCCATGTGTGTAGTGAGGTGTGCCATGTGCAAGTCGATAAATGTGATAAAACACCTCGCCAATACTGGTCAAGGGATGGACAGGCTCACAGCATGCGCAGAAAGTCTGCATCGAGCAGCGGGAGCAGCCGGCATCCGTGCCATGAGAATAGCGATTAATCTTCGTTGCAGTAAGGTAGGCTCTATAAAGTATGTAATACTGGATGAGACAAAAGCAGGCATTACGTTGGACCTGAACAGGCCTCTTAGTGTAGTGTTCCATTCCTTGTCAGTGCATGGGCGGGCAGGGTCTGTCTCCTAATGTCGGTGCAGGGGGGTGAGCAGTTTCACTGCATGTATGCGCAGGGATTCAGCGAGGTAACGTGTTAAATGTCTCCACATTCCCATTATATGGAGTTACTGAACAGTAAGGTGTATCTGGTGCTCTCGCGTCATGTTCCCCCATCTGTCCTGAGCACTCCTATTAGAGAGTTATAGAGGAGGAAATGACCAGGAGGCAGACTCTGTTCCTCAATCAGAGACTCTTGAGGGATGAGAGTACCCTAACAGTATAGGTCATCCAGTGCGTGGCATCCTATTTCATGCCTAGGGCTATTTAAGCCAGGGAGGTGACGTAGCCTTCCCTCGGTGTGGCAAGTAATGCTAGGGCCGGGCATCAGGGTTTGCTGCCTTAGAGGGAAAGAATCTCTGTTTGTAACAATGATACACAACTCGCAGGAGAGTGAGGAGAGGCAGCTTCACCCTGGAACAGGGGGTGAAACAAATAGAGAATGCTAGGTAAGCTCCAGGCGAGAGAGACAGGGGCAGCAGTTTGGAGGCCTACCAGTCATCGGACCACCCATTGGAGATGGGAGACAACGTAATAGTGCTCAGATTTTGAGACTGCAAACCCACCCCCATTCATAAGCAAATAAAGCTTGTGCAGCGCCACCTTACAACGAGTGTTGTGCCAAATAAACTCCCTTACCCTGTCTTAATGGATCGGAAGAAGAGTTTGTAATACTGAAGGGTAGATTGGTATAATAGTATACCAGACCAGGCAACATGACCATTTTAATGAGCGCTATGCAACCTGCCACCCAGAGTGGCAGTGACCTCCAAAATCCCACCTGTGCCCGTAACGACAACACAGTTTGGGTGAAGTTTCCGTCAAAAAAGTCAGGAGATGTGTGGAAAACAATAATACCCAGATTGTGAAACAAGGTAGGTTGCGTTGTCAGTCACACTCCATTGAGGTAAGAGGAAGGGTCCAGAGTCATGCTGGTAAATGGGAAAAGACAGGATTTGGCCCAAGTTACCTTAAGGCCTGAAAGGACGGAAAAGCTGTCAAAAGTTAAGGTGACTTCAGCCAGAATAACATGGATATCCTTATACGTGTACAATGAAACCGAGTGTACAAAATCGCCTAGTGGTACCTCCCCAGTCTGACCGTGTGTGCAGAGGGCAAGCGCCAGAGCTTTTATTGCCAGTGAAAAGAGCAACAGAGAAGGTAGGCAGTCCTGACCAGTGCTCCTGTCTGAGATGTGTCTGAGATAATGGCGCCCATATTCACTGTGGCAAGTGGCAAGTTGTAAAGAGGTTTTTACCATCTTAATAAATAACTTTTCCAGGCCATAACACAGCAGCACGTAGAATAGAAAGGCCCAATCCAGTCTATCAAAAGCCTTATCCAAATCCAGCACCAGGCAGCCTGCTTGTGAGGCCAAGAGCGAGGGGCATACTCCAGGATCCGAAAGAAACTCCACAAATTGAGCAAGGTACTATGGGCCAGGATAAACCCGCTTGATACAGGGACTGATGGTGTCAGGCAATTGGCAAGTATTTTGGCTAATGTCTTATAGTCTGTATTGAGGAGTACTAATGGTCTGTTTGAGCCTAATGCAGTAGGGTCTCTGTCTGGCTTAGGGAGGGATATGAGCAATGCTTCACAGAGCGTTGCAGGAAGGCAGGAGGCCAATGTTGCTTCAACATCTAGGGGCACATGCATCAACATTTGAATTTGCGATTACCAAACAACGATTTTTAAGGAATTTCTATTTGGTAATTGCAAATGCCTATGCATATAGAAATCACAGAAAAATGTGCGATTCCTAAACATTACTTAATAGCGATTCTGTAAATAGCGAATCGCTATTAGGTAATGTGACTCTATTCATTCCTATGGGCCTTTGGGCCCATTTGAATGAATGGTAATGCATTTACAAATTGTGATTACCAAATTGGTAATCGCAAATTGCTAATGCAAAGCCAACTGTGCCGGGGGGGCCTAAGGACCCCCTGAAGCAACCCAAAAACGGATGCAACTGTGCACATGTAAAGCACACACATGCCCTAAGGTAAGGGCATGTGTGCGCTACATGGCACTTTAAAAAATGCATAAATAATTCCATCAACTTGACATTGATGGTAATTAGCGGTTCCAAAGTGCACAGTTCGCATTTAGGAAAGGCTTTTGGCATCTGCATTAGGGTATCACAAATTTGTGATTCTCTATTTGCATTTGCAATTCCCTTAATTGCAAATTGCCAAAAAGGTACATGCATCAGAAAAGGCCATTGTGCAATCGCAAATGGCTGGTTTCTGCGAATCGCACTGTTTGCGATCGCAACATGGGCTGATGCATGTGCCCCCTAGTGTTTGCAGGCGGGGGCCTACAAGCGGTGCATATTCCGTATGAAATTCAGCTGGGAGACCATCCGGTCCTGAGGTCTTGCCGGTGGCAAACACACGGATGGCCTCCTGTATCTCGAAGAGTGTAATATGGTTGTCTAGGTCGGCTCTTTTCTCCGGTGTTATCTGAGGAAGGTGCACGTCAGCCAGGAAAGAGTCAACCCCTCCTGCACTCCCAGGCGTCACTGATTAATAGAGTGAATGAGGATGGCAAGTTACCTCATCGTGCATGTCACATTGTGTATGCAAAATGGTTCCAGTGGCAGTCTGCAATTCTGTTATGGGATGTCTCGGTTGGTCTTGGCATATATAAGCCACGCCAATAGTGACCCTGATTTGTCTGCCCCAGCATGTGTTCTGACAGAGTGAGCTGCATAGTTGAGATAACGTAGTCTTTCTAATTATACAGTGTATCAAAATATTCTGTTATGGTGGTGCCAAGGGAGGTTAGGAACAGGCGGCCCTCTAGTGCTGGTTGTAGCCTCCATGTGGGGATGGGGGAAAGTCCTGACTCTTAGTTCAGTTGTAAATACTGGGGATTGTGGACGAATGAGTGCAACCCAAATAGTCAACATATTTTATGTATGGAAGTATGTCAGAAGTGCCAACTAGTCGATCAATGTGGACATGAAGATCATGTGGATATGAGTAGAAAGAATAAATCCTAGTGTCAGCATTACGCAAGTGCCAGATGTCCAACAATTGCTAGTGCACAAGCCAGTCATCAGTATGAAGGCATTAGATGTAGCAGCCGTGAAAGAAAGTGGGGCGAAGAAGTAATCCAAGTCTGTCCTCAGTACATTGTTGAAGTCACCCTAGAAGCTAGGGGATTCCACTCCAGCCTGAGAGTACCCCAGACACTCTGTTCAGGAACAATGCTTGATCTGAGTAGGGGGCATTTATGTCCCCAGTTGGGATATGGTGGTCATCAAGTCAGCCCTTAATAAATGCATCCGAACCCTCTGGATCAACCATAGTAATGTCTGCTGTGAAGGCGACTCCGGGCTTAATCCATACCAAGACGATGCACGCATAAGTGGAATAGTTGCTGGAATAAATGTAACATAACATGTGTATTTGTAAAGCGCACGTACACCACCATGGGTATCTTGGCGCTAAATAACAGATGTTGTTGTTACTCAACTCAATGGTACTCATTTTATCAACCGCAGATGGATGAAAGGCTGAGTGGACTCGGCAGGATTTGAACATGTGACCATGAGGTCGAACACAGGCCCCTACAGTAGACGCATTAGTCCACTGAGCCACCAGACCCGGCTGTGCCAGCGTCTCTGCAATTTCTCAGCTTACATACGTATTAAATAAGATTCTTGCAAAAAAGCAGTATGTGTAGAGTGGTGGCGCAGGTAGGAATAAACAGCATATCTGCAGGAGGGTGTGCGCATGTCCCGGTCATTCCAGGTAATGATATTAATGCATGTCATAGCGCTGATTGACAAGTACATAGTGACCAGTCACTGAAGGAAGGCAACAAGCAGGACTCACTCTGAGTAGGTGCGGGCAACAGGTTTGTGGCATGTGGGCAAAGATATGAACGCAAGAAACAAAACTAAAAATACCATAGAGGCAGAGGGACGAAAGGTATCCTCCCAAACCATAGAACATCAAAAGTCTGATGTGGCAAACTAACCAATGGGTGTAGGTGTGTGTACAAGGGACAAGCGTGTTAAAACCCCAGTATGAAAGTAGAGCATGATCACCTGTTTAGTGGACCTGCAATACCAACCGTGTGGTTGGTGCGTTTCTGAAGCCCATGTCCCACCACCATATAACAAGCAAAATACGATTGATGGAGCGCAATGAACAAACTTATTTTGGTGATAGAAAGAGCAGGGAAAAAAGGGGGTGGGATACCGGGGACGACATAAGTAGAAATAAGGTACAGGTGTATATCTGGCATATCAGAAAAACCCAGCAGTAAGGTTCAGAGGAGTTTGTCCGCAGTCTGAGGGGTCACTTTAGGCTGCACAGCAGGATCCAGTCTAGAAGGCCAGGTTGTGGAGGAGCTGTTGTCACCCGGGGACCTGGCCCATTCTTCCTCCAGGTCCGAGTTGTAGAATATATCACGCATCACCCCAGTCATCTGCACCTTTCTTGTATTAACTTTTCCAGATTCGGTGCGGTTCTGGGTGTCAGGGTTTGCTCCTCCCGGCATTGGTTTCTACGTCAGTGGCCCCCTTCCCATCATCGCCATCATCGTCACCCCAGGTTGGTATGGGTTAAGGCATGTAAACGCGGAGGTCTCAATCTAGTCCCAGATCTCCTTGGGGTCTATGCAGAAAGTATTTTTTCCTCTCTACAATAGCATGAAGTCACTCAGGAAACAGAAGAGAGTACCTTATATCCAGATCACAGAGCTTGCGTTTGACCACTAGAAAAGAACTATTCTGGTGTTGCACTGCCAACATGTAATCCGGTAAAAACATGACACCACTAGGTTGGTAAGTTCACAAACCTCTTTGAGGTCTCGGTGATGCAGTAGGCTGAATGCTAATGATTTCGGGTTAGCTCCAGGTGAGGATTTTTTTCGGGTACACGGTGCGATCGCTTAACGGAAAAGAACGGCTACAGAGCAGCGTGGGAGATTATGTCACGTATCCATTACTCTTCATAGGCGATTGCATCTTGCCCCTATATGTTTTCGGAGAGGTCCACCACACAAATAATATTTCTCCTGGAGTGCCCCCTGCCTCTGCTGCCCTGTCTTTCAGGACTCTGTTCCAGTTGTGGAGCGCATGCAGGTGTGCCTCAGTTTCTTGAGCTTGCAACTGGAGCGTGGCAAGTGTCTGTTCAGCAGTACAAACGTTATCTGCAAGTTTATGGTAATCCACATGTAACAGAAGGAGGTATGCCACTACTGTGTTTTTTTGCATACCAAGGAGACCTGAGATTTTTCGATAGCTGCCAGGACAATATCCAATTTTTCGTTGGTGGACTGGAGGTCTCCAGTATGGTTTGAAAGATCCGCCGAATCAGCTGGTGGGCCAGAAGTGGTGGATGGATGCAGAGGTTTGCCTTGGGTTTCAAAGCATAGTCGAACCTTGGTGTTCCGAGTGTTTAGACGTCAAGGGAGATGAACCAAATCTCCAGCACAGATGGGCTTGCTTGCACATGTCAGCAACTATGGCACGACACAGCAGCACAAGCAGCCCCGTTAAAGGAGCAGTGAATGCAGTTGCTGATATTTCAAGCTTGAGCCACCTGTCAGGTAAGCAGGGAGGATTGCAAGGGTGTATCACAAAGGACTCCGAAGGCATCTGTGTCAGGCAGGACAGTACTGTGGTCAACCCGGTGGGTCAATGGTGCAGAGGGCCTGCTTGCATACACGAGAGTCCACTTATGTGCAGTGCTGCCCAGTTGGTTAGAACCGCCATGTCAAGATATAGGCGCAGTGCATCTGGGCAGTCTGTGTCGGTGGGAGCGCCCAGTACACCGCCTTGACATCCAACCCCAGAGCTGCGGATGAGCGGAATTGAATCAATAAATCCCCACTCGCAGGCTAGGGCTGTAGTATTCAGGGTGGCGGTCCCTCCTGCAGAGCAGGGCCTACAGCCACAAAATGCCCTTCAACAACTGTCACAGTCTGTGCTGGACAAGCGTGGCGGGAGCCAGATCAAATATGGCCGCAGCCAGCGATGTTGGGCAGGAAGACTTCTTGCGAGGTGGGCGGTGGCCCAGATAAATCCAGTAGTCGAGGGGAAGGTCTCTCCTCAGGGCACCAGCATCTCCCGCAGTAGCAGACCAGCGATCTGCAGTCTGTGTCTCTGATATTAGGAGAGGGGGAAGAGAAGCATATCCTGAGGCCTGTATCTCCCATCCTCCACCCATGCTCCTGCTTGCTGCAGCTGCCAGCCCATCTGAAGGTCGCAGCACCAGCCGCAACGAGTCAGCGGCATACCAGGCCACAGCCAGTGTCTCCAGTGGAGTCTAGGCACCATAAAAACTGTACCACCGCAGTTCCCCAAACTATAGAGCATGGGATATCAGTGGGAAGAGTCGATGGCAGGCGAATCTCCAGGTAATAATTGTTGTTAACTGGTAACTCCGTTAAAGAGTGTCCGCTATCTTGGCTACACAAGCAATGCCCCCTGACCATAGGCTCTGATCACGAGGGCCTCGGAAGGTATTGTGTTCTTTATTTCACCTGTGAAAAAAGGATACCCTACGGTTCCCAATTCAGCATGTACAATTACAACACCTACCACAAGTGTTGACCTTCACAATTCAGCATTACGTGGGCACGTTGGTATTTTCAGACCAACATCTGCCTATCCATTTTTCATCAGTATGTCAGCAGGTTTGTCTGCACACTCCCTGGCCCAGCTCACCCTGAAGGTGGTGGGCAGCCTGGAGTGGGTTCGACTGCTGGCCGAGGCCCTCTAGACTAACCCCTCAGTACAGCCCCTCATCTAAGTATAACTCTGCTTACTTATTAGAATTGCAATTACAAAATGTTTGCTTACAAGGCATGCATTCTAACAAAATATTTGCACCTTTAATTGTAACAAAGTAGATATTTTATATTGTGGGGCCCAATGTTAACAAATTGCCCCATCTATTGACAAAACAGTCTCTTATTCATTGTTATCCAATGCCAAGAAGTGTGCCCATTTTGGATCACTGGACAAAATTATTTAAAGGCGGGTACGTATGTAGCTATTATTATTATTGGTCATGATTCAGTGTGGCCTTTTGAGTTTGTTTCAGACTTTTCTTTCATTCTGATGCATGCAAGTGTTTTTTTCAATTATATATTTTTGATAGAGCTGTTAGCTAGTCCTGCCTTGAAACACATTAAAACATCCCTCCCTCTGTTTCCTATGAACAGTCTCTAAAAACCGGGAAGTGCTACGTTTCTCAGAAATAGGTATGCTGGAGAACTGGTGTGAGTGGCTTCCATTCTGAATTGCTTCGCTACCCTGTTCTGCTGACACAGCCTTTGTATGAGGTGGCGCTCCTCTCAGCAGGTTAGTCTCTAACCTGGAGCACCCACAACAGGGGCACCAAGAGGTGTGAACTATCTGCACCTGGCGTAGAACAACCACAAACAATGATCAGGAGAGAATAACGGAGCCTTCAGCTGCCTTCACCCCACCATCCACTAAGTGGTAGTGTTACAGGAAGACTAATCAGGAGCCTCTCTCCACAAAAGGACTTAATTGATTTTCTATAGGAACCTTGTCTCCTTTGCCCTTACTTCACTATCTAGGGCTCCTCCTGCATCTCTACACTGCCACTGTCTGGGAAAACATCAACCCCCATCTTGTGTATTGCAACAGGCCGATGGCTTTCAAAATGGAACCTACAGGCCTCCATCACTCTGCTTCACTTATACATACAATACATATACTATAATGGCCACACAAACATGCACAATATACACGTGGATGGGATTAGGTGACAAAACAGGGTATATATCTGACTGCGCCAGGGGGCTTACTGATTTGGGTGAAACAATCCCTGGGATTTTATTCCACAGAAATGACAGTACACGACCCTGACCTCCTTATAATTAAGTTGAGTAAGATTGGCTGTCGGGATCTGACCCTGATTAATATATATGCCAGAGGCGTGCCAGGAGGCCGCCCCCCCCCCCTGTTGGAAACATTGGATTCCATCTTAGTTGATTTAGACAGTGATCATGCCACCCTCCTAGCTGGAGACCTAAACTGCACCTTCGAGCCATTGCTTGATTCAGGGGACAGTTGGGGCTATGCGGAGGATGCAGTATGGGGTATCCCTGATCTGATGTCCATCAAACCAGTAATAACAACTGAGGCAGCAGTGAATTGGACGTCCCTTTGTCTTAATAGGGGCTTTCGGGCTGTTAATGGCCGTGCTAAGTCAGACCAGGAAGCGAACTCTACATTCGATAACGGGTTGAGAAAAAGCCGTATCGATTATATCCTGTTAAAACTAGGAGATTGGCCTCTGCTGGTGGACATGGCAGTACTTCCGCGTCCAGAAAGTGACCATAATCCCCTGTCCCTGAAATGAAAGATACCAGGTTTAGTGAGATCCGAGAAGCCTGGTACCTCACAGACTGGGGATGCCTTCCTAACCAATGATAGGAAGAGACTAAAATGGTCTAAAATCGTGGAGGATATCATATTAAGGGATAAGGTAAACGTAAAGGTTAGCAACACATACAGTGAGATGTTGGCATATGATCATTTGGGGGACAATCCTGAAATGGCCGACAAGATTATAAACCTTCACGACCATTGTTTTGCTGACCTGAAATCGTTGCTCTCAAAACCACGGCCCCAGGCAAATTCCAAAATACCAACCTGTCCCAAGAAATGGTATAACAACAAATGTAGGGAAGCCCACACCCAACTCATTAGGGCAGTTAAGTCCAGAGTTATGATCTCAGTGAAAGAGGCTAGAGCAAACTATAAGAAAATGCAGTGGGAAGCTAAGCGGGAGTGGGAGGACAAGCATTGGTCGGATTTATTGGAGGCTACCACTTCAAATAACCCCATTAAGTTCTGGGAATTAGTTAAGTGGGGGAAGGATCCGGATGCACGCATCCCTGTAAACTATGTGTCCCCCGAGGAATGGGTAACATTTTATTCGACCCAGTTCCGTGCCGAGAACCCCAACCCCTCCAGCCTCCCGGTGATGGTATCACAGCCATCCCTACAAACCGAGATCATTACTTTCTCGGAAAACGAGGTCGAGCTGGCTATAAGTCTTACAATGCGAGGGAAAGCACCGGGCATGGATCTTGTACCAGCCGACCTGTTTAAAACAAACCCCGCTTTGTGGATGCCCTACCTCACTAAAGTGGCCAACTCCATAGCTGCCGGTGCAAGTATACCCAAATCTTGGAAGGGGGCTGAGATATTACCTATCTACAAAAAGGGCAGTAGGTCAATCCCCGGTAACTATCGCCCGATTAGCCTCATCGACACAACACAGAAACTTATTGCACGTATGATCCTAGGCAGGGTTCAAGGATGGATCGAACTAGAGGACATACTATCTCCAATGCAGGCGGGCTTCATATCGGGAACGAGTACCATTGACCAGGTGTTCAGATTCTGTCTGATCTACTGGAAGGTGGTACAGCTTGGCGGTGGCACCATCTACGCAGCGTTTCTTGATCTGAAGTCCGCGTTCGATCTAGTCCCGAGGGATAAATTGTGGGGAGTCTTGAGGAGCTTGGGAATGCCCGAGGAGCTATTAGTCCTAATAATTAAACTTCATGAGGACAATTTTGCGAGGGTGAGATGGGGAGGCCAGGGACAAGTGACGGAACACTTTCCAGTAACCCGAGGTGTCTGTCAGGGGTGTGTTCTGGCTCCAACCCTTTTTCTACTGTTTATTGACCAAGTGGTCAAATTTTTTAAGGATACCCCAACAGACGCCCCGATGCTAGCAGGACAGCGATTCCCGATGCTCATCTTCGCTGATGACACCCTCCTCCTTTCTCGGACACGCTGCGGGTTACAGCGGGCGTTGGACAGTTTCGAGGAGTTCTGTGTCATCAGCGACCTCAAGGTGAACGTTGAGAAAACCAAGCTTATGGTATTAACAAAGAACCACCCTGTCCGGTGTACAGTTAGTATGGGTGGTGTTAAATTGGATCAAGTGGAGAACATGGTATATCTGGGGGTCACCCTAGACAGCCGCTTGGGATGGAAAGCTCAAGTCGGAGCACAACATCTAAAGCTTGCCCGCCTTACCGGCTGTCTATTAAATGAACAAAAAAGATCCATCACCAAGCGGGTTTCCCCGGCACTTAAGATCTATGACGCCAAAATTAACCCAGCAATTTTATATGGTGCAGATCTGTGGGGATATATGGATCTTACGGGTTTGTTTAAAATACAATGTAAATTTCTGCGTAACCTGGTGGGCTTGCCACCGTCATCCCCTTCTATTCCTCTATGCCTGGACATGGGTTGCCCCCCGATTAATGAGATGGCTAGATTTAGATTGGTTGCCTTCTGGAGGCGTCTGTGGACAACCCCTGAACTTACCCTATTTGCTAATGAGGTAGCTGAAGTTAGGTCACTTGGGGGTTCAGGAAAAATCAAATGGTTTAAAATGGTAAAATCCACCCTGACGGATATGGGGCTAGAGCAGCTTTGGACATCCCCTACTACTAGCACTTTTCCATCCAAACTAGCCTTTAAAGAACAGTACTGGGCTATGATTCGTCAGACTAGAGTCAATGCCTCAAGCTCCACCAATCTCACGGGTAGGTTCCTGTCCTTCAAGTTAGACCCATCCCTTGAACTCTATTGGGATCTAATTTCCAAAACATTGGACAGGAAACTCTACCATCAGTTTCGGGTGGGTGCCTTACCATTGAATGTATTTACGAAAAATTGGACAACGAGTTCTACGGATCATTGTAGATGATGCCCTGGTCACAAGGAAACAGTAGGACACTTTCTGTTTGCTTGTCCTAGATACTTGGCACCTAGAGACAAATGGTTAAAGCCATTGTTCCAGCGCCTGCCCATAAGAAAATCTCAAGAAGCCATTTGTGTATTAACAACTAACACCTCTGAGTTCATTTCAGTGTGCCTGGCTAAATACCTGGGGTGGGCCTGGATAATAAGGTCGAAACCTTAGTATAACCGTGGTATTGATTATGTAAATGCTCCACCATGATGTATTGAGCATCACAAAAACAGGCTGTCCATTTTTGCATATGCTATCGAAAGCTGTCTGGAATTTAACTGTAAGCTCCTTCGTTTTTTTTATTGTTGTGTTTTATCTTAGTAATTTTTCTTCAGGTTTGTCTTCTATGTTATTTAATACTAGTTTTATGTAACTAAAGACTATGTATTTTTAAATAAGTAATGTCTGTCAATATTTGTCTTTTATGATTTTTTATGAATCGAAATAAAGACTTTAAAACCTGAAACCTGACTGCACATTAGTGAGAGGCTCTCAGCCAGTGCTAAATAACACATTTTTAGTGAGCGACTGAAAACATCTTTAATTACCAGTTTAATGAAGAAAGATTTTTAAATGAGACTTTTTCTTGTTCTGGTGCCAATGCCCCTTGTGCAGGGTTGGGAAAATTCAGATTATGTTTAAAAGAGCTGTCATAGACTTGGTACACAACAGGCTAGGACTCTCAATATTTAAATGATGTGTACACTCAGAAACACATGTTATGTTATGTTATGTTATATGTTGTTTTATATAGCGCACGGCTACTCAAAAAGAGTGTCCCGGCGCTTTTATTGAGAACCTGTAGCAGTGAACACAACACAGTAATAAAAACAGAACAGGAGAAAAGAACTCAGGATAGGTCACCTAAAGGGAAAAAAGCAAGGTTTTAAGACCCTTCCTGAACATAAGCAAATTAGAGGCCCCGCGCAGCACCAAGGGCAAAGTGTTCCACAGCTGTGGTGCCAGCAGGCTAAAGGAGCGGCCTCCAATACGAGCCTTTTTTACCTGCGGAACCACCGCAAGAAGCAGAGATTCAGATCTTAATGATCGGGTCGGACGATAAAAGGAGAGTCTCCTTTGGAGATACTTTGCTCCCACTGCGTGGAGAGCCTTGTAGGCCAGGGTCAAGGCCTTAAAAGCTATCCGCTTCCGGATAGGCAGCCAATGTAGCGACTGCAAAAGGCCCGCAGCACTGGCTCGCCTATTTAGGCCATAGATCGCCCTCGCGGCCGAGTTCTGCACAACTTGCATCCGCTGCAATAGATAATCCGGCAGGCCCAAATAGAGAACATTGGAATAATCCAATCTTGAGCCAATCATGGCCTGCACTGTCACCTTCCTGTGCTCCTCCGAAAGTAAAGGCAGAAACTTCCGGAGCATCTTGAGGAGGCCAAAACAAGTTCCCGTCAAGCCAAGGATCTGAGATCTTAACGTCAGGCCCTTATCCATCTTGACCCCCAAGTTCTTAGCCAACTGGGACGCACCGGTAGGGGGGAACATGTTAACAGGCCACCATGCCTGCCATTCCGGATCCGATGAACAACCGAAGAAGAGTACCTCGGATTTATCCGAGTTGCACTTGAGGCTGTTCAGCTGGAACCATTTAAAAACAGCCACAAGGCACTCCCGGATATTCTCTCCATCAAAATCCTCTCCCTTCTTACAAGAGAAGAGGAGCTGAGTGTCATCGGCGTAGGATACGATCTGGGCCCCAAAGGACTCCGCCAATGCCGCCAAAGGGGTCATAAAGATGTTAAAAAGAGTGGGGCTCAACACAGAACCCTGCGGAACCCCGACTCCCAGAGGCGGCATCACGGCCGAGCTAGATGAGGCCCAGACCGTTTGTCGGCGACCAGCCAAGAAAGATCTCTGACCCAGACACGGTGCTTTATGTTTCTTTCTACAGCTTACCTCCTCTGGTTGCTTGCCATCTCAGAAAGCCTCCCGCCAGAACACTCCTAAAACCCTACATAAAAAATTGACCTTAACTTAAATCCTCTTATTTTCAGAGTGAGCCTCTTCCTACCTTCCGTCCTCTACATGCCTTCTACTTCTGAGCATAGCTGATACCTCATTTCTTAGATCACAACTTCTCCTTCTTTAAAATTCTATACCTGTAACCTAACCTTACCTTAACCACTCAAGCCTATCTAACTCACCAGTCATTAACCTGGAACCACGTAGCCCCACTATTCATCACATCCAACTGGTAAGAATATAATTCATCACAGATTAGCTGGAGTAAATGCATGCATTTTGTTCTTAAGAGCACCTGACTAATCACATTAACCACTGGATTAACCACTATTTTGGGGTTTGGGAGTAGCGTGATACTCGCCATAAAGCAAATCAATGCCTCATCAGGGGTAGTAGGAGCTATATGCATACAAGTACAACATATCCCTGAGGGAAATCTGCGAGGGTGCCGTTATTATTGCACCTGATGTTTAAAGGGTGCAATAAACTACAGCCCATGCATAATACTGAACTAGGGATTTCAGAGAAGTCTTGAATTTCCAATAAGGTCCTAGTCATAGCCACAGGCTTTCAAAAACGGAAATAATATCAAAGCCACCCCTACTACCTTTTTAAACTCCTAGACCTTAGACAACCTGAACAGATATACACCACACCTCAGACAAGGTCTCTTGATGGTAAAGTTTGTTTCATGCAAATCCATTCAGCAGTTTTTGTGGAGACCAAAATGTACAGTATGAATCAAAATAGAAATCTCTTTTTCTAACCTTCCACCCATTAACTTCTCAGATTCAATGTGCCGCTAGAGGGAGCCCGCGATCTTCTCGAGGACGCCAGAACGCCATCTTTCTCAGTTGCGAGGACAGCTGCAGACACCCGCGGCTCCGTGAGCGGACCGCGAAAAGGGTCAAGATTCACGCAATTTTCACCGGATAGAGCCGTATTGTGTTTGAGGGCAAGGGCGCGGTGCCCGAAGTGCCCGAAGTGCCCGAGAACCAGCTACCTCCTCTGCCACGTCCTTTCGCTCGCTCCTCTGCTCCTCGCCCTGAGGCTCCCTGAGGCTGACCGGAATTGCGACCGTTCTCGCTGCCTGGCCAGGTCTCTACCACTTATTGAGCCTACCACACGGTAAGGGTGCGAAGCAGGGGGGGGGGCTGGGAAGCTGAGTGCGCATTTTGCGTGCACTTTGTGGGACGGACTCAGGACTAGTGGTCATCTGGCATATAAATTCTGCAGTAAAAACCTGTGCAAAACCTGTGCAAAACTTGTAAACTTGTAAAAACCCTGTAAACCCCCCTTGGAGAACTTAATAAAGGGAAGAGGAAAAGGCACAGGGGTATGCACAGGGATACGTGTCCGTGATGATGCCCACGGTGGCTGGCAGGTGTGAGCGCTGTATTAAGCGCTGTGATAACAACGCCTGCTAGCAGGAGAGGACCCCTTGGATTTTTGGTTCTTCATAAAAAAAAAAACTTTGTGTCACCTCATCTGCTATTTGTCGTTAAATGCTAGACCTAAACCGCGGTTGGTAGGCGTGAGCGCTGTGTTGTGCTTCGAGCGCTGTGATAACAACGCCGCCACCGATACTGTTTACGTGCCCCACACTCACTAAGAACAGCCTTGAACAGCCCGAATCATAGGGGGAATTGGCGCGTGTAAGGCCCTCGAGAATAACATATAGCAAGAGACTATAGGAGAAACGATGAGGACCAGAAACTCTTCCTTATTACAGGCCCAGACAAAGGCCAAGCCTCGTCCTCACAGATCGGCCCGAAGACGGAAGGCAAAACTCTTCTACCCCCCCCCTCCGGAGTAGGGGAGCTTCATCCCGGGGCAGAGCTTCTGGAGGGGACCCTCGCGGATTCCCCTGGAGCCACCGGAGCCACACCAACTCTCCCAGGCTCATTTGTGGTCCCCCCAGCGCAGCCATGGTCACCGAATACCGTACTTTCGCAAACAGGGGAAGAGGGGAAGTGTCTCCCCATAGTTAACTTGAACCTCCGCCCTGGCGCCCTTATAGCCGCAGCTAGGCCCTCAGGGAACAGAGACATAAGATCCTTTCTGCTACCCTCAGTTACAGGCTCAGCAGCACCTCTCAGGCCTCTGAGCTGCTTACCAACTACCAAAGCTCCTGAACAGAGCCCGAGTACGACCACGGGGCAGGGTCCAGGGCCTCCCTTATCACCATTAATAATCACTCTTCAGGGGAAGATCTTCATAAGCTGGCATCGGCTGACAGGGCACATCTGAGGCCCGAGCACGACAGTCCAACATCTCTGCCCCAACAAGCATTAATATGCTCTCAACTTAATTCGGCGCCATACGAGTCCCTGAAGGCTGGCGTTGGCAACGGTCCCCGCTGTAGTGCTCCAGCATTAGCAAACAGAGAGCACATACCAGAAGAACCTGGGAGCGGTAAGGCCCTTGACGAAGGAGGAGTGATCACTGCATTACCGGCTGGGCAGTTCCAATCTCCGATCTTGTTGACCTGGAGCCCGCCGAATCAAGACGACACGTCCCAGCGTTCACCCCCAACACGTGGAAGGGAGGTCACCCCCCCAGCGTTTGTAGACCATCTTACACTGATAAATGAGACCCTAATTTCTATGACTGGAGCAGCAATTATGCATGCCGATAAGCATGATGCCCAGATTAACATCCTACAAACAGTGGCAAATTTAATTTCAGGGGTCGATGCTAAATTGGATCACTTGAACTTCCTGATTCGCAGAGCCCAGGAGAGTACATATCTTATGTCCGAGCCTTGCAGTTGCAGTCCAGTTCTAAAAAACCTGGAAAAACTTCCGCACATTATGACTTCTCTAATTGAAGATCCTAAAATAGAAGCTAGCAGGAACAAGGATTCAAACATCAAGGCACTAGCGTCTGATCCTTACATAAAAGATTGCTTAAAAAACTCTCTATTAAACGGCACAGTAACACATAATGAAAATCAATCTGCTAGGGTCGAGCCCATACCAACGAACAACGGAAACATCAGAGATGCCGTTCCAACTACATCTCAAAATTCCGAATGGCAGCAGATTTCCACATCGTCCGGTTCAGATCCTCTAAAGAAATTATCAAGGAAAAATAAGAAAAAAAAAAAAAACTGAACAAGTCGATTAAAAATAAATCCATTCGGGAATGGATGCAGCCAATCGCCAATCGCAAGGTCATATAGAGCCACCGGAAACGACAGAGCTAGAAGCATTCCCCTTAATAACAGATTGCACGCTCACGAAGCACGATGTCCTCCACTTATCTAACCCAATAACAAACCAAGGGCTGGCTGTCCCTCTGGTGGCGCCCCGACCAGCCCCATTAGTATCAACCACAAACCCTGCAAACGACCCACAAAATACAAACGCTGTGGAAGCTACCCAACCTCGCAGCACCGAACACGAAGCGCGATCAAATCATTCCTTAGCCGCCATTTCATCAACGTCAACGCAGGTTGCGCCTCAAGTGTCACGGGCAGTCTTAGATACAAAGGGCATTAAAAACACTTGGATTAACAATGGGCTTACCAGCGTTCCATTCACGATGGCTCTGATCGAGCTACCGGGGAAATAAGGCACACAGATGCCTCCTTAGCTGGCCTCTCACAGCCAACAGAAGTTGGTGCTCAGGCTGCGGACTCCGTTGTTGATTTAAATCATCCCCAATCGCAGGACCGGGAAATACGGCTATACCCAGAATATGCCTCGCAGGGGAGGTGGGACATTCTTAATCGTAGCAACCTTCTGTTCCTTTGTGCGAACATTCCAGGGTTGGAGGGAATAAAAACTTCAGACATCGAAACCATCTCTTTCCTACCGCCAGACGAGGACGAGTTAAACGAAACCACGGAGGTAACTTTCACGAGCTCGGCCATGGCAGAGGCCTTAAAAAGCCAGCACAAGCTACTGGAAAGCTGGGTTATAAGGATAAAACCCAAGATATCACAAAAATATCCTCTGATCTTAAAAACACACTCTGCATAAATCTCGATGGGAAATATGGCCCAACCAGCTGAAGAGTTCCCACGCCTGTATGCGCTCTACAAGGACGCCCCAGAATTAGTGCCTACACTCCAGGGGCACAAAGGTGGCACAATCTCTGGTCACCCTATCAGAACACCAATTAAGATAACTAGGGACTTAATCCAGGGGACACGTAAATGCGCAACACTGGGTCCCGCGAATAAAGACTGGTCCTGGCTCTCGCTTGCTTTAAACTCCAGGACCTAATGGTTCGCGCCTTAACGCCTGGGGCCACCTTCCGCGACGCATGAAAAACACAGACTTAAAACCCGCTGAGAAGGCATGGCCCTCGGTGAGACTGAAAGTCATGTCTTGGAATGTTGCCGGCCTTAGGCGGTTGCTTCTCAACCAAAACGCGCTGTCATTTATGGAGGAAGCAGATATATTCTGTATACAAGAGTCTTGGCAAATCCATCCGCTCTCCCTGAGAGGTTACGCTGAGTACGGAAAACCAGCAAAAAAGATTAACATCTTCGGTAGACCCTCAGGAGGGATATGCGTCTATATTAAACACGCACTAAATTTGGAATTTGCAGAAATCTCTAATCTACCGGATTTGCTCCAGGCAGGCATTTTGAAAGGCTGTCGCTTGGCAAACAGTAACCTTTCAATATTGTTAATTAATCTTTACCACAATCCGCATGGGCCTTCATCAAACCCGGGCTTGTTGGTACATCACATAGAGTGTTTACTGTTCCAATTCGCGGCTCCTGAATGTATAATTCTTGGCGATTTTAACACTCATAACTTAGGGGTTCTGACCAAACGCAGCCATCAGGTAGGGGCCACTGACGCCCTAAATGATCTATTAAAATCCTATAACCTGGCGACGGCCCACTCAGTTCTCTTAAAGAACAGACCGGGACAGACGGTCGGCCCCACATTTAACAACCAAACCACGGTCGATTATATAATATTAAGTGGCAAACTCCAATCTTTGATGTCAAGCTTTTTAGTTCAGCCGCGTAGCAATAGCGATCACGCTGCCTTAACTGTCACCTTGAATCTCACCGCGGACCAACGCCACAAGCTTGAATACATCGAAGCGGCTCATGGTGAAGAACTGACTAAGCTGCCCAGAAGGATCAAATGGGAACAAACCACCATAACCAGATTCACTAGCTGGGCGAATCAGTGGTCAGGCTGGCCATCGAGTGTACAGAAAAATGGCGCAATAGAAAGCTGGAATGCCACATCAGAGACCCTGGCGGTGCTTCTTCGTGGGAATCAGAATAGTGTGTCGCACTGGTGTCCTCCCCCTAAATACGGATATAATATAGAAATCAAAAAAAGTGCCAAAGCACTAAACAAGAAACGTAAACGGTTCCACAACAGCAGGACTGAACAAAATAAGAAGGAATTACAAGAAGCCAAAAAAAGTCACGCAAAAAAGGTGTGGGCCGCAAAGCGAGCCCATTGCGATTCACAATGGCTAATTATATTTGAGTTGCTGAGGCTGGGAAAATCACAGGAGTTTTGGAACCACATATGTAACATGGGACGAGGCCCAAATCATAGAGAAAATGCCCTCGAAGCCTCCATCTGGGTCGCCCATGTTAAGGCATTATACACCAATGATGGTTCAGGACACATGCAAAATGTAACACCTATTCCGGAAGACTACCTTGATTCTACTATCGAGATGATGGTCCCACCGGAAAAATCGTTGGTTTCTAAAATCTTAAAAAATATTAGACAAAATGCCGGTCCGGGCCTCAATGGGCTTCCTGGGCATTTATTCAAGGCAAATATCGACTTTTGGACCAAAAACCTGACCCATCTGTACTCCGAATGTTGGCTCCGGGGGGAAGTTCCAGATTCGTGGAGAGGCTCGCTTTTACAGCCTATCCACAAAAAAGGCCCAAAATCGGAACCTGCCAATTACCGCATGATTGCCTTGTTGGATATTGAGGGTAAAGCTTACGCTAGCGCCATCTTGAGGGACCTCGCAGACTGGTCAAGTGCAGCTGGCATCCTTCCATTCTGCCAAACCGGATTCAGACCTGGGTCAGCCACAGTAGATAACATCATCGCTCTCTCCTATCTGGCGCATCGCGCACGGACAGGCAAAAGCCTCCCACTCTTCGCCTGCTTTATTGACTACTCGGCGGCATTTGATGGGGTCGACCGCGCAATCCTGTGGCATAAGCTGGTTCAATGGAACATCAATCCGGGGCTGCTAAGAGTGATACAGTCCCTGTATCAAAAAACTTGGGTGCGTATCAAACTCTCAAGGGACCATGCTTCTGCTAAGATCTACACAGACAGAGGCCTAAAGCAAGGGTACGTGCTAGCCCCATTACTATTCAACTTATACACGGCGGACATGGAGAGGGCCTTGACTGGCGCAGCCCTGGCCACTCCAAAGATCGGCGGAACCAAAATAAACTTTATGCAATATGCTGATGACCTGGTCCTTTTGGATCATACGAGAATGGGGCTGCAAAAGGCGTTGACGGCACTTGCCGCATACAACGACAAAAATAGGCTTGTAGCTAATCGATCTAAATCAAAGGTAATTATATTCGGGCATCATCCAAGGAAAAAATCTTTGAAATGGAGGCTAGGCAATCTTTTGCTGGAAAGCACACAGCGCTACATTTACCTGGGCATATGCTTTCAGGAGTCGGGGCTCCCAAGTGCCCATCTAAAGTCTATCAAGACCAAAGGTAAATCTATCACCTATGCCATCTGTAAGCTGCAAGCCTCCCTTCACAGCCCGTCTACTACGGCCATTAACAGAGTGCTTAAAGCCAAGCTCATGCACTGGAAAAAATTCATTGCAGGGCATACAAGAAACTTTTCCACCTCCCAAGCTGCACCAGAAACACCCTCGTTCGCTTGGAGTTCTCACTCAACCGGCAAAATCTGGAAGAGTTGGCCGCCTTAAGCAAATATTATTTTTTAACGACGGCGGCACAAGAGAACACTCTGAAGGCAGTCCTGAAATGTATTTTCAGAGAGCCAGGGAATCCTTGGTCGGCTTCCCTTGAAGTGGCTAAGGCCCATCTTAACCTTGCCAAGGACTCCTGGAATCCTGAATATGTTACATACCCCACAATCAAAAATGCAATTAAAAAACAAGTGCGCGCGCGGTCACGGGAACTGGATCTGGAGTCCCTGTGGCGAAGAAAAGACCTGCATGAGACCCTGTGTTTCCCGCACATCCTGAACTCCCCCAAACAGCATCTCACGCAGGCAGTGGGAAGTGCAGCCCTTCACAAGATCCTGGCCTACAGACTACACCCATTGCCCCTTAAAGAACTTTACCCATGTGGCAAGGCGAGCCCAGGTGCACAGGTATGCAGGCTCTGCAGCTATAAACGGGAGTCATTGGCACATCTTCTTTTCTGTTGCCCTGCTTTGCGGTTGCCCCGCAGTCTTTATCTTAGGCCATTACTTATACATTCTGGGTCAAGCTCTGCAAATGATGGGATTTTTCACCTTTACACCCTGTCCAGAGTTATGCATATGGCTGCCTTTGTGAAGTTTATCTTTAAAGCACGGCCAATGCTGATGACTGCTACTGGCCAGATCACAGAGCCTTCAGCCGGCCCATGAACCTTTTTCCGGCTTCTTTGCATTTTTGGATTAACTATACAACTTGACTTTTGAAATTTCCTTGATTTTAATTTTTGTAACGTGATGACTTTTGTATTTCTGGTTTTATGTAATGGTTTTTAGTAACCAACAATAAATATTCATTCATTCATTCATTCATTCCATTAACTTCTCCCTCACACACATGGATCAGCATAAAAGTTGGTTTACAGAAACTTACCAAAATGCACTAGTTATATGCCACATTGCATGTTGACTGTTCAAACAGTGCCATACTTATTTGCATACAGAGTCAGAGTTGGTGCCTAGAAGTACAAAACCGTATGTAGCTGTTTCAGTTATCTACAATTGTGTGATATGTTTGTATACAAAGTTTAGGACAAGATATTTGTCAGATGATAATCTGGCAACACTGTTTTGGTACAACATATATATGGTTAATCTAAGCACATGCTCATTATTGTATGATGTGATATGTACCCCCTTACTTAAATTAGCCTGCCTTGTCTTACAGGGAACAGTGTAGGTTTGAATTAAAATCTAACTTGTGTTGCTTTTTAGCTGCTGGATGGCCAGGATGTGAAGAATTTGAACATTCAGTGGCTCAGGGCCCAGATGGGCATTGTCTCCCAGGAACCTATATTGTTTGATTGTAGTATTTCCGAGAATATTGCATATGGAGACAACAGTAGAGAGGTATCTTTTGAAGAGATACAGGAAGCAGCTAAGGAGGCCAATATACATACCTTCATCGAATCTCTTCCAAATGTAAGTGCATTTTCAATTTTAAAATGTCTCCTTCATCAAGATAAAACATAGGAATGTGTCTAATGGATAGCAAACCATTAACCTGGTTTCAGAAATAGGGGGAAGGGGGGGAATAATGTTTATTTCCTATGCTCATGGTGTGACTGACCAGGTTTTATATCCAGACATGTGAGAGGGAAGTGGTAAATGCATGTGCCACAGATTGTGGTTATCTTTGAAATGAGTACAAAACAAAGGTGAAGGTTTTACAGTTTGTTGTGTAACCGTTTCTCTCAGTCTTGTGAGAACTGCCTCTTTTGGTGTGTAGAAACAACATCGGAAACAGAAATATCATTTGCCAAAATATTGTATCAAGAATATCAAGGACAAAATGGTTGGGAAGGTAAGATTCTATAGGTAAGAAAAGTATTACTATAAATACCTCGACATATATGTACTTTGACGATGGATATATCTTGAAAGTACGTACATGTGGAGCTAAGAGTAGTAAATCTGTACACGCCTGTGAGTACTAGATCAGGATTGCAATCCGAGGAGTTCCTGCAAGACTTCTCCCTGCCGATGCTAGCCGCACGACCCAATGGGTTGCCTGTTGAGGTATTCAAGGGCATGTCAGGCAAGATAGCGGCACCAATGCTGGCGACGTTCCGAGCAGCAAAGGAGGCCTGTTGTTTGCCCGACGATCAATGTATAGCCAAAATTGTGATGATACATAAAGCAGGCAAGCCCCCAGAGGAGTGCAACTCCTATAGACAAATCTCTCTCCTAAATGTGGAAGCAAATGTATTGGCCATTATATCGGTCCTTCCCTCCATTATTCCTGTTGAGCAATCCGCTTTTATGCCAAGAAGGAGCACTCAGCTCAATCTCTCATGTTTATATTGGGTTCTACATATGACGGGTTCACTGCAAACACCACAGTCAGCATTAATGGCGTGAGATGCCACAATGGCATTTGATAGTATAGAATGGCCCTCTGTTTGCTACCCTGGCCAGACTGGGATTTGGCCCACAATTCTGTGAATGGGTTTGGCTAGAGTGAGGGTTAATGGAGTGCTGTCAAGGATCTTCCCCCTACTGAGAGTCACAAGGCAGGGATTCCCATTATCCCCCCTACTATTTGCCCAAGCGCTGGAGCTGCTGGCATGCTGGATCGGACTTGATCCACTGATATGAGGTATTCTGTCACTGGGTGGCTGGGAAGAACGATATCCTTGTACGCTGATAACATAGTGTTATATGTCTCCAGGCCATGCAGCTCCATAGCAAGAATTCTCCATGTCTTTGAGCTCTTTGGCAGTTATTAGTGCTTCAGAATAAACTGGGCCAAATCAGTGGTGTTTCCCCTATCGGGGTCCCCGCCTCTCCCCTAGGCTTCCAATTGAATGCACTGCCCAAATCGAATTTGGAATCACTGACAGAATATCGACAGACAAAATATCGACCCACAGAAAAATAGACGCTGGATTATCGAAGGCAAGAATATCGACATCCTATCTACAATATGGTAAGTAAAAAAACATTGAGAAAAAAAATATCGATGTTAAAAATATCGTAATTGAAAATACCGTTTTTTTTTTTTTATTAAAAAAAGTGTAAAATAAAGTAAATAATACTTATAAACCAAATAAACATAGTTAAAAATATTTAATAATGTTTAAAATTAATAAATAATACATATAACATATTAAATCATTAATTAAACATATACATAACATATATAATATATACTTAATAACAAGTTTTAATAATTATTTTATTAAGTCATAAATTATTAGAAAATATGATAATTTACAAATACACCTAAACATAAAACAATAACATAAATAAAAAGTAAATAATGATATTTAATACATTGAAAAAATTAAATATACTTTCAAAAATTATTATAAAAATATTAAATAGCGAAATAAATAAAAGTACTATTCAAAGTCCCAAAAAACTACAGTAATGATAACATTGGGTGCTACAGTAGGGAAAGCATTGGATAGCGTAGGGGTAAAAATTGCTATTCCAACTCCAGAGGGGGCAACAGTAAAGAAAGCGTTGGATAGCGCAGGGGTAAAAATTACTATTCCAACTCCAGAAGGTGTAACAGTAGGGAAAGCATTAGATAGCTTAGGGGTAAAAAATTACTATTCCAACTCCAGAGGGTGTAACAGTAGGGAAAGCATTGGATAGCGGGAGGGGTAAAAATTACTATTACAACTCCAAAGAGTGCTACAGTAGGGAAAGCGTTGGATAGCGTAGAGGTAAAAAATTACTATTTAAACTCAAGAGGGGGCACCAGTAGGGAAAGCGTTGGATGGCGCGGAGGTAAAAATTACTATTCCAACTCCAGAGGGTGTAACAGTAGGGAAAGCGTTGGATAGCGTAGGGGTAAAAATTACTATTCCAACTCCAGAGGGTGGAACAGTAGGGAAAGTGTTGGATAGCGTCGGGGTAAAAATTACTATTCCAACTCCAGAGGGTGTAACAGTAGGGAAAGCATTGGATAGCGTAGGGGTAAAACTTACTATTCCAACTCCAAAGAGTGCTACAGTAGGGAAAGCGTTGGATAGCGTAGAGGTAAAAATTACTATTCCCAACTCCCTAGGGGACAACAGTAGGGAAAGCGTTGGATAGTGTAGGGGTAAAAATTACTATTCCAACTCCATAGGGTGCAACAGTAGGGAAAGCGTTGGATATATCGTAGGGGTAAAAATTACTATTCCAACTCCAGAGGGTGCTACAGTAGGGAAAACGTTGGATAGCGTACGGGTAAAAATTACTATTCCAACTCCAGGGAGTGAAACAGTAAGAAAAACGTTGGATAGCGTAGAATATAAATATAACATACTTATTAATAATTTTTGTATTTAAAATAATAAATAATTAAATTTTTTAATAAATCTACATAATTTACAAACAATTAATAGTTATTTAAAGCAATTACAATTGAATAAGTAATTAACAATAAATTAATAATAAA
Organism: Lissotriton helveticus; assembly: GCF_964261635.1. Classification (NCBI taxonomy): domain Eukaryota; kingdom Metazoa; phylum Chordata; class Amphibia; order Caudata; family Salamandridae; genus Lissotriton; species Lissotriton helveticus. The sequence continues at coordinate 936,276,727 of NC_136071.1, forward strand.
TACTAATAAATATTAATTAATAAATATTAGTCACCAAATAATAAATATTAAACAATAAAATATTTTTAATACAAAAAAATATGAATTATTTAAAATTAATTCACAATTAAAAATGATTAAACAATAAAATTTGTTTACATACCAAATAAAACTTTTTATGAAACATTGATTACCAATTAATTAAAAATAATTTCCAAATAATACAAATGAATTACCAATGAAAAATATGAATTGCCAATTAACAAAATTATTTACCAATTAAAAATTAATTACCAATTAAAAAATGAATTAACAATTAAAAACATTAATTACCTATTACAAAATTAATTACCAATTAAAATAATGTATTGCCAATTAATAATTAATTATAAATAAAATAATGAGCCATACCAATAAATAAATATAAATGATTAATTAATTACAATTAAATTAGTTCCCATCCAATTCCCCTATAAACCCACAACCCGCTACAGAAATAAAAACAAAAATTAATTAAAATTAATTTATAATTCCTAAAAATTTATATTTATAAATATGTTAGTATTTAGTATATTTAAATTACTTCCCACCCTATTCCCCTATAAACCCACAACCCGCTCCGGTACTAAAACATAAAATTTTCCTAAAAATAACATTATTAATATATGAAAATAGTACACATATAATTGAAAACAATTAAAATACTTAACAAAAACATATTACACATGCATAATAAAATACATAACAATAATACAAATATCGATATTAGTAACATCGAGATTAGTTACATCGATATATATGCTATCGATATTACTAACTTCGATATTACTTACATCGATATTAAAAAATATTACTTACCTTAGGGTCGATATACTGTCCAACGATATTCTTGACCTCGATATTCTATACCTTCAATATTTCCAACTCGATATTTTTGTAGATCGATAAATAAAACTCGATATTTAGACTGTGCACCTCGAATTTGAGGGATTTAAGTACCTCGTACTATGGGTGACTCAGGATCAGCGACTTTTCCTGCAGCGAAACCTCACCCCACAACTTGACTGACTCCGCACAGATGTGGCACACTGACGCCCACCCTTCCGATATCTATACTGATTAGTGCTGCATTATATATCATGATGACCCTATCGCCCTTCCCGTATGCTATTCGAAATACACCCTATCCTGGTCCTCCAACCTTTTTTGAACAAATTGATCAAAAACTAAGGATTCTATCATGGTAGGGGGGCAAGCCACGTATTGCGCGGGGGAAGCTACAATGGGGGGCTTATGACGGAGGCCTGGCAATTCCAAACATTAAAAAGTACTACTGGGCCTCCCAACTCATAGTATTCAATGATTGTGTTTTTTTCGTACTGGGGAGAACCGGCCTATAGGGTCGATAGGGTGGCGATGCAATGCAAGTAACTACAAAACTTCCCTCCATGAGCGTCAGTGGAGGGCGGGGTAACCACTGCACATCCTGCCATTTGTAAAATGCTGGATTGAGGCCGACCGCTATTTGTGATGGCAGACTACGCTGACCACCATGACCCCGTGTGACAAAGCAACAGGCTGAGTGAGGTATCTGGCCTACCAGGGTTTTCTCGGTGGGCAAAGATAGGAATAGAGCACCTTGGGGATGTTTGGAGGGGGGAGCATTGCTGAACTTTTAAATACTTACCCAATAATACGATTTGTCACCCACCCAGAGACTTCAATAATACCAACTCAGATATGTCCTCAGAGTTCATATTTAGGAAGGGGCAGGCCTGACAGATGACTCCCCCTTAGAGGCCCACCTACTTGCAGATCTGATTCCACACAGGGGCGTATCAGTGATTTAACAGACGTTAATGAATAATTCCTCTGACACCCTGGGCCACTTGAGAAGAGCCTGGATGGATGAAACAGAAAATATTGAAGGCAAAGATTGGGTGGAGGCCCTACAAGGGCGCTGAGACCTGGCCATCCGAGCGTGATTTTGTCTGATACAGCTAAAAATACTATACCGGTCTTATTACTCACGCGCACTTCTATGTGAGCTAGGCGCTGCCACGTCATCATTATGCGCAAGAGGAGGCACACCAGAGGCCTCCTTTTATCATATCTTGTAGGAATGCACTGCAATTCAGTCTTACTGGCGAGGAGTGACAAATGTGATGTCTGATGTCCTGACGGCAAGAGTGCTGCTGGATGCTAAGTGGTTGCTATTAATTATACAGGGAGAGGAAGACTGACGTAAACATAACAGACTTTGGCTGTCATTGAAAGCAGGTTTGGCGAGGCAGTAGGGGGCCCTCTCCCCCTGTCAGTGTCAGAATGGAAGGCTGACCTAGACTGGTGCCAGCAGGCAGAGGAAATTATATGCCAAAGTAGAGGTTGCCCCAAAAAGTGGGAGAGGAATCGAGGCCCCTTGCAGAACTACCAGAGTGTGTCTCTGGAAATGTGAATGTACTGGGCACAGATAAACCTGGCACGGGTTATGCGGGGAGATGGTGTACAAGCTGTTACTGTAATAAGCACCAATGCATAATTATTTTTGTACCCACAAGATGGGATGGAGCCTCCCCGTTGTGTATCACTCAAACTGTGCTGTACCTGTATACCCGCAAAGTACTTTCAGTATATGTACTGCATGATGAGGTGATTTAAAAACAAAACGATTGTTAAAATAAAAAGAACAGTAAATCTATACTTACCTATTTGCACTTACCTTCTTGATATTTTGGCCATCAATTGTTTTGACATAATATTATGTCCACCGACTATTTCTGTTTCCGATTCCCTCTTTTCTTTCATAAACATCTTCTAGCTAATTCCGTTGCTGACTCGAGCACACAAAAAATGTTTAAGGCCTCTCTAGCAGTAGGAAACCACTTTACACATTCTGCAAATTTAATGTGCTACCATGTACAAGACTAAACATTTTATTTATTTTGAGCTATTTGCCAAAATGCTTTACTCTGTATAGTGGTTCTTGTGGGCATTGTAAAATACTCAATAATATGTATGCACAATGGCAAAGTAAAACTGAAAAAGGATGCAGAAGTATAAACTTTATATGGAACACAATAAGGAGACCAAATAATGTTTTACAAAAAAATAATGTCTGTATTGAAAACATGCAGACTGCACTCGGTGTCCCATGTGAAAAAGAACCAAGATAACAAGGGTGACAAATTTTAACATACCCCCACCTCCATTTCAACATACAGACCAACCCATACACCACCCTCTGAGGCACCCTCATTTACAGACCCCCTGGACCCCGAGCACCCTTCTCCGATTCCATCACCAACCTCATCACGCCAAATGCCATCACCTCCACCGACTAGACCTAAACTTCACCTCGACAACCGCCCGGACCCAAACTCCACCGCCCTCCTGGACAACCTCCACATCATAGGACTCAAGCAGATCATACCAGAACCTACAGCACTCAGCAGGACACACCCTCAATCCCATCTTCACAGCAGGGAATTCCACCACCTTCAGCCACATCTACGAACTACATGGACGAACCACTGCTGTGTTCACTTCACCTTCAAAGCCAACATCTCCCGTAGATGTTCACACCAGCTTCAGTGCAGGAATTGGAACAAGATCTCCAACGAACAGATCGGTGCCGCGCTCTGTAGCTCCGCTCCCACTGCCTCAGACGATGACCCCACCACCGCCACCCGCACTCTACACAACTGGATCACCGACTGCGCCAACACCATTGCTCCCCTGAAGAAAGCCTCCAACCCTCGCACCAAGAAGCCCAGCTGGTTCTCCACCAAACTCCGAGACTCCAGACGCACCTGCAGATGACTCGAAAGCTTTGGAGGAACTCCAAAACCTCAACAGACCTCGACAACTTCAAAACAGCCACCACTGCCCATTACAAACTTATCCGACACTCGCAGAATCCCCACCCACGCATACAACAGCAAGGAAGTCTTCGGCATCATCAAAGAGTTTGCCCAACCCAACAGCGAGTCTACAGACTTCTACAGGTTTCTTATTATACTCAGTCCAGGATGCAGGGTAAGCATGCTTTCACACTGATTTCATTTCAGTGTAACATGGTCTATTTTTTTGTAATGTGAGCATAAAACTAAAATGTGTTATGTAACTGGAAGTATCTTTTACTTGATAGTGGTTGGGTGCGACTCAACTTTAGCACCCTTACCAAATGGGTGCTTCAAATGTTTTGTCGCACCTAGGAGAACAAAATACTGTTAGCTCGAATGCTTAAATTAATCTAAGCCACTGGTAATTAGTCTGGGCCGAGTTCCAGTCCATGTTTTTTCTCACTGTGCCACTACAGGCCAGGACCAGAGCTATGCAAGTCCTCTCTATTAGGTAAGACAAGCAATGAAGGAAGCAGTAGCTGTCCAGCCCAGTACCTGCCTACGGTGATGGGTAGCATAGCATGGAAGGACTCTGAAAAAGTAGGACAAAGATATATTTCTTTCCATAGGAGGAATACTAGTGTTTCCTACTCTCAAAAAACGTTATTACCACCCAGTGCTGCAATGCTAGATGGATAAGTCCAAACAGGTTGGAAAATGTTCTGCTTATACATATTTTCCCATCCTCCCTTTGGAAAGGGATTGCTTTGCTCACTCTCTTTCCACCTTGACCTTTACACCCACTGGATTAAAACTACCATCCACCTTGGCGGATTATATTTTTTCATAGAGTGTACGACCTTCAGGGATACAGAATAAGGACATACAATGGTAGGCTTCACTTCAACATGGCATGTGATTCACAAAATATCTAAACTCATCACGGAACACTGCTAGTCAAGGTAACTCCTGTACCCACGGAGGTGGGACCACGACCCCAATCATAACTCAGACTGGCCAATGTAGAATCCTTTTCTGGAACATGGCGGGCCTGAAGGACAAGGCTATTGACCAAGTATGGCTGACTTTTGTTAAGAACTTCGACGTCCTGTGTCTCCAAGAGACCTGGACGATTGATAGTGTCCATATAAATGGGTACAAGACTTTCCATACTCCCGCCATTCAATCAATCAGCGGTAGGCCTAAAGGAGGGCTATGTGTGTACATATCTAATTTATTAGTTATACACAGGAGTAAGATGGTCAGCTCAGAAATATTTTTTCAGAGCGTCTTATTGCAGCTGGAGCAAAACTACGCCCTGAAATTGATTAATTTTTATAACAATATCGAATTGACCTATCTGGGAGCTTTAGTAGAGAAGCTGAGCAAAGACATTTCTTATTCAGGCCCAGAGACCAACTTAGAAATTATACCTATCTTGGGAGGGGATTTCAACACCCATCTGTGTCACGTGGCGGGATCCGAGAACTGTGGATTAACCCTGGAAGGTGGTGACCAATTATCGCACTTTCAACATTCTCTTAAGGGTGAACCCCTAAACGAAGCCATGTTTAGGTATGATCTGGGCTTCTCAAATCGTATGTGTATACCTGCTGTGGACTGTGGTCATACCTTCGTAGGGAGAGGAGCTAATACGACTATAGATTTTATTATAATTCTAAATCGTTTTGCAGGCCTTGTGAGAGGATATGATATCCACCCTATAGAGATAAGCAATCATTTGGCCCAGAGCGTGAACATAACAGGCCCTAGTGGGATGTTGAATAGAAATGGAGACAAGTTAACATGGCTACAAGATATCGCTCTGGGCAGGAAGAACGGGTATGCTGTTCGTTGGGGGACCAGAGACCCGGTGAAGTTAAGTACTGAAATAATCACTAAGGCGTTAGACCCTATTTTAATTTGTCTGAGTGATAGCCCATCGACAAGGTTTTAACTGCTTTTAATAGTATTACAGAGATCACCAGAGACATTTTGTCCAAAAAATCTAGAAGCCTGCACACCAACAAGAAAGGGTGGTTTAACAAAAAAAGTACACTCAGTCTTAAAAATCCAAAGACAGCCTTACAGTGTCAGGAAAGAGACTTGACGGCAATCAGAACCTATAGGAAAACGTATAGAGAAGCTAGGAACCAGAGGATCAAAGAGTTGAAGGATGCCGCCTGGAATGATTTAATTGAGGCAGCAGAATGTAGGGACAGTGCCAAGTTCTGGGCGGCGGTAAATGCTCCCTTTCTTGTAAGCTCTATGGACGCACCAACCATTGAGATAGCGATTGACGAACAGACCTGGGTCAATTTCTTCTCCAGTGTGTATGCAATACAGAAACCCAATGAGGATACTTCAGAGAGGTTAGAGCCTCGGAATATGGAACAACCCTTCACCCCCATTCTACTTGACATCTCGCTACAGGATGTCAATGCAGCAGTAAAAGTGAGTAAAGGTGGGAAGGCGGCTGGTCCGGATGGGATACCTATAGATCTCTATAAAGCAAACTTAGAGATCTGGGGTCCCATTTTAACAAGAGTATTAAGTGGATGTTGCGAGAAAGGATTTATTAAAACCTGGCTTGAGTCAATTATTGTCCCTATTTTTAAAAAGGGAGACCACAATGACCCTGCCTGCTACCATCCGATCTCTCTGTTGGACTCTTTGATGAAGGTGGCAGGCAGGATCGTTTTAAACCGTCTTCAGGGATGGACCAAAGAATATGATATCCTAAGCGATGTCCAATATGGTTTTAGGTCAGGCTTAGGCACAAACGAGCAGATTTTAAATTTAAATATTTTAATTAGCAAATATACTACAGCAAAATCTGAGCAGTTTTATTTGGCCTTTGTTGATCTCTCAGCAGCTTTCGACTGTGTTGTTCATGAACAGCTATGGGGAGTGCTGGAGGGACTAAAGGTCGACCCTGTTTTAATTAAATTTTTAAAGCATTTGTATACTGGAGCTAGGGCAAAAGTCCGCTATGGTAGTATGGGAGAGTGCACTGCTACTTTTAAGGTTGAACAAGGCGTGAGGCAGGGATGTGTGTTGGCACCACACCTGTTCTCTCTGTATACCAATGCTTTAGCGCAGGAGTTGGTGCCACACACTAGGGACCCGCCCTATGTTGACTCTCGTCCCATTGTATCCCTTCTCTACGCCGATGATGCGGTGCTTATGGCTCGCAGTCAAATCGGGTTACAGAGGGCCCTTTCTTTTTCTTTTTATTTTATGGACAGGCTTGGTTTAAGACTAAACACCAAGAAAAGTTTTATTATGTCTTGTGGTTCAACTAAGAACATTCAAAGGAAATTTTATGCAGGGGGAGTGAAGTGGGAACCACTAATTTGTTTAACTATCTGGGCGCTCTTTTTAAGAGGATGGGGTCTTGGGCTTCAGCGGTTAAGGCAAGGAACCTTTTATACATGAAGTCTAAAATCCAGCGTACGGACAATGTTTTTTTTAGGTCTTTATTGAGCGTATTAGCGCATCTGTATTTAATTGCCATTCTGAGCTGGGAGTCACATACATCTCAGACATCATCTGGGTTCAGCCAATTCTACTATGGCACAGAATTTGGACCATGGAGAACGCCACCCTAAATAGGGAAGTAATGAGGGATGCCATAAAGCTAGATAAGACCCGTAAAATCCCATGGCTAAAATATGTGGAAGATTTCATGAATGATATCGGCCACCCTGATTGTTTTTCTACGCCGGATTCCCTACAGGCTATCACACGCAAAGATTTTAAAGGGATCATTATGGCACACTTAGATGAAAATAGATTAGCCATCGCCTTGAACAAACCAACTGTGATTAGTCACCAGCAGATCAGAATTACATGCAGTATACAACCTTATGTGCAACATGTATTGAGCAGATACGAAATATATTTGCTGACTAGATTCAGATTTGGAATACTTCATCACCTGGTCTCATATCCAAACATAAACGATTGGTCCAGACATTTATGCCACTGTCCGTGCGATAATGCATCACAACACAGCACGATTCATGTGGTACTCTTTTGTAAATATTATTACACAGAGACAAAGATGGTTAAAGCCATTACTAAAAAGGGGAGGATGGAGACAATGTCGGCCTGCCTTCATCTACCTGCAGATGTTGGATAGTTTTTATTGTATCAGCTCTATGGCAGGGTTTTTAATGAACGTGATGAAAAATAGGAAAGTAAATAATCATTGAATTTTGTGGACTGGGTGTTTGTTAGCTTGATCCATAAGATGAGCAGTAATGTCTGAAACCGTTATTGTGATAAAGTAGACTGATGTATATAGATGTATTTTAGATGAACTGTTTTTATATGTAATGCTTTTATGATTTTTACTACCTAAAATCGAATAAAGCTCGTTCGTTCGATTGATTGATTGATTGATAGTCAAATTGGGAACACTGCTGGTTAGATCTTTATGAAAAAAAATAACAGCTACAGCATTGCATGTCTGTCACAAGTAACTGCATTTGTGATTAGTTCCCCAGAACCTTGTTGAAATATTTTAGGAATCACACTGTCATGCCCATACATCTTCTCTTAACCTTTGAGGTACCTTGTAGCATACTGCTTTTCATGATTTTGTAGCAAACATATGCAATTGTACTTATAACCTTATTCATTTGGTATTTTTAGGGCTATAATACCCGTGTGGGTGACAAAGGTACACAGCTGTCTGGAGGTCAGAAGCAGCGCATTGCAATTGCACGTGCACTTGTGCGAAAACCAAAACTTCTGCTGCTGGATGAAGCCACGTCTGCCTTGGATACAGAAAGTGAAAAGGTAGAGAAATGTGTAGAATACGACTTACCAAACAAGTGGATCTGTACATATTGTATATATGTGTCTGAAGAATCCTTCTAACTGCAGATTACTTATCTTGTGAATGTCCTCAGGCACCAAAATAGATCTGCAAAATGTAAAGCAGTATTGCTGTGGATCATCAGGTATGACATGCAACTCTGTGTCGATGCTGGTCCACTCTGGTAGTGACCAACTGAGTCAGACATAGGCCTCACCTATCCACGCTGACATCAGTTGCTTTCTTAGCATCGCCCATACACACTGACATCAGTTCTTATCTTTGTGCTTCTTCAAATGCGGATCTGTGCTCTTCTCATTCTTCATTGGTGAGGAGGTTTTTTCTTCAGAAAATGTTTCCAAGTGTGCAAGACTACAGGGCTTAAGACTTATAGAGACTGCCGCACTCAGATGTTTGTGACGGTAAACATCCATTTACGCGGCTGTTACACCATGTACCATTACTTTGCAATCGTTACAACGCATGCAATGTTACAACACGTAGCCTTTACTACGCAAGTTGTTACATCGCATGCGTTGTAATGCATGTCATGTAAAAGCTATCCACATTGTTACGTATAAACGGACGCAGTTCCGCTTCGACGCGCTTCCGTTTCATCACAACGATGTAGAGGCATTGTCCCTCTCATGGAACAGTGAATGTGGGGTTAAATTGGAGCCTAATGGGAAAGAAATGCATGAAAGCAGTGCAAGACCGCCACAGACAGCAATGTGTGATGCACTGAAACATACAAACGCTGCGATGAGCAGTGAAGGGCTAATGCAATGGGAATTGTTAAGAGGTGATGGAATGTGAGAACTGTAAACACAAGTGGGAAAGGGTAGAGATGCGAAAGTAATTTGCCTCTGATTGATGGGTCATCATTTCGGGGCTACAAGAAGTAGAGACTGTCCCCTGCTTCTTAAAAAAAAGACAGAGTGCTGGAGGCACATACATCCTTACCCACCATACGCGTGTACAGGTGACTGCAGACTTTAAGCCGGAAAAGACAGGAACCGAGGAGAGAGGTAAGAGGGGCTGTGTAGTGTTTAAGGGTTTAGAGTAGGGGAGGGTCATGCAGGGGGTAGTCTTTTTGGTTTAAGGGTAGTGTAGTTGTGTTTGTGTAGTGTAGAGTAGTGTATTTGGGTTTAGGGTAGTGTCAAGGGTCTTGAAGGGTAGTGTTTGGGAGTAGGGACAGGAATGGGGGTAGAGGCAGTGTTGTGCGGGGGGTGGTGTTTTAGGGTTTAGGGTAGTGTTAGGTGTTAGTGTAGTGTAGGGTAGTGTTTTAGGGTTTAGGGTAGTGCCGGGGGTGCGTACAGAGTAGTGTTTGGGAGTAGGGACAGGAATGGGGCTAGGGGTAGAGTTGTGGTGGGGGTAGTATTTTAGGGTTTAGGGTAGTGTTGTGGTGTTAGAGTAGTGTAGGGCAGTTTATTTAGGGTTTAGGGTAGTTTTGGGGTCGTGCAGGGTAGTGTTTCAGTGTAGGGATTGTCTTGGGAGTAAGAGCAGAGTCATGCTGGGGGTAGTGTTTTAGGGTTTAGGGTTGTGTAGTTGTGTTTGTGTAGTGTCGGGTAGTGTTTTAGAGTTTAGGGTAGTGTCGGGGTGCGTACAGGGTAGTGTTTAAGAGTAGGGACAGGAATGGGGGTATGAGCAAAGTCGGGCTGGGGTAGTGTTTTAGGGTTTAGTGTAGTGTTGTGGTGTTAGTGTAGTGTAAGGTAGGGTTTTAGGGTTTAGGGTAGGGTCGGGGTGCGTACAGGGTAGTGTTTTAGTGTAGGGACCGTCTTGGGGGTAGGGCAGAGTCGTGGTGGGGGTAGTGTTTTAGGGTTTAGGGTAGTGTTGTGGTTTGTGTGTAGTGTAGGGTAGTGTTGTAGAGTTTAGGGTAGTGTCGGGGGTGCATACAGGGTAGTGTTTGGGAGTAGGGACAGGAATGGGGGTGGGGGAGAGTAGTGCTGGGGGTAGTGTTTTAGGGTTTAGGGTAGTGTTGTAGTGTTAGTGTAGGGTAGTGTTTTAGGGTTTAGGGTAGTGTTGGGGGTGCGTACAGGGTAGTGTTTGGGAGTAGGGACAGGAATGGGGGTAGGGGCAGAGTCGTGCTGGGGTAGTGTTTTAGGGTTTAGGGTAGTGTTGTGGTTTTTGTGTAGGGGGGTGTTTTAGGATTTAGGGTAGTGTCGGGGTGCATACAGGGTAGTGTTTGAGAGTAGGGACAGGAATGGTGGTAGGGGCAGAGTTGTGCTGGGGGTAGTGTTTTAGGGTTTAGGGTAGTGCTGTGGTGTGGTGTTAGTGTAGTGTAGGGTAGTGTTTTAGGGTTTAGGGTAGTGCTGTGGGAGCATGCAGGGTAGTGTTTTGGAGTAGGGACAGGAATGGGGTAGGGGCAGAGTTGTCCTGTGGGTAGTGATTTAGGGTTTAGGGCAGTGCTGTGGTGTTTTTGTAGCGTAGGGTGGTGTTTTAGGGTTTATGGTAGTGTCGGGTGCGTGCAGGGTAGTGTTGGAGTGTAGGGAGCGGGCTGGGGGAAGGGGGAGGGTCGTTCAGGGGGTAGTGATTTAGGGTTACGGGTAGTGTAGTGGTTTTTGAGTAGTGTAGGGTAGTGTAGTGTTTGGGTAGTGTTTTAGAGTTTGTGATATGTAGGGTAGTGTATTTGTATTTAGTATTTAGTGTACTGTTGGGTTTTTATTACTAGGCAAGTTTTTAGTTCACATACATTAACACTTGCAATGTAAAGGTATGCGAACTACAAAGTTGCATAGTAACGGTATTTGCTACGTAAAAACATTGCAGTAAAAAGCTGCGAAGTAATGGTATGCACAAAAACAATTCATATTCGTTTGTGACAAATGTTCATGAGGGTGCTTATGCACATTGCATGACCTCGGGATCTGTTACGACTGTGCCCAGATGAACTCGAAAGCTTTCGAAGATCGAAACGGTGAAGCTCTATGTGGCAAACCACGTTAATGCACCGCACAGGTCCTCCTCCAAGTTGAAGACGAGAGTGCCGACCCGCTTCCCCTCGATTTTCCGAAGTCGTTCTTGAGATAGATCCTCCCCCCCCACACTCTAGAGAAGGTGCACGGGCATAACTGCACCTTTTTGTCTTGCTCTCGTTCCACCCAAAGAGAGCTTTGATAAAGGACAATAATAAGACATCTTCTCAAGAAGTGGCTTTAAGGGAATTGAGTATGTCATCGAGCTCTAGGAGAGATAGGGCTTTGAAGACTGACTATGATTGGATTCTAAAGGAAGAGTTGGGTGTAAAATTTGAAGCAGGCTTGGTGTTGTTGATGTGCTGTCAGATCTTCAGTATTTTTGTCACAGAAGAAGAGGTTGATGATGTTGCACTTTACTTTAGACTGAGGAATAAGTCAGTCCATCTGTCAGGGGGTTGATGCAGTTTTTGACTGTCTTGAACATCGCTCTGATTCTGTTTATGGCTTTAATGATGGTGTTGGTATAGTAGTTGGCTTTGGCCGATATGATGAGATTCTATGTTTTAAGCGAGGGAGTCCAGTATCCTGAGGTCCAGGAGAGTTCTGTTTTTCTTCTATTTTCTTTCTGTTCTGTGGATGTTTTTTTTATTTTCAGCAAGGTCTTTAGAGTAGCAGGGTGATTGCTTTTGCATATTGTGATTGTGAAAGGGGTATTTACAAAGCTTTCCAAAATATTGCTGGAGTTATCTTGACATAAGACGTGGAATTGATGGAGGGAGATATGAGTTCAATCATTAGATTGTCTATTAAGAAGTCTTTTAAGGATCTGAAGGTTTGGTATTCTGTTTTGTGTTGACCTTTGTTTGGTGGTAAGGTATGAAGCATGGAGATAGGGATAGCACAGTTGTCGGTCTAGTCCAGATGGGTGATATGCTTTGTATTCTTGGTGATGGTGAGAAGACAAGGTTGAGTAATTGGCCTTTGGAGTGTGACATATTAAGTGTAAAGATGAGGTTGAAGAGGGTGTCCCTTGTTTGTTTTGGGCTTGTTCTGTCTGGGAGGTTAAAGTCACCCAAGATGCTGGTGTGGGCATATCAGATGGACAAGGTAAAGAGAAGGTCAGAGAATTTATCGGTAAAATCCTTTTTCTGACCGGGAAGCCAGTTGATGAGATGGCAGTCTGAGTTGGAGAGAGTGGAAATCCCATGTCAGCAGCTTCCCTGGATCTGAGTGTTACTTTCTTGCCTAGGGTGCAGGACCAGGAGGACTTATGGAGGATAGCAAGACCTCCTCACGTCGTATGTGCACAGTCCACGTGATGGAGGCTGTAGGAAGAAGGACGTCTAGGATGTGTGAAAATTATGTTCATTTATGGCAGTTGTTGGCTGTGAGAGAGATCACCCACTTTGTCCTGTTAAGTCCGTGACAGAACTGCCAACACCACTCTGTTTGATCCGTTCCACAGACAGTTAATAGGCTGTGGTACCTAATCCTGTTAGTGCATAGTAGCTATTTTTCCACTCCTGGTGAGCGACAAGTGAAACCAGTATACAGTCACCTGGATTCTACACAGCTAGGGCAGATTATGAGGATTTTCGGTAGTTGTGTTAAATTTTGACAATTTGCAATAGAAATTGATGTAGCTTGTTTACATGATGATCGATGTATCCATCACCATTGTTTTACGCTTAACATATTTATTTCTCAAATGTATTTACAGGTTGTACAAGAAGCACTGGACAAAGCAAGGAGAGGTCGCACCTGTATTGTTATTGCCCATCGCTTGTCCACCATCCAGAATGCTAACAAAATTGCAGTGATACAGAATGGACAAGTAGTAGAACAAGGAACACACCAGGAACTCCTGGAACAGAAAGGGGTCTATTTCACACTAGTCAGTATACAACTGGGCCACACATGATTTGAGAACTCCATCGCCTTTCTCCAATATTCCTGGGTTTTGTCAGTATTGAAGACAAGCTGATATCAGATATTGTGTACCCCATCACATCTACAACCATTACAGTGACAGACCTTCACATCGGAAATACCATTGTATTGGTATGGCCTCTGAAGCAACTTGACATAACCATTGATAATCTTTTAAACAATGAGAAAAGATATAAGAAAATCAAGCAGGATGGAACCTTAGATCTTTTATGAGATTTGCACTGTTGTATACATTTCTCCTCTTACCATAAAGACGATGTGTCATAGATTTGCAAAATGTATTGAGGTGATTGTGTTCACTAAGAAACCTTTTGAGATGCACAAAAAGCAGAACAAAACAAATATTGTCATCCCAATAAGTCTACTGAAAGCTTCTCTCCCATTATTTGATGAGCTGTATGTTTCAATTTTGTCATAAACCGATTGACAACAGTGTATCCCATATGGTGCTTGTTTAAGAACCATGCCCCATATGAAGTCTTCACTGCAGAGCTGGTGCTGCAGAAACAGCATCCAATTAATGAGCAAAGTTACTTGCCATCTCACTTGGCGGGAAATGTTAAAATAATGTGAAGGGCAGTGTGCTCTCCCCGAAACATTTTCCTAATATTGTGATGAATTAATGGCTTTTGTGTGGATTACTGGTAATGTATACATGTATGATGCTAATTGCTTTTGTTGCTGTTTTGGTATATACACAATACAGCTTACAATATAACTAAAAATTGGTAAAATGGTTAAACAAGAGAGAGGATGAAGCACACAGCAGTCAAGATAAGGGAACATCAAGAAGTTGCAAAATTTCATAAAGATAGTGGAGCACTGCAGTATTTGTATAAGTCAATCATCTACGAATTCCTGTAATTGTCATCTAAGTTGATACAGTTTACAAAATATGCCAGTTCAACTCATAAATGCTGTGCCTCTCAAATTATAGCCAATGAATAACATATGAATTCTAAGTATCAAAAATCACATAGAAAAAGAGAGCAGTATAAAGAATCAACATTCAGTAAGTGTCAATGCTTACTTTAACACTTTAGAGTTGAACATAACAAGTGATTGTGTTATTACGCATTAAACTTAATAAATGTTTGCAGGAAGAAGCCACCAATAGCCTGGAGTAGAGCAAACACAGCCCAAACGTGAGATCATGGTCTAACAGGACCACACCAAGCACTTCCCCTCAATGGCTGTTAAGGAACTCATACAACTAACAATAGCAGCTGCACATTAACATTTCATATTTATATCTATAAAACTATAATGCAAGAATTTGAGGCCAGTGCTGATCACTCAATATAGCATCCTGTCCATTTAATCTAGGATAAAGTACCCATTGATGAGCAGGGTTAACGTGAAGGAAAACATTTGCAATAGTTTTAAAAGATATCTATACAATATATATTTTGTAAAACCATTAGTGACTTCATTGTCAGGAATTATGTTTTTTTAAGCACTGGCGGCTAAACATTCCTCATCTTTGATTTGAACATTAACTACCAGAGCATCCTTCTGCATGAATTATTGTGCTGTGAGGACGAAACCAACTACAAGCACATTACGTCTGATGTTACCACATATGTAACACTACAAAAACCTTCCTCAAAGGTTGTTCATATTAGAACGTTAGACCTACAGTTATACATCAGAATGTGGGATACAAAGTTGTTACTATGTGTTTCACCTGCAGGGGGTAGGTGCATGATATGCCAGACAAAATTCCTAAGAAAGATCTTGTTTTCCTAATTTAAGTGTAAAAGATTTTTTTTTAAACATTTCTTTAAGGTCTGTAGTGTTAAAATGGGTGAAAATAGTAACAGGAAAATCAATACACCATGTTGGACTTTATTATGATGTTCACTTACTCTTTCCCATGGGATGATACCACCAGCAGAAAGCTTGGGGTTTTTCGTTGCTCTAATTAAAATGCAAATTAACCTTTGCATGCTAGTGGACATTGCGTAAGGTGCCAATGAATTTCTAACTAA
The DNA here is from genome assembly GCF_964261635.1 of Lissotriton helveticus. Taxonomy (NCBI): domain Eukaryota; kingdom Metazoa; phylum Chordata; class Amphibia; order Caudata; family Salamandridae; genus Lissotriton; species Lissotriton helveticus. The sequence continues at coordinate 936,292,232 of NC_136071.1, forward strand.
ATTGGCCCATGGTTCTCTTGCACTTCTCTTTCCTCGCAGGTTAACCCTGTGCTTTGGACAAATGCTTTAATCAGCAGAAACAAATGGTGATCAGCCAGTAAGTGTTACAGAAGGATGCAAAAAACTGTAAGGCTCTACACAACTTCTAATATGTTATTGTATACAGGTTGTATAGCCCAACTGCAAACTCTGAGGATTGTCAAAAATTAATGTTAGCTAAAACAGAATTAAACAGGAATGTATAAATAGCAAAGGCAGCAAAAGTCTCAATTATGTATTATACCATTGTTTATGAAACAAATCAAGCAAGCAGAGACTTGTTTGGCTTTATTTAATAAAAAGCAGAAACTATTATTATTATTTTGTTATTCAGTTATATTTTCATAATAGCTCACAGAGGAATTAGGTTTTTTTATGCATAGCAATCACTCAGTAACACTGAGCATAACTGTAAAAATTACTGAAAATGGTCTCTTATTCTGTTTGAGATTTTACTGTAATGTATCTTTTAGGGAAGACCAACCCAAGCATGTGGTTATGCAGTATCCCCATGGAAATTAACATTGCTTCATAATAATGTGCCTTTTTTAGAACATACACTAGGATAGATTCATTGACCTTCCAAGTAGTGCCAAGCTAGGTAAATAAATGTGTGCGCAGGGTAGATTTTCACCTATTACACATGGGTAGCTGGATTCAATTGTTTGAGATGAGGAGCTGTCTAAGAGCTGGAGTGTTGTACCGGGGGTATGCTGTCTAGCTGGATTCTAGTTCTACATAAGATGTCTATGTAAAATTGATTTTACTGTTCAATATGTCTTATTGTTATTGCTGATGTGCTTCAAAGTAAAGGGATACTTACCAACGTCTTTGTGAGATGTTGCCCTGTGTTTATACATCTTGCAAATATATTGTAACATTGTAGTGCATTTCACGGTAAATATGCGGGATGTTTGCTCCCAAAACATATATAAAGGTAGCCAGTGGGCATAGAAAATTATTTATTTAAATCTAATTTGGGACATAGGCTTGTTCTTCAAATTAAAAGCATATAATTGTATTTTTATTTTTTTATGAAAGATTTATTGAATCAAAGAATGACATGTATTTATAGTTCTGTTAAGCTGTCTAATACAATTTGTACCATAATAAACATGTAATAAAAGCTACACAAGAATTGCAAAGTTCATCCTGCTTTTTTTATTGCATCGACCAACTTTTCGCTTAGTCACATGAGTAATTAGAGAAAATTGGGTAGGGATACCACACATTCAATTAACCTGTATGTCTCAGAGGGCATCTTTCATGTGGTAATAAGTTCGTAAAATGTTGCTGATTTTCTTTCCACAATGTAGGGGAATAAGTGCACAGCAAGTACCCATTTCCTCAAGTCAGGTGTTGAGAAAAGTCTATACTGTGCCCGAAGTTTTGAAAATATGTTAAACCCTTACTTGTCCGGTGGAGCTGCTCAGTTCAGCTTAAGGGGAGTCTGGCCCAGGTATCTTGTCGTGGCCAACGCCTACCCAGCCGGGCATCGGGCACAGCTCTCCTCTCATCTCCGCTGTCAGTCTTCGTCTTCCTCCGCCTTCTCTCTCAATTTCCTTGTGACCTACGTTCAACGGAATCCTTCGCTGAACCCGCTTTGTTCTCTCCGGATGGCTGCTGAAGAGCCAGGCGGAGGTTCCCCCACCTGACTCTGCGTTTGATTGCTGCTGCCCTTGCCTACAGCTTGCCCGCCTGCTTTGCCACCTCGCAAGACATCTGGGCTGATTTAGGGGCATATCGAGGTTAGAAGTCCAGCACCGCTCTTCGATGCTATTCTCAGCCCATCATCCCTCGATTGTGCCTGAGAGGCGCCCCATCCGGTTTGCTGCCTTTGCTGCCTGCTGTGCCTCCTCACAAGACATCTAGGCCGATTTGGGGACATAGCGGAGGTATGAAGTCTAGGCGCCCCGTTTCGTGGCTTTCTAAGCCCATCTTTCTGCGACCATACCGGAGAGGCGCCCCCTCCGGTTTTTAAACTTTGCTCCCTCCCACTCTATGGACTGCTGCTTTGGCGCCTGTAACAGTCATCCTTGACCTATGGGCTCCGGATCGGACACTGCTGCAACCATCGCCATGAACTTTCTTTCATGGACAGTACGGCTTTGACTTTGAACCAACTGCCCTCCTGACTCTGACTCTTTTCCCCCTCTATTTACCCTCTGCAGGGGCAGGTGATGGCGTATCCTGGGGCCGCTGGGCGCCCATGATGGTATGAGGGCAAACTAAAGGCATTTGCAGGCTGCAGCGGCTGGGAGGGTGTGGCAGACTGCATTCACTTCTGGCTTGTGTTCCTATGTGGTCAATGAGAACTGTGTCCATGGCCATGGAAACGCTGAGTTGGTAGTCCTAACCATACTCATGGAAGGGGTGAAAGGCAGACTGGGGGGGGCCTAGCAGCAACCCAGTTGTCCTTAGAGTCTGCCTTTTCGCCAAAGAGGTGGGAGCCATCAAAGAGCATGTCCATCAGGGAAACTTGGATATCCCCCAAAAAGCCAGTGGTTCTCAACTAGGGTGGCATTTGAGTGCCACCGATAATACAATCCCTCTGTCTAGTGAGCTAGTCCTGTCCAGTCCGCAGTGAACATTGCCTGTGACAGTATGGCTCGGGTTTCCTCCAAGACCATGTCAGCACCAACTGAATCTCAAACTGAGTGGGTGTTACCGGCCCAAAAGGCACGCAGTGTTCACTGACCGCAGTGCCAAGCTGTTGGAAGAGAACATCCTCTTGCCAAAGGTGTTCAGCCTCTTTGAATTCCCTAGCGCGTGGAGTGGTAGGGGAGGCACCACAGTTGGCTCTGCAGGTAGTGGCTTGGACCATCAAGCTCTGTGGGGTGGAATGTTGGGTGAGGAAAATGGGGTCCCCAAGAGTGGGGCGGAGGCGGCAGGCAATTGTCCTGTGCACAGGAGCCCCTGCGCATGGTTTGGACGAGGCCCCAAGCAGGATATCGGTAAGAGCTTTACTTAATGGAAGGAGAGGTTCAGAGGGGGAAACTCACATCAGAAGCACCTCTGTCAAGATGTTTGTCTTGATTGCCACTGAGGGCAACTGACCCCTCACCACCATGGAAAAAGAAGCTCTTTTCTCTGTAGCCTCGGGAAGAGGAGATACCAAGCCAGTGTGTGAGGTATCCAATCCACTGGCACCTGCCAGTTCCTAGTACCAGTGGTCCTTGGGTCATCAATGAGGTGGGAATAATCATAAGGGACCTGAGACCCCTTCTAATTGTCTCCCTCTCCAGGCCTGTCAAAAGAAAAAGGCACTGGCTCCGACTCGGAGAGGATTGTCCCAGTCGAAGTCCGAGTCAGACGACGCCTATCTGGCTCCATATTAGAGGGGTATGACGATGGGGTCAGCACCACCGCAGGGCGTTTGGTGCCACTGGGAACAAAGGCCCTTGAGCAGGGGCTTTTTTGAAGCTTGCGGGCTGAGTCAATCTGGATCCAGCATCAGATCTAAGGAGCCCGACTTGTCATAAGGACAAGCCCACCATCAGGTATCCAGTGGAAACTCCCTTCGAACTGATGAGACCCGAAGGGGTTGGACCGTCCAAATATGAGGAACTTAGCCTCATAAAACTCCTTCCTTTGGGAAGTGGTTGCTCTGGGAAACTTTGGGAGGCTTGGAGCAGACCCAGGCTCCATGAAGTAAACATTGGAGCAGTCCTCATTTTATGCTATTTTTCCCGTGCCTCATCCAAAGATTTGGACAGGTGTGATGAAGTGGCACAGTGCTTCACCTTCCTGGACTTCTTCTTTTTGTGGGACTTACCCAATGAAGACTTCAACTGAGATGACGAACATCAAGAGCAGCTTCGTAAGCAGTCCTGGGACTTTCCACAGGACCATGAGCTGGATCATTGCAGGGTTGTCAGGCAGCGAGATGTTTCAAGGAGCGCTCCTGCAACACCTTTGGGTGCATGGCACTGACAGTCCTTGCAGGTCTTAGAGTTGTGGTCCTGTTCCAAGCACCATAGGCAAACCAGGTATGGGTTTGTCACAGGCATCTGCATGTGACAGGCACACCTGGTCTTAAAACCCTCTGGTTTATTAGGGGACATCCCTAGCTCATCAGGAGACAAAGATTCAAAAAATGGTTTTGACAAAACATTCAAAAAGGTCAGTCCAAAAATGACTGGACATAGATGAGAAGAATAATTGTTTAATGACCTTTTGAGTTCCAGACCTCATCTATATGCTAACAGGGGTTCAGAGACAGGAACATAGTTCTGCAGTTCGAGAGATGGTGCAAGTGAACCAGCACAGTAAGTGACTGTTCTTGCACTAGTGGGTGCATAAGCGAATGCCCAACCTGAGAATGCATTAGTTCTCCCGGGTACTCCCAGAAATACTATAGTTGTCTTTCCAATTTCAAATGACACCACTGCTGTTCCTACTGAGTCCCTTAAAGAGAGAGATATTAATAGGCGAGGTGGCCAATGAGGTATATGACAGGCTTGAGGATTTGGCTGTGGAATGAGTGGTTGACCTCAGTAAAATAAAATCTGTACAGATAAATTATAAAAATGGATTTGACTAATGATGCAATGAAGGAGTTGGGATTAATGACTATGAGCTTACATTGAAGATTCAGTTGAGAAGATCAAGGATTGCAGAGATTTGAAAAAGAACAGAGAAAGGTGGAAGAAGAATGTTACTACTAAAAAGAAAAGGTCCAGAAAAAAAGGTCCAGAAACTGAAAGGTTAAAGGGATCAGCCGGTGATTCTGATCTACAGCCAGTTTCAAGATTGAAAACTATTTCAAAAATGCTTTGGACTGATTTGGGTGCGCTGTTTGAGACTGTTGTTCTTAGATTTGTGGTCTGAGTGTAAGGTGGGTGTTGCTTGGCCGACAGAGGGACCAGTTAGAGTAGCTCCTAATACTGCTGCATCTGTGTTGGTTGCTAACCAATACATGGCAGTGATAGAGCATTTGAAAGAAAGGTGCTAGAGAAGGAGATTACTGGGAAAATATGTTGAGATCTACTTAGGAGCCGAAAGAGTCACTGCATGCTTGTTATGAAAGTCTCATGCAGATTCTTAAGAAACATAGTGGAGTAGAAGATCCTGAGAAAAATGGTGCAAGTAGTTTCATATCTGCATATGGTATTGGTTTGCATACTGAGTTTATTTCTCACATATCAACTGGATGTAATATGCTGGCAGACTAAAGGTATAGATGAACTTTTGAAGTATGCCAAGTACAGCAGTGATTGGTTTGATGTGAAGCATAAAAAGATTGAGGAGAAATTGATGGTTGCGCAGAACAAACAGTTTCAGAGATTTGGTAAAAACCAACTGATGGCTCCTGACTTGGGTTTTGTGTTGCATGACAATACTGGAATGAATAAGGTACATCAAATTCAAGGAGTCAGAATAGGAAATGAGATGGTGCCCATGCAAAATCGTGGAAGTGGTGTAGTGAACACTCTTGAAATGAATGCAAGCACTGATTTGGTGAAAAAGAGCACTTCTTGTCATCGTTGAAGTAATATTGGCTATTGGTAGCAGAAATGTAGACAAAAGCCAGGATGATTTTGTTCCCCAGATGCAGCAGGATGTGAATCAGGTACAGGCACAGTCAATAGCCCCAGCCCAACTAGCTCCTGTTCAGAATGTGCAAATCAAGGACAGTTCTGTATAAATATGCCCACAGCTTCTGTGTTGCAGCAAACGTTGAACATAATGCTTTATAGTCCAGGGTACCAACAAAATCCAGTGAATCTGAACAATGATTGTCCTCAGTTTTTCCAGCGACTGATTCCCAAAGTCAAGTGTGCTGCCCATAAGACTATAAAAAATATGATCACACTTAGAAATAAATATGAAGATCAGGAGGTTAGATACTGTGCACATGAGAATAAAATTGTGATTAAAAAAACAGAGCAAAATGAATCAAATGAAAATATTGTAGAAAATGTAAATTATTTCTTGAAGAATACAATGCAGACTTGAGTAAATTGAGGGACACCTATAAGAGGAAGCTCCAATGGATGAGAAGAGAAAACTGGAAACGTTAGGTTACAAATAGTATCAGGATGTTTGGGTTACTTTTAAAAATAAGTATTTGATGTTTGACTCGATGCTGGATTGTATGTCTAGGCATTTACACAATCAGTCACAGGCAGGAACAGATTCTGTCACCCAAACATTTAACAAGTACTGGTCAAATTCCAAATTCAGAAGTGTTGCAGAAGATTTGTGTCAAAGGTGCCTGATTCGTCAAAGAAATAATCAAGGTAAGAGGAGTACTGTTCTCATGAATCATATTGGCAAATCAATAGGCTCATTTACGAGACTTTGGGCAGCTTTTGTTGAGATTCCACTGTACAATGGCCTTAATTATATGCTTGTGATTGTCTGCTTATTCTCTAAATGGGTAGAGGCATACCCCACCTGGAAATCGGACAGCCTGACAGTTGCAAAGCTGTTGAGGGAATTAATACCCTGTTTCGACTTACCGAATTCTATTGAGACAGAGCATAGCTCGCATTTTGAAAATTATTTTTGAAATTGTTTTCTAGAGCTCTCCTGGTTGACCAAAGGTTTCATTGTAGCTATCATCCTCAATCATCTGATATTGTGGAGAAGATTACCAGAATCAATGAAAACAAGCTGCCCAAAGTGTGTGCTTCCACTAGTCTTGTCCTGATGAGTAGTACTCCAAACATAAAACAAGCATTAGCATAGCCAATAGGTCTCGCCTTTGGGTCCTTATAAGTGTTTAGCCATGCAGTATATTACCCATTACATTAGATTAGCCATTGAAGACAAAGTCTGTGGCCATTCAAATGAACAGATCACCATGAAGCAGTTAGCAATCCCAGTGCCTTTAAACCCTCACAGGTAATTTGCAGCACTATATAAATCCTTGATTGATTGATAGAGCAAATCCTACTGAAGGGGTGGACAGCGGGCCTTCTGTGAAAGGACTTCACTAATGAATTTCAGACAATTGTGGGTTTTCCCAAACTCCCCTCCTACCACTTTCCAGCACAGTAATGGTGAGGTATCCAAATCCTTTCATTTACTCCTTACAAAGGCAGGACTAAATGCATTCCCAAGGTATAAAGTAGAAGAACACATTTCTAGAATTCATGAGAGTGTATTGTAAGGGTTTAAAATATTTTCCCGCAGTCTACCCAATGCATAGCAGGTGAGAGGGAATTCACGAGGAATTTCCGGAAGTTGAACTGGAAACTTGTGACTAGTGCTGTTTACTAGGAATACATAGTTTAGTGAATAATCAAAAGTAGTAAATCACCACCCAGGTGAAGGTGGAAGTCTGCATTTGCAGATTTCGGAACTGTTTTTAATAATTTGGCACTAGGAATTTGATGGTGCTGCTCATTATGTTACTTCACCTGCTGCATACATCTGCCCTAATTACCAGGTCACAGGTGAAAATTCCACGAAGGCGGATCTACATTTTAATGTTGCAGCTTCAAAATAATCAAATGGGCAGAAGCAACTTGTCTTCCTTCATAAACCACAAACATCAGTGCAAATGAGTTGAGTAAGAGCGATCTGCCGATACAGCATTTGATAATAAACAATGTGAGAGCTTTATATAAAAGAGTGTTATGGTAGTATGAATGTTATATTACAAACAATGCATAGAGCGCGTTAACATCCTAGGGTTTCTTGGCGCTGGTACATATGTATTGAATGGATGTTTAAGTAGCAAAAGCATGAAATGAGGGGAAACGGCCACTACAACGCGGCCGTTTCCACGCATTACCATAACCACGCATGCATTACAAAGCATGCATGGTTACAACGAAAAGCCTTTACCACGCATACCTTTACTACGAAATACGTAGTAAAGGCATGTGTGCTAAAGGTAAAAAATAAAGGGGGAGGCTTGGGGGGTCTCCCCCCACAAAAAATAAAGCGTGGGATAAAGAAAGGGGGCTTGGGAGGGCACCCCCCCAAAAAAAAACTTTTTCTGAAGTATAATGAAAAAGATGTGGAGGCAAAAGGCGTTGTAAGAGGAAGCAGAAAAACACTTCAACTTCCTCTTAACGACGTACAACGTCACCATGGAACATCAAGGAGAGGAAAGGTAAGGAGGAATGAGGGGGTGGTGTCGCGGAAGGGTAAATTTAAGAGGTACATTTTTAGGGTGAAAATCCTTTAACATGAAAATGCCATTTACATGCATAGTTTAACAATGAAAATTGTTGTAAAAGTATGCGTGTAAAAGGAATGATAGTGGTAAAGGATATGCGTTACAACGGAATGCGTTGTAAAGTCATACAACCGAAATGAGGTGCTATAGGGGGCCTTGTACCGAGGGAGTTAAGAAACAAATCTAGACCACGGGCGGGGGGGCTTATTTACAAGCACCTTGCCCCACCCGTACTTCACTTTTCCAATGTTAAAAATGACGCAAAAGTGACACAAGGGGCTTGTAAATATGCCCGCTTATATTTAGTTGAGTGCCCAGCAAAAACTTGTATTTCCTGGGTGGGGTTGGAAAAACATTTTCCGTGTTAGATTAGGTGAGGCCTGAAAATGGATGTGGACAACTAGGTTTGAGTCTCGGAGTTGGCTCAACATCCTGTGAAACTTCACCACGTAAAAATAACGCAAATTTCTACTGCGATGTCCGTGTCAAAGTTTTGAGAACTACAACCAACTGCGGGGCGCCCAATCTGTGGGTTTGGGCATGCAGGCAACCCTTGGCAGCGCCATGCCTTTTATCGTGCGCCTATTGTTGTATTGTTTGCATGGTGCTTGCACCTTCTGGTACCCCAGAGCCTGATCCGTACCAGTGTGCTGTGAGATTTTTAGGATGAGGAGCCCATCACACAGAAAGGGGAAGAGACACGCTGACGGCTTATGTAGGGCACCGCCCCTGCCAGCCGGCTTCTGCTGATGATATCAGAGAATCAGAGAAAAGTGCAACTGAAACAGACTCCAGTCAGCCTCCAAGACCAAGAAAAGCGGCTATCGTTTGTACAGGGGTTGTGCTGTGATGTATTTACTATGGGTACTGTATCGATCCCCCTATTTCTGACCCTTGTCTGGTTAATAATTAACTAGCAGCCATTCAACTGCACAAAAACCCGTTATCTGATTAGCCATACAACGGCACAGAAGCCCGTTATCTGATTAGGTCATAGCGCATGCCATCTCATTAGGCAAGCACTATTTCTCCAGCCCCCTAATAGGCATACGGAGTTCTCAAAACAAATCAAACCTACAGCGACCTGGGAAATCCCCGCAGCCATTGTTTTGATTTAGCCGAGAACTTCAGTAAAGAATGTGCGAACGTTCAGTTCTTATGACATCCTTATTGATGTATTTATGTCCATCCTTACGTCAATCTCGGCACCTTTCAGGTATAAATAATACCGACATTGCCTTAAGCAAACACACGAGGTGGTGACAAGATTGGAGCAGCGAGACTTGCCGAGGAGCCCAGCTGACAGCGAAGCCCACAGACGCTGCCCCTCCTTTTCTGACGCGCTGAGAAAGAGACGCTGCCTTTTCTCCTGCCGAGAAATCCAGCTCCGGCGCTTCCAGCCGCCCTTGCAGGCAGCTGGGATATCAAGCCCTGAGATAGAGATACCAGCCCTCCAGCCTTCTAAATCCCAGGTACTGAACTGAATAACCCCTTGCAGAGAATTCTTGAAGCAGACCCTTGGCAAAGCAAACTTAACTTAAACTGCTACTTATCTACTCCCGCCCACGTATTAGGCTTAGGTCAGGTACATTGGGGTAGGCGTAGTTAGAAGCACCAGTTGAGTACGATTAGTCAATGTATATATGTATGTATCTATTTTATCCATTTTAAGTATCATATGGCTAAGAAACCATATCAATGCTTTTACAGTATTATTTTATAATTCTGTTTTTACTGTATGCACTCTACTTAACAATAAGTATTGCAATAATAGAGATTCATTTCTCTTGTATGAGAAAAGAGACTGATCAATAAATAACATCTTTTATTGAACACGCCCGTCTCTTCCTTTCTCTACAATCTGGTGAAACTAAGAATGCACTGAACTGACTGAGTAAAATAAGTTGTCTTTTGTTTTCACACGACTCTAGAGATACACTCTTGATTAGGGGAGAGCAAAGTTGTCATGTTCTATGGTTGTCAGAAACTAAATCCCTTCTTGTCTATCCAGGGAGGTTAAACTCCTCCTTGTCTATTCGAGAAAGTTTCTAGTGAACTCTGAGCTAGCTGGCAAACACTAAACTTTAAGTCTAATATCGTCAGTAGAAGACCTAGTTAACCTCTGTCCTACGTCTATACTATTGAAGATATTATTCCAATGCGCAGAGCCTATTGGGAAAATAGGAACTACACTACATGGCGCCCAACGGTTTGGATAGGCGATAAATCTAACGTAAGACATTAGAGTAACTCAGTCGTGCTTTTTCACACAGACCCCTTTTTCCCCATAATACTCCAAAGACGTCTGGAGTGGGTGAAAGGTTATATCCGCCAAACTTCGTAGGAGGAGACTCCTAAGTATGGTTCTTGGTTTATTCAACGTTGAAGGATACACTGTTCCAAAATATTGTGCATCTAATCTTTGTTTCCATAGAAACCTGATCTGCAAATAAACAAAATAACCTTCTTGACAGTAGAATGTCAGAAGCTGAAGAAGAAAGGGAGACAGCTAGAATAGCAGCTCAACTCCTAGCGGATGACAATAGTCTCCTACACCAAGACCCGGATGCAATACTCATCCCGGTCAACATAAGAAAATCTATAACTTTAAAACTTATAGAAAATGGGCTGACACCGAGAGGTGGTACAGTCATATTCGTAATTGAGGCACACGAATATCGGCAGACAGAGGTATTCTATTCATGGATAAACTTTCCAGCAGCAAACGCTGTAACAAAGGACTTCCACTATTATAAAATAGAGGAACCTCCTAATGAGTACACTCCTTTCGAGGAGGTGGAAATACCACTCAAATACCAAGAGCACCTGCTCTGGTTTAATGGCGCCCTAAAACATAATAATCACATCACCAGGCTCGGTCCACTAGGTAGACCAGGAGCAACGTGGCCGGTCCTAGCCGGATACACACCACATCCAGACATTGAAGAAATGCCTGCACCAGATCTTTTAGCACAGCTAAAACAATTAATTAAAATACATAGACAATTAGTCCAATATGTAAGGCGGACTTCAACAGTCCAACCATCGATTAAAATTCCACAGCTGATCCTTTATCAGGGGAACACAAATAAAATTACACCACAGAACATACAGTCCTGTCTAGGTAAAGTACCCGCAAAACGGGAACAAATTCCATTCTGGTTAGCACAAAAAATCACTCAAATAGAGGCAGTGTTCCCTGATACCACCTCTGTTGAGAAACACAGAATTCTGACTATCTGTCTTCCAATGGGAATCGCACCACATGTGGAGGACTGTGACACTTGGGGTACAGTCTTTGCTTCCATTTATACAAAAACACATGGTGTCCCATCCATGTCAGTAATACCAGATGTGCTAAAATAAATTCAAGATGAATACGGTCCAGAACCTGCTTTAACTCTTGGTATGAAACTACTAAAAGACTTCAAGCAGGTCTCGGCAATATTATTAGCCAATATAAAGGGAGAAGCAGCAAATGTGGCGATCCGCCAGAGGTTGAAAGAGACAAATATAGCAGATCAACCATTTGAAATTGCCAGAATCATAGAAAAATCTTATGAAGAACTAGGAAGAGATAGTTTGGGTGGAAAACCTGTAAAACCCCAATTTATTGAAAGTCCTGAAAAGGTGTTTAATAAAAATAATCCAAACAATCAAAAGAAGAGCTGGGATGGAAAAAAAACAATCCACTCCCAAAGAAAAAAGATTCCAGTCCAGAGGAATGTCTCCTCGGCGGAGAGAAAGATCTCCGGACCAAGGACGCAAGTCTCCCCAAAGGGAGCCCTCTGTGAAAAAATACAACCTTAGAAATAGGGATAATATAAAAAAACCTGATAGATATCAAGATATTGATACACGTCCCTCTCAATCTTTTCAGACTTCCTCGCAGAAATCGGAAAGAAGAGGACGATCAGAACACAGGGAAGAGCACGTCAAGCCAAAGACAAGGAACCTGCTCATCAAAATAAAAAATTACAGTTTCCAAAAAAAGAAGGTAGCCAGTATTAAAGTAATCAACCATGCCGAGAATACTGAGGACACAGCTGAAAACGGAGAATGGGCTCAGACAATGCTAGACAGCGCAGCAGAAGTGAGCATAGCTCGCAAGATCCTTATGAAACATCTGTAGACAGTGGACACGAATGAATACATTCAGGTGGAAACTGCAGATACCACAGTTAGCAAACCTCATAAAATATATGAAATAACGTTGCGTATAGAGGGGGATAAGACTAGGAAAATAAGGGGTCTCTTTTGGGATAATCTCTCCAAGGGCTATGACATCCTTCTAGCTGAAAGAGACTGGCCACCAGAGTTTGTCAGGGAGTGCCCTCATGGCGAAGAAATAATTATGCCTGCCTTCTCAAATCATATTCCAATTCATAAAAAATATACACTTGCAAGAAAGTGGGCAGTAGCCCAAGCTCCTGCATTATATAAAAACCATGTGGGATGGGATGAGGACTCTCCTCCTCACAAAATCCAGTTAAAATCACAACCTACTGCACAGAGGCAGTACCCAATTAAGCAAGAAGCTAAAAAACGGGTAAAAGAGATCCTAGATCAACTTGGATACCAGGGGGTGATTGAAACTTGCACCTCACAAATGAATAATCCTTTGTTTCCTGTCTCCAAACCAGACAATTCATATCGTCTTGTTTTGGACTACAGACACCTTAACTCATGTTGCAAAACCTTTGCAGTACAAAACTCGCATAGTGCTGCACTAATGAATAACATACTGTGCAAAAAATACAAAACAACATTAGACATCTCTAATGGATTCTTCTGTCAAAATATAGCACCAGAGAGTAGATATTTGACCGCGTTCTCAATAAATGGCGCGCAAAAAAAATTCTGTCGTTTGCCCCAGGGGTTCAAGAACAGCCCAGGATTATTCTCAGCAAGAGTAACAGAGTTACTACAAATATATGATGATGAGGCATTATCTTATGTCGATGACATCTATCTAACAGATGATGACTTGGATACTCACTTGAAGAGAGTGAACACCATAATACTTGGGTTCGCAGCAGAGGGTTACAAATTCAACTTTAAAAAGTCAAGAATTGCCCATCTAACTGTCCTGTTTTTAGGATATGAACTATCAAGTGAAGGCAAAAGCCTGGCTGACAATTTCCTAGAGAAATGTGCTGTAATCCAAGCACCTAGAACACTAAAAAACTTACAATCAATTCTAGGTTTCCTAAATTTCGGAAGAACTTACATTATAAATTATGCAGAGAGAGTTAAACCTCTCTATGATCTTATGAAACCAGATTTTAAAAGAATCAATTGGACTCAAAAACACACAGAAATTTTGAGATCTTTACAAACAGATATGTTAGTTAAAACAAGATTACAAACACGTGATAACACACGCAACCTTGTGATTCGAGTCATCCCAGGAAGATGCGGATTCACGTACCTAACCTCTATTGAGGGAGAGAAGGTACCAATTGCATACAAATCACACTTGTACACAAAAGCTGAAATGAAATTTAGCCCAACGGAAAAAATTCTAACCGCGGTACAGACTGCTGTAGCAAAAGAACGAGCCCTAGCACAAGGTAAACGAATAATCATCGTGACACCGATACCAGCCCTGGAGGCGGTAACAAAGGCAAGCATTCCGAATGCTAAAGCACTCCATCCGAGATGGATACAATGGGCTAATTCTCTTGCTGCAACAGACGTGGCATACGAATTTGATCCCAACTTAAAAACACAAGAGTTTCTCCAATATGAATTCGAATGTCCTCCGCCGACCGAAATTCTGCCTCTAGAACATTACGGCTGTATAATATATACAGACGGATCAGCACAACCCGCAGTAGGGGGTAAACAAGCTTACAGTGCTGCATGCGCGATTGTTAAGGGTCAATGGCACGAAGGGAAATTTAAACCAGTGGTCACTAAAACGCAATCTCTAGGAGACTGTACAGCTCAAAGAGCAGAACTACTGGCATTCAAGATGGCGCTTGAAAATACCGATCGAGAATTCCCCACACTCATAGTGTGCGATTCGTATTACTGCGTCCAATCTTACAATGAATATTTGCAGATCTGGGTTCAGAATGGTTTTAAAGACGCAAAAGGTAACACAATCAAGCATAAAATGCTTTGGGAACAAGTAGTTCTTTTACAAAAGGAACTACAAAAGACTCACGTGATACATACACTGAGTCATCAACGTGATGGCGTTCACGTTGCAGGGAATTCATTGGCTGATGAGGCCGCGAAGGCAGCTGTGCAAACGGCTTCCGTAGCTGCCATCACTCGGTCAAAAACAAAAATAGACAGCGAAATATTACAGGCTGTCAGCGCTACAGTAAAAGATGCGATAGAAACACTCCCGAAAGGCTTTCCAGTAAAGTACTCATACATAACTGATGCAAATAATGTTCTGTTTGCTCGAATCCCTGGAGTGGGGGATAGGGCAATTCCAAACATGGAACATAGGTTAGGACTCATCATAGCGGCACACGAAGGGCTTGCTTCTGTACATGCTGGCGTTTCAGCCACAGTATCATTATTAAAACAGAGATATTGGTGGCCACAAATGAGACGACAGACAAGGAATTATGTTCTAGAATGTGAAATATGTCAGAGAATGAAGGTATCAACAGTGAGGCGACCAGCACAGACGCCCCTTCTAATCTCAGATAAACCATTAGCCTGTGTTTACCTGGACCACTGTGGTCCCTTACAAAGGGATGGTAACTATAAATATATCTTGGTCGCAGTGGATTCATGCACGAGATTCATATGGATGTGGCCCCAGCGATCGGCTGACGCCAGAACTGTTATAAAAGATTTGCGAGTCTTTATCTGCACATACGCAATTGGCATGCTACATTCTGACCAGGGTCCTGCTTTTAGCTCTCGAGCTTATAGGGAGGCCATGACCAGCATGGGCATTGCTTTGCGGTACTCTTGTCCATTTCATCCTTAGGGAAACGGAATCATAGAAAGAAAAAAACGTGACATAAAGCAATCTATAACAGCAAAGGTATTAGGTTCAGGAGCTGGGTGGGTCAAACATTTAATAAGTGTCCAACGTAGTCTTAATAATCTGCCAAGAAATTCTCTGAAAGGACTCAGTCCGTACGAACTATTGTTCGGACTAGAATGTTGATCCAGGACCTTGATAGTCAGACTTCAGTGGTTAAAGATAAATGCTTTGATATCAAAGATCGTTTGGCTATTTTACAGGACTTAAATGAAACAAGAAAAGACCTGAGCAACATAAAGTTGAAACAGCAGCCAACAACCACTGAAGAAAAACCACCTGTCCCAGCAAGGCCTGTCTGGATTCCAAAAGTCGGGGATCTGGTCAGAGAGAAGATCGCGGTAAAGAAGGAATGTGGGCCTTCTTACAGAAAAGCAGTTCCTGTCTTGTCTATCAACGGGACAAGATCAGTAGTACTATTGCCCCTTGCTGGTAAAAAGGAGAACCGAGTCATATCCATCGACCTGGTTAAACCACAATCATGTGGCCGATAACAAATAGTAGGCCAAGTGGACTCCCAAGAAGTAGCAGAACACCAAAGTTTGCTACATCCACAGAGGTTCAAACTGAAAGACTGATCACATTTGAACAATCTACAGTGAAACAACAAGGACTATGCAATAAAGCAATGGAACTTAAACCTCTTAAACCCCAAATCAAAGCTTTTCATCAAGAAACACCGACCTACGATGATGTAACTACAGACTTTTCTAATGAAACAAAGCAAAATCCAAAAGCAAAAAGTAATCCAGAAGCAATTGGAACAATTGACTGAACGGCATCCGGCTACTTCATCAACTTCGATGATTTTTCTGAAGATCCAAGTGAACCAGAAGTACAGCCATCAACAAAAACTTTTAAAGACAAAGCAAAGGAACTTTTTCATCAACTAAAGGGAACCTATCTGACTTCTCCATGGATTGAAATTTGGGTGACATTAGGTGCATTTGTCCTCATACTTTGGCTCATCATGGTACTATGCTTGGGACATTTCATTGAGGGAAAATATGCTAAAATGGACACAGCAAGCCAGAAAATCAACTTGGTCCTTAAACCACACACATCTTCACATGTCGAGAAAAGAGAACTTTTTTCAGTGAACTTCACAGCCAATCCTATACCAGGCGGTGTAGCATGGGACAATACTGATTATGATATCTATGGCCCGGTTGAAATCCTGAAGTATCTACATCAATTTAAGATCTCGTTAAGTGACTTTGTAAAACCAAGCACATTTGCTGATGATTGGGACTTTGAAAGTATTAATGATATGATGTCTGACCTAGTAATGTCTGCTAAATTTACAGAACATGATTATTTGCAGGGTTCGTCTAATTATGATAAAATGTTCTGCTACAACCACTATGGTAACCATTATCTCCATAAATCTGCACAACCTAGAAATGTTTTAAATTATAACCAATGGGAACATTGTGCTACTCCTCCAAAGGGTAGTTCTAAAACATTTTATGATAAATATTCATATTTTTCAGGGTTTAACACAAGTAATGCAGAAACATTTTATTTCAAATTGTCGAATAAGACAGGTATGAAGACCATGCTTACAAACACGAAATTGATATATTCAGATTCATTTTTTGAGCAAATGAATACATTTGGTTTTGATTTCTGGAACAATAACATTGAAGCAAAAACTGTTTGGGGTACAAAAGATTGACAAGTACAATGTATAGAATCATTGTTCAGAGCCTGCATGATCCCAGAACAAATTATATTTTTGAATGACACTATTCAACAAACTACCTGTCTTGGCTTAGCCAAAATCAAAGACTTAAACAAACCATCTATTCCAAAGCCAACAACGAACAGTAATAGCTCTATAGATGTTGAGATAGACGTGAACCATATTTTAAACCAAAACAGAACACATCCTGATTGGAAACAATGGTTGATCTGGCCCACAGACACAAATAACTGTCAAGACAGATTCCTGAACAAAATACAGGGGTTCAAATTGACCAGGCCAGACCCTAGATATTCCCAAAGACAACATCCAGGGATAGTAACTACTTACAGTGTGGGCAAGCTCTGCCTTCAATGGCTACAAACATCCACACTGGCAGAAATTAAGCAACACCTAACTTTACTTCAAGAGGGTGCTGACTTGCGTGATTTCATTATTGGACCACGCAAACAGCGTCAAAAACGTTTCATAGGGGGAGGAGCCAAGACAGCGACTGTGATGGCCGCCTGAGACCTCGGCTCCGCGGCCCTTCTCCTCCCGACTTGATATCCTGTGATAAATCCTGGACTTGTCTCACACCCTCGCGTCGATGAGGACGCCCGGTCACAGATCGCGTGATCCCGGGATCTCTCCCAGCCATGCACCCGGAGAAATACCCATCTGCATCTTGCGGCCTGCAATGGAGCTGGAACCGGGTCTTTGCCTTCTGAACGGGGCCGGGAACTGAGTGAACAACAGCGGTCACCCGTGCAGGGGGGGAGTCGGTCACCTGGAGCAAAGAAATGATCGGCTTGTTTCTGGCCGAGGACAGCTAGCACAACCAGCGGTGCGGATCGGAATACGCCTGGCGTAGTAATTTCGAGGGTTTGTGTAATTATGTGCCTAACCTCGAGTGCACCGCCCGGACGATGTTGGCCGCCCGGCCCGCTTTTGGCGGGCTGCTCCCGAATTCTCGCATGAACTGCTCCCTTTCACGGATGGCTTGCACCGGATGCTGCCGATTGGGCATTTATTGATACTGCCCCTACAGAATTGCTGCATTGTCATGGAGCCTGTGTGCCTACGTTTGAGGTTCGGTCCCACACGTTAGTGGAGCGGCTGGCTGACCAAATCGACAGTGTGGGGTGTAACACCCGAAGTGCTGGCTTGCAGCAAGGAATGGAGTGCGTGGATATGGGGGGCATAGAAGTGTTGGCACATGGAGTTGGGTTGACGTGTCGTGACCTTTTGGCTGCTCTTGGTGCCCTGCGCTCCACCTTGGACAGTGACGCCCGAGCATTGGAGAGTAAACTGGATGCCCTGGTGTCTACCTTGAGACTTTCGCTGCCAGACAGTCTTCAGGCTCACAATGACCTGCCGGGTTCTGTACCCGGGAAAAGCGCGATGGTGGCCCCTGTTAACGCTGCAACATCGGAGGTCCCGGTTCGTGTGGTAACTTGTGAGCAGGCTCCCGGATATTTGGACTGCTTGGTAGGACTGGCGCTGGACTCAGAGGTGGCAGTACCGTTCTACGCTATGCCCCCGAAAACCCTAGTGCTGCCTCAGATACTGTCGGACATTTTGTTTTTCCTCTCCCTCCCGGATCTTGTGCATGTGACCTGGAAGATACACTTCGGAGCGATATTGGGACTGTTGGACTGCCATGCTGATGACTGTGTTTGTGTTCCGATAAGTCGCCTCATTGTGTGTGGACTGCAGTCTGGACTAGATTTGGGGCTCCGTTTCCTCGCAGCATTTGTTATGGGAATGGGTCGACTGCGGTTGGGCTCCGTTGGTGCATTGGAACGCACGGGACAGGGCTGAGGTCGTGTCCTGGATTGCTGAGTTTGATTTCCTGGTGACTATGTGGGACATGCCTTCCGTCGATTGAAATGATGGCTACCTGGGTGCCGATTCGAGGGGTTGGGATTCGGATGGGTGTGGTGGCTGGGGGCCAGTATGTTAATTCTCGCTCCTCCTCCACCTTTCTTTCTTTCTCTTTTGTCTTCCTAAATTTCGGGTTTCCATTTAGGGCGACAGGCACGCTGCTGGGGGGGTAGGCCATTGCCTTCTGCAGGGGTGCGGGGTGGGGGGTTGGAGGGGGGGGTTCTTTCTGTCTTCTTGTTTCCTCCTTGGTTCTATGGCCCCTTTCTCTTTCTTCTTTTCTGTTTTTGTTTCATTTCTTACTTCTCTTCTCGTTGTATTTCGGACCTTTTATTTTCCTCTCTATTCTATTTCCTCTCTCTGCTATATTTCGGGTTTAGATACTGGGCGACAGGCACGCTGCTAGGGGGGGTAGGCCGTAGCCATCTACAGGTGTGCGGGGTGGGGGGTTGGGGGTAGGGGTTTATTATTTTCCCTTTTTTGTTTCTATGGCCCTTTTTCCTTCGCTCTTTTGGTTTTCCTTTCTCTTTCTTCTCTTTTCGGATTTGGGGTCAGTTTATTGGATTATTCCCTGAGCTCTCATTGATTTGTTGTAATCTATGCCTTAACTGTTGCTGCATTGTTGGTGTGATTGGGCGGGCATCTACTCGGTGCCCGTAGTGATTGTATGCACTGATATCCTGACTCTTTGCTGCGGGACCCATGTCTTATTTGTGATCGTCTCATTATGCGGGACTTATTGTCTGGCTCGCCCAATGTATGACTCTACCTTACGGTTAGGCACCTGATACCCACATTTCTTTACGTTATATTGCAGCTTTTTACGTTCTTGATGTCATCCTGATTTAAAAGTGAAATTGAACCTCACCTATCCGGAAATATGAGCGCTGTGTACCATGATAATATGTCTTTAATATGCTGCCGTGCCCCCGGGATATTCGGCTAAATAGCGGTGTACACTTTCACATAAATAAAGGTTTAAAAAAAAAAAAAAAAAAACGTTTCATAGCGGCCTCTATATATGCAGCTTACAATGAAGCTTGGAAAGAAACTCAAATTGAGACAGCAGAAAAACTACGGGAAATTGACCGTATTAATTTGGAAAAATCACTTTCTGTTGTAGACAATGGGTTAATGACTCTGTCCTCCAGAATATATTCACTGGACAGTATTGTGTCTTCAGCAATCGATATAATATCGCAAGACTTACTGATGTTACAACACGGTCAGTCCCAATTGCGTTCTATTGTACAACTTGGCAGGACGTTACAAAATCTGCGTTCAGGCTATGTGCCTTGGCGTTTAATCAACACAACGTCACTATTTAATATCTTTAACCTTACTGATAAACAAATCAGTTTGGCACAGAAGGGTGCTGACTATACAATTCTGAGCATTGAAAAACTTGAGAGATTACCATTGACAATGTCAGAACGACCTGTCATTGAATGGATAATACATGGGATAATTAATATCCCGATAACAACTTTCCAGTTTCAATACTGCCAAAAATATATACAGGCAGGCCAGTATGAAAGGTTGGGTAAAGGGTACATTAAGTCAACATGGAACTTGCCCTATACACACACATGTGTTAGTAATGAAGGCCAGAATGTGTTTCTTAGTGGCAATAATTGTGCAAGGTCACTAAGCGGTACACTTCTGTGTCAGGGTATTAGTTTGCATGGAGCCTGTGAAGGGACTACAAATAACCTTTCATGTCACCAGCTAGGCACACCTGCAACACAAATAGAACCATTCTTTAGGAGACTCTCGAACGGGAGTTACATTCTAATTGTAGATCGCAGATGTTGCAGTCTGCTGCCCGGAAAACCTTATCTCATAACCGTGACTACGAAGGTCATGTGCTGTGAACGAGTATTGTTTCCAAACGATGCTCGAAACAGGGAGGCAAGGTTATGGCCCAGTTTGAAAATTTCTTCTATTCGAATTGATACTTTAAGCAGAATGAAGTTGGTGCTCCTACAGACGCCAACCCGGTTAACGTCATCAAAAGAAACGTATGATCTCCAAGTTGCAAGGACAACTGCAGAGATTCATTCACTGTTATCAACCAATTCCCCCATACATTTCGCAGAAATACTGAGCGAAATCTTAAATATTTCTGATACAAGTGGAATCTCGAGTGTATTTAAGACAGTGTTTTCGGGAGCTTTAACCCCATTCAAAGCCATCCTGGGTATTTTTCCTGATTTTGTCCATTCCATCTTTGGCGGACTTTCTCTCCTTTTGGGATTAGTGGCAGGCATCCTATTTTTTATCCTGTTACTTCGCTATGGCAAACCACGTCACAGACAAGACACCAGCGACAATGGAAGAAACAATCCTAGCCATACGCTACAGGGACCGCATAACTAAAGTCCTTGGAATAGCCCGGCTTAGAGACCTGAACATGACTTGGTTTCTTTCATTTAGACCGATGTGGCAACGTTGTGTTATGCCTGTATTAAGGTGCTTGCTATGCGGCGAAGAATGCGTGTTGGACACCTGTCTGACACTACAATCGGATGTGCCAATGGACGCAGAGACTTTGTTGGGTCCGGTAACGGCTCATGCATTGTACTGTCCCCAGCGGCTACCAATCCTGATGACGGCATTCGTGGAGACTTCACCACTACGATTGAAGAGTAGTGAAGTACAAGATGAAAGCAGCATCGATCAGGTACGACCTTCTGTCAGCTATGCTGATCGAAACATCAATGAAGGCAATCATGCTCATGAATGCATGTTAATAAATTTTTCCGAGTTAGTGGAACTTTCGCAAGAAGCAGTTGACAGTTTTTTCGAAAGTCTCAACAATATGATGTTTTCACCAGAGCAGAAAGAATGACTTTGAGCAAACTAGCACACGGCGTTCCCTACACCCTGAATTTGGCCTTCAACTTTGAAAATAAAGCAATAAAAAATTTTCTCACCAGTTTTACGGAGAGCGGGACATTTTTTTTTCTTCTTCCCATTTCCAAAAATATTTACGATTTTTTGGGACACTTATCTTCTGCTTAAAGTAAAACTATTCTTAGAGAACAAAATTTCGATTTTTAGCTACTCTAGAGACATTAGCTACCCTCTAGCATGTTCACAAGTATTTATGATTTTGTGATGAGATGGTCTCGAATTTTTTTCTTCTGTATTAAGAGCCATTTCATGTGTAATTTCCGCATTTCGTTCATGCTGATTTCAAAATATGCGTATTAGATTTTGCATTATTATACTGCTTGAAGTGCATATAGCTATAAGTGCATGTAACTATACTCATCTTTTCGTGTATTTCGCATTTCCAATTTTCAAAATGCATTTGATTGTATTTTGGGGTGGTTCGGTATACACATGCACTACTAGTTTTGTTTACTATGCCTAGATTTGTAAATATGGACATAGATTACGTGGAGTGGGTGTGATGTATTTACTATGTGTACTGTATCGATCCCCCTATTTCTGACCCGTGTCTGGTTAATAATTAACTAGCAGCCATTCAACTGCACAAAAACCCGTTATCTGATTAGCCATACAACGGCACAGAAGCCCGTTATCTGATTAGGTCATAGCGCATGCCATCTCATTAGGCAAGCACTATTTCTCCAGCCCCCTAATAGGCATACGGAGTTCTCAAAACAAATCAAACCTACAGCGACCTGGGAAATCCCCGCAGCCATTGTTTTGATTTAGCCGAGAACTTCAGTAAAGAATGTGCGAACGACCAGTTCTTATGACATCCTTATTGACGTATTTATGTCCATCCTTACGTCAATCTCGGCACCTTTCAGGTATAAATAATACCGACATTGCCTTAAGCAAACACACGAGGTGGTGACAAGATTGGAGCAGCGAGACTTGCCGAGGAGCCCAGCTGACAGCGAAGCCCACAGACGCTGCCCCTCCTTTCTGACGCGCTGAGAAAGAGACGCTGCCTTTTCTCCTGCCGAGAAATCCAGCTCCGGCGCTTCCAGACGCCCTTGCAGGCAGCTGGGATATCAAGCCCTGAGATAGAGATACCAGCCCTCCACCCTTCTAAATCCCAGGTACTGAACTGAATAACCCCTTGCAGAGAATTCTTGAAGCAGACCCTTGGCAAAGCAAACTTAACTTAAACTGCTACTTATCTACTCCCGCCCACGTATTAGGCTTAGGTCAGGTACATTGGGGTAGGCGTAGTTAGAAGCACCAGTTGAGTACGATTAGTCAATGTATATATGTATGTATCTATTTTATCCATTTTAAGTATCATATGGCTAAGAAACCATATCAATGCTTTTACAGTATTATTTTATAATTCTGTTTTTACTGTATGCACTCTACTTAACAATAAGTATTGCAATAATAGCGATTCATTTCTCTTGTATGAGAAAAGAGACTGATCAATAAATAACATCTTTTATTGAACACGCCCGTCTCTTCCTTTTCTCTACAATCTGGTGAAACTAAGAATGCACTGAACTGACTGAGTAAAATAAGTTGTCTTTTGTTTTCACACGACTCTAGAGATACACTCTTGATTAGGGGAGAGCAAAGTTGTCATGTTCTATGGTTGTCAGAAACTTAATCCCTTCTTGTCTATCCAGGGAGGTTAAACTCCTCCTTGTCTATTCAAGAAAGTTTCTAGTGAACTCTGAGCTAGCTGGCAAACACTAAACTTTAAGTCTAATATCGTCAGTAGAAGACCTAGTTAACCTCTGTCCTACGTCTATACTATTGAAGATATTATTCCAATGCGCAGAGCCTATTGGGATAATAGGAACTACACTACAGTGCGAGTTGTTTTAGAGGTGCGTTTAAGTGTTTTTAAATAAGAAAGTTTCAGTAAGTGACGGATTTCAGAGCATGTGTTCGCTCCTATAAAACTGTTACTGAAATTGATTCATGGATTTTCAGATTAAGTTTGTTGTACTCAGACACAAGCACAATGTCTTTGAATCTTTGCAGTAGGAGCAAGAGTCCCCTGAGCTAGTCTGTTGTTTACCAACTCTTACCACGGCCGGTTTGTGGTTTTAACCCCTTGCATGCTTATGACGAGCTGAGCTCGTCGTGAGGCACCGTGGAGCTGTGCTCATGACGAGCTGAGCTCGTCACAACTGCCGTGGACGGCCCACGCGAGGCTAATTCCCCGCCTCTGCGGGCATTGCATTCTAAAGGTGTGAGCGGAGTTGTGAAGAGCCCAGCTCGTCATGAGCACAGCTCCACTATGCAGCATGACGAGTTGGGCTCGTACCGAGCACCGCGGCGCAGCGTGCGGCCCCTCCCCCCCGCACCACGTGGTTATTAGCCCTGCGTGGAAGGGGTTAAGTGGGCATTTGTACACACCAACATAGTACTAAAGGGCAGGGCATAAGTCCTAAAAAAATAAGTGGAAGTCTAACCTAGTTAATCAGTATGCAAGTGACATCATGGAGCGTGACATCACGGCGCATGGCATCACAGGAAGTGGAATCATAAGAAGTGATATCTGATCTTAAGCCCTCGCATATATGCCTAACATATTTATCATGAGTACATTGGAGCACATTTCGTGTATACAGGGAAACCCTCCTGATTTAGGCAGAATATTCACTTTTTTTTAAAGCTACACATAAAGCAATGTTGCCCTTTGTCAGCTTAAACTTCCTCCACCCATAGTGCTTTACAAGAAAATATAGTGATATTTAAATTATGACAACGCCTCCTCAGGGCTAGTAAGCACTATATAAATGCTATTTATTATGTATAAGAACTGGAAAGACCAACAAATCTAACATTCTTACAGCACATGCATATCTCCTAAACAGAGCCTGAACAAAGTGAAAAGTTGCTTCTCATAAGTATGTGTGAAGTGCTAACAAGGTGTGAGCCTTTGTTTCCCCTCTGCTGCATTTGCTTCTAGGTGTGCTGCCAACCAGGAGACTCAAACAAAAGGTGACCTGATGACCCCTCAGATTCGGCTTTTGTTATGGGCCCAGCGGAAGTCTGAACTAAGAAAAAAACCCTCCCTACCTGTACGTTGTTATCGAAAGCAGACAACAATGTGCAGGCGCTGCTGAATGTGTCCTGGTGTTTGAAAATTACAGCGAGACGAATTCAGCTTATTTCTCAGTGGGGGCCAACTTCTTGGCAGGGTGGACGGCGTCCACCCTTTGAAAATAGTGGGTGGACGAGGTGTACCCCCGATTCGTGCCCTGCTAAAGGGGTTTGTTTAAGCTCTGGTTTCTTGAAAGGGTATTTGATGGATGGTCTGGAAATGCTGGGAGGATATTAAGTGTAGTAGAGTTATTCCCCTATGTTATTACCACGGTGAAAGCACAAAAATCTACCACATTTTAAGGAAAATGTCGAAGTATTCTCGTTCATACACGGAAGTTCGGCAAGCACGCCTCTGCGGAGAATCGCCATTCAAGACGCTGCGAATTGTCCATTAATATGCGTCACTTTCCACCAAAAGCAACCTCATGAAAGAAGCAACCCGAACAGGTGTGCCGGGCTCCTATAAAAAGAGCAGGCAGTGAAAACAACAGACCGAAATTTGCAGACTCCCCACATGAGAACCAGTTCCACATTACCTTTTATAGGATGTGAAAATGTTAAAGCGACTACACCTTATGACGTTCTTTTTTGGGGGAACAACCGTGACATCTAGAACATATTTTCACATATAAAACCTCAACATATGGTTTTCTGAAGCCGCCACTCGTGGAGACTATTAACATGCTGGGCGTGACGGCACGGGTACCTGGAAGCGTTGTAATCCTGCATGTGTGAATGGGGTTGCATGAGGTGCGTGCTATCCTCATTCGTATACACACGTTCACTCTTCTGCAAACATTCCTGTGGATGACATACTTAGAGTGAGTGATGGTGGGAAGGAGACCGAACAAGTAGTGGCCATGCTGGAGACCAGACGGGAGGAGGGGCCATCGCACGCTGTGCCAGGAGGAAGCGTTGCGATGGCCAACCAAAAGGATCACTTAGTGAAATCGCCTGGAAGGGAATCAAGCGCCCAACCAGGGGCAATGCACCAATAAAAAGGCAGCATTCTCGATTGCCACAACAAAGGACCAATGGCAATCGATGAGCATGGTTAAAGCCCATATTGTACATACATCAGGTCTTCCAGACAGGGCATGCGCTGCCTAGGCTCGACCTAAAGAGGCTGGTTTCGCGCCATTAAGTGCTAATGGGAACAACAATGATATTCCCATATAACCCTTCAGATACACTTGTTTCAATGACTGATGACAGTGTTCTAGATTCCTGCAAAGGTGTGGCTGATATGTAAAGTCCACATTTGTAAAGCGCACAATCACCCGTAAGGGTCTCTAGGCGCTGGGGGCCGTCGGGAAGATTAAGCGAGCTATTGCCCAGAGTCACATGGTGCTGGGCTGATCTGCCACCGGTGCCGGGGATCGAACCGTGGTCCCCAGATTCCAGCGTCAGTCGCCCTGGCCGCGGCGCCACACCTCTCCCACATATGGTGAAGTCTGTGTCTCATCAGGTGAATTTGGCAACAACATTGACGAAAACTCAATGGCACACGACTCCAAGGGGTTGGGTTGTCATCAAGAAACACATATGCAAGAATTGTTTAGAAAAGCACTGGACAGGGCCATTCCACATAGTGCTTGTGACTAACACTGCTGTGAAATATGCCAAACTCATGTAGTGGATGCACGCCGCTCACACAAGAAAAGTGAAGGTGGCAGATAAAGAAGTGGGGATAACAACCACTGATTCACAGAATAAAGTACAAAGAGTGGATACAGTGGGAGTGGGGAGAATTTTGTAAGTGGTGAAGTTAGTGAAGTTACTGTTAATTAAAATGAAGATACTGGTGCCAGTAGCAGTGACCAGTTTAAATTCGAGGATTACTTGAAAGAGCTATTTCAAAGTCAAAAGCAACAAGAAATAGTTTCTGATCTGACAAGTTAAA
Source organism: Lissotriton helveticus (assembly GCF_964261635.1). Taxonomy (NCBI): domain Eukaryota; kingdom Metazoa; phylum Chordata; class Amphibia; order Caudata; family Salamandridae; genus Lissotriton; species Lissotriton helveticus. The sequence goes on from NC_136071.1 coordinate 936,318,903, forward strand.
GAATCCAGTAGAAAATGTGTGTCTCAAGAACCTCCAGAGGGGGAAAGCAATCCAAAGTGTCAAGTTGCTGATGCTGATCAAAGCTGACGCCCACCAGTGAGTGGCGAAGATTCAACAGTAGTCACAATTGAAGATGTAGAAATCGAGACAGTAAAAGCAGTAAAAAACTGCTAAATAAATAACTGGCAATTTAAAAGAATAAAACAAATCAAAAAATAACCTGAAGTAGTTGAAATGAACTCAGAAAACAAGAAAAGTGAACCGCCAGTTGCTAAAACACCAGCAAGAGAATTTCAAATAGAAAGTATTCTTCAGCTGAATTGGCGTATCTAGCTTCTATGTCTGAAGAGGAAGATTCAGATAGATGTTATAATGAAGGATGCAGTCTAGTGTTTGGGGGGTGGAGTCGGGGAGTTACAGGAAGAGGAGGAGTAGGAGCAAGAAAGGGGCAGTTAGGAGAAGGACGGGGTAGAGAGCAGACATGTTAATTGACGCTCCTTAATAGATCTCCACTTGTCTGTCGTTATTTGAAGGACAACATTACAGCTGGCGACGAGGGTGGGATGGCGTGGTATGCCACCGACTGGACCCCTGGAAACAAGTGACCCCGTCCTGTGAAGCGTGCACAAGAAGTCGCTGCCACCGAGATCGCAACGGCCAGCGGTGAATGCCCGCAGCTCCGTGGCTAGTCCGCCGCGCGGAGCAGAACTGCACTGCCGCCGTCGAGCGCTGTGCTCGAGTGCCAAGAAAAAACGAAATCGCCGCTGAGACTGCCGTAGACAGCGGTAAATGCCTGCAGCACCGTGACTGACTGGTCGCGTGGAGCGAACTGTGAAGGCGCCGTCGAGCGCTGAGAGTGGGAGCCTACCCCAGATGCGAGAGATTGTGCGGGACTGATGCTGGGAGCTTCCCCGTTCTTACCTTCCGCTTTGAGAAACACCGGCTGCTTCGGTGAGTGCTGGGTGATAGAAGCCGGGGCCCGGGAGACTGAATGAAGCCAAATCTCGTGGGAAACGAGATTTCCTTAACGGCGGCCATTTTGAAGTCAGGCGTTGGCTCCCAATCCTCATTAAAAACATAGAGCGGCCTTTTTAAAGTCAGGCCAGTGAACATTGTTACAACAAGCACGAGTAAAGACAATAACAAACACAGCAATCAAGCACGAGTAAAAGACAATAACAAAGAAAGCAAACAAGCACAAGTGAATGCAAATTAGCTCTCGCCAGTGGAAGAGAGATAGAACCGAGCGAGTACAAAGACAGTACACCTCGCAGACATTCTAGAGAAAGACAGTGACAGGAAAGAAAACAAAATGTCGACATCACCGCACAGAAATGCTACGGGCCCAGCTGCAATTGCACCAAATCAAACAGCCAGGACAGGCGTCCCATGCTTGCGCACCCCGGAACCACTTTCCCTCATCGCTGGAGGAGGAATGGGCCTCAGGTGGCAGGAATGGTTCGAGGAGTTTGAGGATTTTATGCTAGGATCAAAGGTCACAGACGATGATGAAAAATTAGTTGCTTTGCGCAACCTGGTTGGGAAAGAGGTCTGCAAACTAATCAAGGAATTGCCGACTGATGAGACCGGATCATACACGAAAGTGCGAGATGCTCTGAATAAAAAGTTCTTACACAAGAAAAACGTAGATTATGAAAGATATGTTTTTAACTTAGCCTGTCAAGAAAAGGAAGAACTAAGGAGTACGTTCATAACAAAACTTCGACGACTTTCCAGATATTGTGATTTTGACAACTTTTCCACAGACGATGCTATCAGATTACGAATTATCGAAGGATGCCAGTCAGAGACCTTCAGAAGGCGCCTCCTACGGAAAAGCCATACTTTAGATGAAATAGAAGAAATTACCAGAGTCCATGACCAAGCAGAGGAACATGCAAAAAGAATGGAGGCGGGACGTGCTGAGAAACGAGAACAAGCATACCGAATACAAGCCAGTACACCTCGCAGACATTCTCAAGAGAGAAGGCGGACAGTTAGACCCACTTTCCGTCAACACCATACCGGACACAAGCGTCATGAGTCAGGCCGCAGAGACAAAAGACGGGAACGTTCACTGCGGATATGATTTCCCACACACGGATGCCTGTCCAGCGCTTGGACAGCAATGTCGAAAGTGCGGAAGAGAGAACCACTTCAAGAACGTTTGTGGGGATCATCGTAAGGAAAAACCGAAGGAGACAACAAGATCTTCTCGCCCCGCCACAACGCGACATCATGCTAGAGCAGTTCAAGGCCGTCAAAGGTCATCCTCTGTTTCCTCACACTCAAGCAGAGAGTCTCGCAAGTCGCAATCGATGAGAAGATCGCCGTCCCGAGAGTCCGGGTCAGCGTTCCGGTGCCGCTGTACAGCGATGAATATATCAGCATGGTACTGATCCAGACCAATTGAAGAAATACCCCAAATTGGACATTCGTGTAGGAAACCACGCAACCAAATTTGTAATGGACAGTGGGGCATCACTAAATTACATCCCAGTCACAGAATACAAGAAAATGCAGCCACCACCTGCCCTCAGTCCGGCATGCGTCAGAGTGTACACGTGGATGTCAAGAAAACCTCTCACATGCCTTGGAAAATTTGCAACCACTCTCACACATAAAACTGTGTCTGTGCCAGCCCACATCCACGTCATCGAAGGGCCGGAAGCTGACTGCCTCCTCAGTTTACCCACAGCCGAACGTCTCCAGCTGGTTGAAATCCTGTATCGAGTGAGCGATGATCCTGACATCATTCACAAGTTCCCTACGTTGTTTTCCGGGAAAATGGTCAAGTGTCAGATTCGTTTGCACATCAACAAGCAGGTACGACCCGTAGCGCAACACCATAGACGAGTTCCCTTCCATCTTCAACAAGCAGTGGAAGACGAAATCCAAGAGTTACTGCGAACAGACATCATCGAGCGGACAGAAGGACCAACCCCGTGGGTTTCACCCGTGGTGATTGTGCCGAAGAAGGGTACACCAGGAAAGGTACGCCTGTGCGTGGACATGAGGGTCCCAAATACAGCTATCGAGCGAGAACGTCATCCAGGACCTCACTTGAGTGATATGATTTCATCCCTTAATGGGGCGACAATTTTCTCCAAGTTAGACCTGAACAAAGGGTACCACCAGTTAGAATTGCACGAAAAATCACGCTACATAACCACCTTTGCCACTCATCTCGCACTATTCCGGTATAAGCGTCTCAGCTTTGGGGTCTCGTCTGCTGCGGAAATCTTCCAGGAAGCCATCCGCCAGACTATTCATCACATACCAAATGCGCTGAATTACAGTGACATGTATAAGAACAACAGGAGAGAACCCATAGACCTCGTTGGGATGGGTGTATCGTGTAAGCAAAAACAATTCCCAACAGGTATTATGTAAAGACAGTTTCAGAAATGTATGCAATATGCATTACAAGGAAGGAAGAAACAAGGAGTCAATTGATTTAAGAGAAGGTAGTATTATTTACCAAGAAGCAAGGGAAAAAATCTTTCATATGTCAATACAGTTATAACAGCACTGTACAGAACGTATCTTGTGACAACCCAGTGACACTTGGTGCAAGGTGCTATATACAATTGGTGATAGTGAATGTGCAAGTGCTAAAAACAACAGCATTGGCGACGCATTGACCAAAGTATTTACATCAAATAATGGCTCCGAAAGACAAGTTATAATCACTTGAAACACTGTTATTTATACAGGAGCACAAGACGTGATATGCGTCGTATAATTCAAGCTGTACGGTCGACGGCGTTTCGATCCCCTTTAGTCGGGATCGTCATCAGGACAGGGTTGTCGATGAAAACAGTGCTGTGGGCAGAAAGGGCAATTTTGAGCGGGGGATCACGGGTTGGGACAAGGCTGGGGGTGAGGTAGTGAACGGGTTGGTGATCAGGTTTACATTAAAGGTTGTGCATGTGGTGTGATTGGGGTGGGGGCCGGAGCGGGGAGGTAGCAGGAGTGTTTATAGGGGGTGACTAAGGTTGGAACATCAAGCGATGATTGGGCAAATGGTATATCTAATTATATCCAGTGATATTAAGTTCAATCACGGTGTCAGCCGGTTTGTGGCACATTAGCAAGTGAATGGGGAGGGAGTGCCGAATATGAAACAGACGAGAAGAAACTTACAGTTATACCCAGGTAAACGAGCGTGGGTAGTTGAAGTCCGATTAGTCACTCAATGATCGAAAACTGCGGGGGAGCAAGGGATAGGGAATTAAGAAATTGACCTAGATCGGACTGTCACTAAGACTGAAAACCACGGTAAGTGGAGTTACCTGATCGTTGCTTTGGTCAGGTAACTCCACGGTAAGTGGAGTTACCTGATCGTTGCTTTGGTCAGACCAAAGCAACGATCAGGTAACTCCACTTACCGTGGTTTTCAGTCTTAGTGACAGTCCGATCTAGGTCAATTTCTTAATTCCCTATCCCTTGCTCCCCGCAGTTTTCGATCATTGAGTGACTAATCGGACTTCAACTACCCACGCTCGTTTACCTGGGTATAACTGTAAGTTTCTTCTCGTCTGTTTCATATTCGGCACTCCCTCCCCATTCACTTGCTAATGTGCCACAAACCGGCTGACACCGTGATTGAACTTAATATCACTGGATATAATTAGATATACCATTTGCCCAATCATCGCTTGATGTTCCAACCTTAGTCACCCCCTATAAACACTCCTGCTACCTCCCCGCTCCGGCCCCCACCCCAATCACACCACATGCACAACCTTTAATGTAAACCTGATCACCAACCACTACCTCACCCCCAGCCTTGTCCCAACCCGTGATCCCCCGCTCAAAATTGCCCTTTCTGCCCACAGCACTGTTTTCATCGACAACCCTGTCCTGATGACGATCCCGACTAAAGGGGATCGAAACGCCGTCGACCGTACAGCTTGAATTATACGACGCATATCACGTCTTGTGCTCCTGTATAAATAATAGTGTTTCAAGTGATTGTAACTTGTCTTTCGGAGCCATTATTTGATGTAAATACTTTGGTCAATGCGTCGCCAATGCTGTTGTTTTTAGCACTTGCACATTCACTATCACCAATTGTATATAGCACCTTGCACCAAGTGTCACTGGGTTTTCACAAGATCTGTTCTGTACAGTGCTGTTATAACTGTATTGACATATGAAAGATCTTTTCCCTTGCTTCTTGGTAAATAATACTACCTTCTCTTAAATCAATTGACTCCTTGTTTCTTCCTTCCTTGTAATGCATATTGCATACATTTCTGAAACTGTCTTTACATAATACCTGTTGGGAATTGTTTTTGCTTACACGATACACCCATCCCAACGAGGTCTATGGGTTCTCTCCTGTTGTTCTTATACATATTAGGAGCAGCTAGATAGCTGCGAGAGTGGTACCTCTGTGTACTTCATCTAATATACCTCAATTAATAAGGTATTCATCTGTGTATTACCTTCCGGCCTACACACGATGTCCAAGGAGTCCCTCACCTATTCAGAGGAATATACCCAGTCAAGATTGACCGGTCCCTCATTACTGTCGGACACACCTCAGTCTGCGACCACATCTACTGCCCCAAATACTTCCCGTGTCCTGTTGGACAAACTCGAAAAGCTGAAGAAGAAACAGATCAGGACGGATCTGCATGCCCGTATGCTTACGGATTACCTACGCTCAGGCGTCATTCCCCTAGGGCTCCAAATTCGCAACACCCCGGCTATTTTCACACAGGACCCCAAATTTAGAATCAGCTTCAGCCATCTAGCAACCACCTGCTCTCGCCATTGGATGGTCCTGGGAATAGATACAGCCATAGAACACAGCCGTCTGGAATTACAAGAAATCGAAGAACTGGAAAAACGTATTGAAGCAGACACCACCCTCACTGATGCCAAAAGCCTCTTAGATAAAATCAACAGTACCATTGCTACCTTTAACACTTTTGAAGTCAACAAAAAGATCAACAAAATAGAAAAAGACATTAAAAATTACAAAGTTGAGAACACATATCCCTACCTAAACGAGGAATTTTACAACACTCAACAGAACCCCCCAAGAACACAGAACTGGGGACGTTATAGAAACAATCAACGCGTCACTTTCTCTGTCTCTTCTAATAGCTCTGCAGACGACACAGACGCAACATCCTCTGGACCACAGCCACTACTACCCCCTGGTTTTTTAGGACGAGGCCGAGGACGCGGGCAACACCCACCACCACAGAACCGTCAAGCCAGGGCCAAACAGTACCAACCTCCAGTTCCAGGAAACCGCCAAACCCGCAATCGGTACTATCAATGGGGACAACCACAGTAATTAACAACCAGGACATAACCACTACTGCCATGTCCATCCCCATTTTCAATTTATCAGACCACACTCTGACCCCAGAAGAAACTAGACTTCTCTCACGTGGGCTTTCATTCGTGCCGACGGTCAGAACCAACTTCCTGGAATTGCAATCTAACCTTCTAAAATTCTTCAGAAGAATCCGGTTAAAATATTTTTTTGCTGATAAACCAGACACCGGAATGAACCAAATCTCTCCGTTTCGGCTGCCCTCTACCTTTAATCCTCCATCCAATCAAATGTCACCTGAAATCCTGGCTTTTGAACGGCTAGTCTTAAAGGAAGTAATGGGTCTCAAAACTACTCCACGCTTCATCCCCTACAATCTACCCTTGACGGAGAAAGAAGCCCTAAACACCCTCCAAAATAATTCGGAGATTGTCATCAAGCCCGCGGACAAGGGTGGAGGGATTGTCGTTCTAAACAATACACAATACGACAAAGAGGTTGAACGACAACTCACCAACAACGAACATTATCGTGTTCTTTCTAAAGATCCCTTGGCAGACATTAGACTGAAGATTCTCTCTATCACTACTACAGCTAGAGACAATAATATCATCACCAAGAAAGAATTCGAGTACTTGAACAACCCACATCCCAGGACACCGGTCCTATACGTTCTCCCCAAAATTCATAAAGATGCTAGAAACCCACCTGGACGCCCCATCGTATCAGGATGTGGTTCCATCCTGGAACCTCTGGGGAAATATCTGGACTCAGTCATTAAGGAATTTGTGCCCATCAGAGACACCTACATACGTGATACCATGGACTTGATCAATACCATAGAAGATCAACCCTTCGACCTGGACATTCAAATGATGGCAAGTCTGGACATCGAGTCCCTATACACCAACATCCCTCATCGCGAAGGGCTCGAAGTAATCAAAAATCTACTGATTTCTAGACCTCAACCTTCCAAGATCCCCACTGACTTCATCATGGACCTTCTACGAGTGGCCTTACAAAACAATTATTTCATGTACAAAAATATATACTACCTACAAATTAAGGGAGTATCAATGGGCGCTTGCTTCGCCCCCAACTTTGCCATTCTATACGTACATGACTTGGAAAAATCACTGATCCTAAACTCCATCAACCCGTATCGACCCCAAATCCATCTATGGCGTCGATATATCGATGACATTTTATTGATCTGGAATGGAATGGCTGAGTCTTTACAACCCTTCATGGACTGGCTAAATTCCTCACAAGAACATCTCAAATTCACAAGTGAGACCAAATCAAATGACCTACCATTCCTTGATGTCATTATACATGCAGAAGAGGGAAAACTTGGAACATCGCTCTTCCGTAAGCCCACAGAACGAAACACTTTGCTACATTATTCAAGCAACCACCCAAGGGGCTTACGTGATGGACTTCCATTTGGCCAGTTCCTTCGAATTCGACGCAATTGTAAATGGCGTAAAGACTACTTCAGGGAGGCAGACATCTTGGTCATGAAACTTGTCAACAGAGGCTACCCACGACGTCTGGTTAAACAAACGAAGAAACGAGCATGGTACAACCATCGTGAGGATTTACTAATGCCGAACCAAAACAGAAAATCTATGAACAGAATCCCCTTTGTCTCTGTTTTTAGCCCGGACAGCAATAAGGTAGCCAAAATAATAAAAAAAAACTGGTCTGTGCTACGATTTGATGAACAATTCCATACACCACCACTTTTCTCGTACCAGAGAGGCAATAACATTGCCAACCATCTTGTTCGAGCTATCACTTGGCCAACCACCACAACTGAAAAACACACCATCACAGCTGCGTGGGGAATGACCCCAGTAATTGGACACTTCAAGTGTCAATCCTGTAGCGTCTGTGAGCTAACACTTAACACCAAAGAATTTGTCTACAATGGACAGACTCATCAACTAACGCACCACTCAAACTGCAAGACCCAAAATGTCATTTACGCCATCCGCTGTCCATGCGAACTTATTTACATTGGCCAGACCACCCAAATGGTCAAACAACGGATAATACAACACAAGAGCAGAATTAACTGCAAAGTACTCACTGCTCCATTGGTCACACATTTCATGGAAAAATCACATACGGACACAGACCTGAGGTGGATGGTCATTGAAAAACCCACACTACCCATCAGAGGTGGGAACATGTCCACTCTACTCAATAGAGCTGAATGTAAATGGATTGCACGGGTTGACTCGGTCAACCATGGGTTAAACACCCTTGATGAATGGACAAACACCATCTCCATCTAATTCCACTGTCCACCTTTCTCTTGTACCTATCCCTCCTCTCATTACCTCTCTATACTCTGGAAAGAAATGTATAGATGATGTATTTTGTACAGTATATTGTGCCCCTGATTCCACTACCACAGCTTGTACTACCCAGCCTTCATTTAGGTCTAAGTCTACTGTCCACCTACATAGACAATTGCCATGTACTTAACCGTCCGGTTTCAAACCAGGTTTTGGTTTCTAATGAACCCCCACAATATGTAAATTTCCATATCATGTTGTTATACTATAGATTGATATCAAGGGTAGTTTTCCTTCCTCTCAGTACCTTTATATACCCTGTAAGAAATGTATAGTGGATATATTTGTATCTTTATTTGTGCCCTCGCCTTGACATATTATGTATCGTTAATTGTGCCCTTGCTCCTGTTACCACGAGTTGCACTATCCTGCCTCTCCTCTTGACCCGAGCTTATGTCCTCCTAGCACGCCCCCATCGTGTCATGCCTGTTAGATCTGTCCTGACTTCTATTCGATCCAACCACTTCCTGTTAGTCAATGTTACTTCGGTAACCTTGCTACACGCCCCGCACCCTGCCTCCAGCGATGGCCGGACTCCGCCCCCAGCTTTCCTATTAGCCAACGTTACCTCGGTAACCTTACGACACGCCCCCTACCCCGCCTCTAGCGGTGACCGGACTCCGCCCCCAGCTTTTCACTTCCTGACTTATATGCAGGCACAACACACGTCCAGGTAGCTCCCGCATTCATTGCTTGCAGCCCACCCGCCAGAAGAGCTCCGCTTGCCTTCTGCCGTCCTGTTTAAGTCAGGTAAGAACATCCCCTGCACTTCAGGTGCGTTCGGAACCTGAGACTTATTTATGCTCTCTCACGCTACCGGCTTGTGCTTACTCCCAGTATTTTTCCTCCCCGTAGGCACAGCAAGTCCCGCCCGCTGGTCAGACCAAAGCAACGATCAGGTAACTCCACTTACCGTGGTTTTCAGTCTTAGTGACAGTCCGATCTAGGTCAAATTTCTTAATTCCCTATCCCTTGCTCCCCCGCAGTTTTCGATCATTGAGTGACTAATCGGACTTCAACTACCCACGCTCGTTTACCTGGGTATAACTGTAAGTTTCTTCTCGTCTGTTTCATATTCGGCACTCCCTCCCCATTCACTTGCTAATGTGCCACAAACCGGCTGGCACCGTGATTGAACTTAATATCACTGGATATAATTAGATATACCATTTGCCCAATCATCGCTTGATGTTCCAACCTTAGTCACCCCCTATAAACACTCCTGCTACCTCCCCGCTCCGGCCCCCACCCCAATCACACCACATGCACAACCTTTAATGTAAACCTGATCACCAACCCGTTCACTACCTCACCCCCAGCCTTGTCCCAACCCGTGATCCCCCGCTCAAAATTGCCCTTTCTGCCCACAGCACTGTTTTCATCGACAACCCTGTCCTGATGACGATCCCGACTAAAGGGGATCGAAACGCCGTCGACCGTACAGCTTGAATTATACGACGCATATCACGTCTTGTGCTCCTGTATAAATAACAGTGTTTCAAGTGATTATAACTTGTCTTTCGGAGCCATTATTTGATGTAAATACTTTGGTCAATGCGTCGCCAATGCTGTTGTTTTTAGCACTTGCACATTCACTATCACCAATTGTATATAGCACCTTGCACCAAGTGTCACTGGGTTGTCACAAGATCCGTTCTGTACAGTGCTGTTATAACTGTATTGACATATGAAAGATCTTTTCCCTTGCTTCTTGGTAAATAATACTACCTTCTCTTAAATCAATTGACTCCTTGTTTCTTCCTTCCTTGTAATGCATATTGCATACATTTCTGAAACTGTCTTTACATAATACCTGTTGGGAATTGTTTTTGCTTACACGAATTACAGTGACGACATCTTAGTATACGGTGCAAATGTTCAGGAACACGACAAGGCACTGGACCGGGTGTGTCACGCCCTCCTTGAAGCAAACCTCACACTCAACCAGGAGAAGTGCGAATTCCACAGGTCCACCCTAAAATTCTTTGGACACGTATTTTCAGATGCTGGAATGAAACCTGATCCCGAGAAAGTGATGGCTCTAAATGACACCAAAAGCCCACAAGACGTGAGTGACATCAGATCTTTCCTGGGAATGGCGAGTTATTGTGCCAGGTATATTAAGGACTATGCTACCATCAGCCATCCGCTACGTACTCTTACCAAACAAGGACAACCATTCATTTGGACTCCACAATGTGAGCACGCGTTTCAGAAAATCAAAAGAGCCGTCGAGTCAGCTGACAACCTGGCTTACTTCATCCCCGAAAAAAAAACAGAGATCACCATTGATGTCAGCCCAGTCGGGTTGGGTGCAATCCTAGCTCAATTTGACCATGACACGGATCAGATACACATTGTGGCATATGCCAGCAGAAGTTTAACGGACACTGAAAAAGCCTATTCACAACCAGAAAAGGAAAGTCTTGCCGTGGTGTGGGCATGTGAACACTTTCACATTTTTATATACGGCAAGCACTTCCCTCTTGTCACCGATCATCAAGCACTGGTCACCATATTTGGAAATCCCAGGGCCAAAATGCCACCTCGAATTGAGCGCTGGGGATTACGCTTGCAAGAGCACACCTACACCATAGTCCACAAGCCTGGAAAGTCAGCCAATCCGGCCGATTACATGTCAAGACACCCTCAGGTGTCACAGGTGTCGAAACCATCCCTGGCCGAAGAATACATTCACTTTGTAGTGGACCAAGCCAGACCACCGGCGGTTCCCCTGGAAGCTATATGTGAGGCCACAGCCCAAGACGCCATCTTGCAGAAGGTGAGGTTCCGAATACAAACCAACAGTTGGCGTCATTCCAATGAGGATGAAGGTTAAGATGCGAACTGCCGACATGAGATGCAGGCGTTCAAACACGTGAGTGAGGAGTTATCAGCCACTGAAGAGGGACTCATACTGAGGGATCAGCATATAGTCATTCCTATGCAACTCCGTCAGGGTGTAATCAATCTTGCACATGAAGGCCACCGAGGAGTGGTGGCCACCAAAAGAGCGCTCAGAGAGAGAGTATGGTTCCCTTTATTGGACCAGTTGGTAGAACTGACTTTAAAGGATTGTCCTCAGTGCCAACTTGTGAATTCAGGAGATCCTCCAGCTCCTCTCCAGATGTCACCACTACCCAGCAGTGTATGGCAAGAACTCGCTCTAGACTTCTATGGACCCCTTCAGTCTGGAAAATACGTCTTAGCTCTCATGGACAAATACTCCAGATTTCCCATCGCCCAGTTCGTGCCGTCCACCAACGCCACCAGCACTATCGCCGTTCTGGACGAAGCCTTCGCTGCATGGGGCGTTCCGAAAGAAATTAAGACAGACAATGGCCCGCCATTCAATGGCCACGAATTTGGAGAGTTTGCGAAACATCTCAACTTCAGGCATCGCAAAATCACTCCCTTATGGCACCAAGCCAATGGAATGGTGGAGAGGTTTATGGCTACGCTAAAAAAGACATTCCAGCAGGCTACCCTTGACAAGAAAGACCTTCAAGCGGCGCTGAATGAAGTTCTGCGAGCGTACCGCACAACTCCACATGCCACCACAGGGAAATGTCCTGCCACACTCATGTTGGGACGACCTATTAGGACACGGATACCTACCTGGGAAGATGCCTTACTCCCAGTGTCCTCCAAGAGTGCACACGAAGAGCTGGTCATTGTTGATCGTGAGAGCAAAAACAAGATGAAGCTCTATGCCGACGCTCGGCGGAGAGCCAGATCCCCATCCATTCAAGAAGGGGACTGGGTGCTGGTCAAGCAGGAACAACAAAAGAAAACAGACTGCAAGTTCAGAGCTGAACCTTTAGTAGTTACACAACAAAAAGGAACCATGATAACCGTGGAATCAGAGAACAAGAGAATCACACGAAACGTTTCACATTTTCAACGGTGCACTCGGGCCGTGTAAGATGCCCTCAGCAAAGTGACTGAAAGACCGAGTAAAGAGAAGTCCGAAATTGATTCTGCAGCACAGATGCCTGAAAATCAGGCAGAAGCTGAAGCTGGGAATAAAGTGGCGTTCCTGCGGCCCAAACGGACAATCCGCCGACCTGTACGGCTGATTGAAGAAGTATAACCAAGTCAGAACTTTACTTTCTTTTTTTGTTAAGAAAGGGGGAGATGTTATAATGAAGGATGCAGTCTAGTGTTTGGGGGGTGGAGTCGGGGAGTTACAGGAAGAGGAGGAGCAGGAGCAAGAAAGGGGCAGTTAGGAGAAGGACGGGGTAGAGAGCAGACATGTTAAACACTCCTTAATAGATCTCCACGTGTCTGTCGTTATTTGAAGGACGACATTACAATACAGAGATCTACAGTCCAATGAACTGTTGCCAATTATTTCTTTAAAAAGGAGCTGGAAGAAGAACCACCTTGAGCATGTAATAAAAAGACTGACAATGGTGAAATCATAATGAACTTTGCAAAACAATTCTAAAGAAAAGAGTTTTGAGAATAAATGAACTGAATGAAAAGTCTATTTTAATTTCGATTTTTACTTTGAAAAAAGGGAATAAAGGTTTTAGAATTGGTTTGAAAGATATTTTTTGTTAATATTTTGAGATTCACGTTCCTTTTTTTTTGATCATGAATGAAATGCCCTATAGCAAATACTGCAACTTTTTAGCATTATCTAATGACACAAAAACATATTAGGTAGCCTCATTTTTCTGGTTGGATATGTCTCCTCAAATTTTTGAATTAACCACAGTACATAATAATGTTGGTTCTAATATACTGATACAGGAACAGTTTAGTTAGTGGATTTCATGATAATATTTGTACTGAAATGTTGAGTGAGTATGTGGATATTATGGTGGTCAAGGATTGTTTTGTGAGTACTTTTCTCCCTTTGTTTGCAGTTGAAGGTGCAACCTACCTAAAGCTTCCGATGACTTATGATGTTTCTCTTACAATGTTAGTATATTTAACAGAAATACATTTGTATTGCCTTATTTGTCAGATTTCTTCTCTCCGATCTTGTTTTGCATTGGAAAGCACTCTACAAGTAACGCAAAGCTGCATGAAGCATTGCTTTGCGTTACTTAGCCCGAAGGGGGCATTACATAGGTGGTACATGGGCGTTCCCATTCAACCACTCATGCCTTTTGATGCAAAACCCTATCTACAAACAATTGTAGACAAGGTTTGGCACCAAACATTAACGCCATCTGAAAGGATGAGTTAAGAAAAATGTGTTCATGTCTCCTTTCTTTCGCTACTTTGCATGCGTGCTGCACTGCGCAGCACACATATAAAGTGGGGAAAGTGTTAGTACTTGTCTAGGCATAGTATTTTGTACAGGAAGGGTAACCTTCTTGTACAAAACCTATGCAAGACTCAGGCACGCACATTAGTGCTACGGCGCTAAGGTGTGTGCCTTGCGCACAGCAGCTAAAATCAGTGCTGGTGCTAGTGAGAGGGGAGGAGAGAGCCATATCTCTGTAGATATGGCGCTCTCCTGGTCCCTCCCTGTCACACAATGCAGCGCAGCATTTTTGCCAGCTGCGCTGCATTGCATTACTTCTTCGAAAATGCCCCAAAGAATGCTCCCCTGCATGAGCGAGAGTGATGGCTTTGTTTCAGAGCATATCTTGCACTTCAAGATCTACCAACAGCGCTGGTTCTGAAGAGAAAGAGTGGAGTGGATATCGATGGACTTGGACAGGCATTTTGAGAAAGTCAATAAGGAAGATTGAACAGTATGGAGGATCCCCGGTTCCAAAGTGACCTGGGAAGAAAAGAGGCACTGTGATGCCCTGCAGGAAGAGAGGGAAGGAATGGAGATCAAAGGAGGAATGTGTAGCTTAGGATTAGAAGAAGATTCTACCACAGCCTTAGCTGAGGAAACCTCCTCATCTGGATGTGGATATGCCATTGAAGAAGTGGTTCTGGCTTGCGCAGATGTGAGTAAAGTAGCGGTGGAAGGCCTGTCCACTATGGCCAGTGAGACATCCCAGTTTGCCTTCAGGCTAGATAAACACACATCATTTGAAGAAGACGTTTTTGATAATGGCTTGTGCTTGATCAAATGAAGAGAAGAAGTTAACAAATTTGGTCATATCCTTCAGGAAATGTTTTCCCAACAGGAGGCCTCCTATGTCATCTTCATGTTTATCGGTGGACATACCTGTGATCTTTTGGGTAAGGTATAAGAACTGATTTTCTGTGCTCAGCCGTAATAGCAATATTGGCATTGCCAAAACATATGATTTGTTGCATCCAATCTTGAAGGGAGGGGAGGTTGATTAGGTCAGGAGAGGAAGTACGTGTTTCCAGCATATCAAATTTTGTTATCATGGGTCCGGCAATAGTGAGAACATTATCCTGGTAGCGCATTAGGGGGCAGTTGTGCCCTTTCTACGATCACAGCTGTATGGGGAGAAGATAATATACCATATTAGGATCTACCTCAAGGGTAGAGCAAGCCTTGTCACACAGGGTAGCAGGTGCATTCTGCTTTCAGAGTAAACCTAGAATATTTGTCTAAAGTTTTGTGGCGCGACCATCTAAAGAATAGGGCCAGAGGGTCAATGATGGACCATTCACGAGAATTAGGGTGGCATAGGGTGCCTGGATCAAAAATAGGCTCACCATTGAAATCCACAAATTATATATTTTCATAGATTTTTGTCCAGGTCTTATACCTCAGCTCCATAGGAAATCTGAATTACTGACTTTGCTTGCCCCACTTGGTCGATGTTCCGAGCAATAGAGGCCATGTGAACAAGCGGACCTGAGGACGATTTGATGCAGCCTCAGATTTCTCAATAGCTTTTTGGATATGAGTAGACACTTTAAGTGAGCCTCCAATGGTAAAGATGCTGTTCTGCCTTCGATTTTTCCTGAATAACATTTTATCTGTAGGCTGTTCTCCAAGCAGAATTTTCCCACAGCTGTTATTTGGCTTGTAGCCCTTTGAACATGCATGGTCAGTGCAGGGAAATATCTGCATATAGTAGGGCAGGTGCCTGGAACCCATTAATGGAGGGAACGTCTTGGGAGGCAGTAAGGACTTCCTGATAGAAGTCAATGATATACAGTGGAAACAGGGGAGGACAAGAAAACAGCCCTTTCCCCTCCACATGCAGTAATAAATTGCCTGCTTAGTAGCCTGTTTTGGTTTGGTCTTGCTTGAGATGTTGTGTTTGTGTATAGCAGGTCCGGTTCTAAGCTCATGTTGACTATAGCTCGGGACAAAATTTAATCAGGATATTTTAGCAGACAGCCTAAAACTCGAAGGAGCTTTATTGATTCCGTGGCTGAGGTTCATTAGAAACTTTATGTCCAATCTTGGTCATTTAGAATATTATAACGACCAGAGTACTATGCAATTGATTAGCAGAAAGGAATTAAAAAGACAGGGCGTTTTGCTTCTGGACACTATAAGATTAACAACAGAGAGTTTAAAAGCCAGTGTCCAGTATAATCAACTGATTTTATCTTCTTTTAGCATTCAGCCATATTTATTTTATGTACCTGGTGGCTATGATAGGTGTTTATTAACTAGTTTTAGGTGTAGTATTTTTCACAGACTTGTGAGCTTTCCTAGCATGAATGATTGGTCTGGAATATTAGGACTGTGTCCGTGTGATAATAGCTCGGAACAATCGACAATACACGTCCTTCTATTCTGTAGATTTTATAGTAATTTGAGGAAAGTTTGGATCGTCCTAATTCTAAAGGAGCTGGGCCTGAGACAATGTCGCCCTGCATTGCTTATACTGCAGCTTCTGGATGATGTACACAGAGCCTGGAGGATAGGTATGTTATTAAAAAAAGTACTTAGCCACAGGAAATGTATTACTTTGTAATTAAGGAGACTAGTATGATTGTTTCTATGACTAATTGCTCAATATGAAAAATGATTATGTATGGTATGTAACATTTTATAGTATTTAATGAATGAATTGTTTTTATGTACTATTATGATTCAAATGCAATCAAATAAAGTCTCTTTGTTGTTGTTGTTGTTGACTATAGTTTGCCCCAGAGTCTTCCCCTCAGTTCAATATAGAAAGCCAAAGTGAAGTCCAGGAAAGTGACATATAGTGGCATCTTCTTTAGCAAGCTGCGCATGAAGAAAATATGTAGGAAGGCAAATGTTTAGTCAGTCATTGAAATACTTTCCTAGATGCCCCATTAAAATGGGATTTGAGATGTTTCATTACTACACCTTTTATTAGCAGCTTAAAGCATAATGTGCAGTCTACGTCGGTAAGACTGACAGCACTCTGCAATGATGGCTCATTTTTGGCTCCCTTTTGGTAGAGTGGAATTATAATTCTGTTCCATCAGGAGGGGTGCAGGCTTCACTTATTAAAATCATTAAGATGATTGCCAACAGGGATTTTGTCCACCAATCAGAAAGTTGCTTGAATACTTACAGTGCAATCTTAGGATCCAGGGCATACACTCGAGTCCTTGGATTGACAGATTTGTAGTTTCTTCCTTGAAGACAGCACCATGTATAGCTTTCTTGCTACTTCTACCGTCCTCCATTTTGTTTATTCAAAAAGGGAGATAGGGACATTTTGTTTAGCTGTTTGCTACAGATGGCATTTTCTATACTGGTTGCAGCTTTAAAGTGACTTGTCCAAGCTTCCACGCTTCCTCGGAGAAATGTGTTTCTAAGGGGGGACCCAGGGAGAGCCAGGCGCGAGCTGGTCTTTCCCTGGGTGCGTTCGCGCGAGGGATCTGGGAGCAGGTGGGGTTGATTAGGGGAAGGTATAAAGGGAGGGCGGGCGGTTAATTAAGGAACTGCGTAGCGAGGCAGGGGAAGGGAGGTTTCCTTTTTTGCTGCTCCTTTGGCGTCGCGTACCTTATGGGGACCATGGAGGAAGCGGCGGAGGTCAGTCGGGCTGTCCAGACCCTGTGTGTGGCGGGACGTGAGGACCTGTTACGGCCGGGGGTTCCGGCGGAGGCGTGGGTAGGGTTGGCCCGCCCCCCGCCTCGCAAGGCTTCAAGGGGAGTGTCGCGGGCGGTGTCTGCGTGTCAGTCACCCGGCCCGGAAGTATCGCAGGAGGAAGACGGAGACGCTGCCATGCCGGCGGTGCAGCTCTTGCCGGTCCTGCCCCCCGCAGTGTTGGAGTTCCCGCCGGTTGACCCAGGCGCCCACCAGCAGGTATGTGTTCTACCTTTGCAATGTGCTGGCTTGCGTGGGGCGCCCGGGGGGGGGAGGGGGCGCTCCGCGGGACGGGCGAAGCAGCGTTTGGGCGGGGCCCCACCGGGGAAGGCTAGGATGCCTTCGGTGGGGCCGGGTACTCGCCGGGGGAGGAGTCTCGTCCTTAGGAGCCTCCCCCGGGTTACTGATCAGGCCGAGGTGCCCGGGGGACCTTCCAACCCGGTTTCTGGCGGTATTGAGGGGGCCCCTCCTTGCTTGTGGGTGAACGGCCGCTGCTCCCTTCTGTCCCCTGCGCCTGCTGAGTTGGGGCTGGCCCAACCCCCCCCTGCCTGGTGCTGGGGTTGTGGGTTGCCCTGTTGTGGGGGTCCCCTCTGCTGTTGCCTCGGATTGTGCACCCCCTCGGGGGACTTCCGACGCCCACGGGGCTGTACTGCTCACTGACTCCCACCCCCCGCCAGCCCCCCGGACACATGGGTCCCCGTTCCCCGGTTTTGCTGACTCCTGTCCTTACCTCCAGCTGTCTCAGGTGTATGGTGGGATGGATTCGGGCGGTTTGGGGGTGGCCATTGCTCCCAGCCAGGTTCTTTACCCTGTTTCGCGTGAGATGCCCACTGCTCCGCATGTTCGCTCGTCCCCCGGTTTCGCTGGTGCCCCCGGTTTTGCGTCGGTGGACGGTTCTTTGGCGCAGGCTTCACTTGGCTCTTTGGGGAGTGGCAGGTTTGCAGGTTCTTCGCAATCTGGCTTGAGCGGCCGCAGTTTTCATGTCGCGTCTACAGCTGGGCGGCTGTTGGCCGGTTCGGCGGGCTCGGGAACTGTCCCTACGGCTGTTTCCGGTAGCAGGATTACGGGAGAGTCATCTGGAGCGGATCTCTCTTCTGCAGCGTTGCGCGCGCGGAGCTTTCATGACGTTGACTGGCAGTTTTATGATGGGGCACTTGGTGATGGGGCGCTGCCAAGTGGCAGTGCAGAGTTTTCATTTTCTGGGGATGTTTCACATGTAACTGTACAAGATGATGAATTGGAAGAAGGGGACTTGCGGGACAAGGAAGTTGGGCTTTTGGCAGCACGGGCCCAGAGGGGTGGGACGGAGCTCCCCTCTGTTTCTCGTATTTTGCAGGAGTCATGTGCGGGCCATGCAGCGGTACGGGAGTCAGCAAGGAATCGACCGTCTCGAGGGGCTCCTGTTGAAGTTCAGGAGAATTCGGCACCATTGCCAAGAGGTAAGGATAGTTGGTGGGCCGTGTGGCAACCAAGGGAGAGTCTCCCGGTGAAGCGTACCAGATCAATAGGTACAGGGGATGGGGTTGTTACTGAGCGAGTCGCTCTGGCACCGAGGCTTGAGCGGCCGGTGCATCTGAATGTCAACCAAGGGAGAGTCTCCCGGTGAAGCGTACCTGATCAATAGGTACAGGGGATGGGGGTTGTTCCTGAGCGAGTCGCTCTGGCACCGAGGCTTGAGCGGCCGGTGCATCTGAATGTCAACCAAGGGAGAGTCTCCCGGTGAAGCGTACCTGATCAATAGGTACAGGGGATGGGGGTTGTTCCTGAGGGAGTCGCTCTGGCACCGAGGCTTGAGCGGCCGGTGCATCTGCATGTTTCTGATGTACAAGTTACGGGGGAAGTTTCTAAGGAGGGGGATGGGGTGGCAGTTCCCCAGAAAGTTTCGGAGGATAGTATCCTGCCAAAGAAGTTGCCTTATTCTGGAGTGGGGATGCCTTTGGGGTCTCCTTTGTCTGAGAAAACCAAAACTCGCATATGGACTGGTGAATATGTGGATGTTTTTCGGCTTCTCCGTAGAGATATACAAGTTAAGGAGGGGTCGAAGGAGGAGGAGTTGGAGTTGGCTCGGAGGCCTCGAGTTCCGAGGTCTATTGAGAATTGGACTTCGGCCTTTCTAATTTATGCCGGCGTGTATAGTCCGCGTTATCCGGATAAGGCAGTGGACATGTTTGAATATGCGGACGTCCTCCGTAAGGCCCATGGTTATTTTGGGGGGTTTTGCATGGTTGTCGTACGACGAGGAGTTCCGGGCTCGATGAGTGTGTTCCCAGGGCGTTCCTGGGGTGAGGCCTCGGGTGGGCAGGTGGTCTGACAATCTGAAGTCTGCGAAGGAGTGTCCTCAGGTGGTATGCTTCCGTGGATGACGCCTTGTGGCTTGTTCGCACGGCGGGATTTGGGGCTTTGCTGGCAAAGAGTGACATTCAGTCAGCTTTCCGGCTCCTGCCCATTCACCCCTGGGATTTTGGTCTCTTAGGCATGCATTTTGGTGGCTGTTTTTATGTCGATCAAGTGTTCCCTATGGGCTGCTCGATTTCCTGTTCCCTATTTGAGACCTTCAGTACATTTTTGCAGTGGCGATTCACTTTTATCAGCGGCCATGCTCTGGTCTGCCATTACCTTGATGACTTTCTTTTCATTGGTGAGGGTCATTCTGGGCAGTGTCAGTCAGCTTTGTCAACTTTTCAAGATATGCCTTCGGAATTGGGCGTCACTTTGGCGCCGGATACAACTGAAGGCCCGTGTACCTCCCTGACTTTCTTAGGGATTGAAATTGATACTACAGTTATGATGGCGCGGCTGCCTGCTGCTAAAGTGCAAGAGATGTCTGATTTCCTCAGGTGGGTTTTGGGTGAGCGCAAAGTAGAACTGCGTAACGTCCAGAAGCTTTTGGGGTACCTCAATTTTGCTTGTCGGGTTGTACGGGCAGGTCGGACTTTTTGTCGACGTCTGGGCCTCTCGATGTCCGGCGCCAGCCTGCCCCATCATCGGGTGCGCATTGCAACTGCTGTCCGTGCTGATTTGACTATCTGGTTGAGTTTCCTGCAAGATTTCAATGGCGTGTCCTTGTTTTTTGCGGATGAGGACATGGTGTGGCAGGTGCAGCTTTTCACGGATGCATCGGGAGCGCACGGCTTCGGCCTCTTTTGGGAGGGTCGTTGGTGCGCGGCAGGCTGGCCACAACGTTGGAAAGATCAGGGTCGCAGTATTGCGTTTCTGGAACTCTTCCCGTTGTTGGTTGCTCTGTTTATCTGGGGACAGGAATTTCAGAATCGCTCTGTATTGTTCCATGTGGACAACATGGCAGTTGTGGACTTGGTTAATAGACAGAGGGCCCGCGATTTGCGGGTATTACGGCTACTGCGAGCCTTCATGTTGAGGTGTCTACAGCTGAATATTGTCTTTAAGGCTAGGCATGTTCCTGGGGCCTCTAATTGCATTGCTGATTCTTTATCTCGCTTTCAGTGGTCCGACTTCCGCAAATTGGCTCCTGGGGCGGACCTGGAACCGACGGCGATCCCACAGTACGTATGGGACTTGGGGATTGAGGGTACATCAGTTGGTTGAACATTCAGTGGCTGCCTCTACACGGCGGAGCTATTTGAAGGCCTGGCAGGAGTTTTTACAGTTTGGTGAGGAGCTGGGGGGTACGGTTCGGGCTGGTTTATCTGAGGAACGAGTCTTATTGCAGTTT
Source organism: Lissotriton helveticus (assembly GCF_964261635.1). Lineage (NCBI taxonomy): Eukaryota > Metazoa > Chordata > Amphibia > Caudata > Salamandridae > Lissotriton > Lissotriton helveticus. The sequence continues at coordinate 936,340,175 of NC_136071.1, forward strand.
GTTTTGCATTTAGCGGACAGAGGCCTATCCCACACGACCATTTCTGGCAAGTTAGCTGGGGTGTCTTTTTATGGTCAGCTTTGGTGGGGGAGGGATCCTGTTGGGGGGGTGTTGGTTCGTAAGGTTCTTAAGGGGTTGGGTAGGCTATAAGCCGGTGGGCAAAAGTTGCGGCAGCCTGTGACCTTTGATTTACTTTAGCTGCTGGTATCGCAGTTGGCTGTGTGCTGCTATGCCGCTTTTGAGTGCCACACGTTTCGTTTGTGTTTGTTTGGTTATTCTTTGGTGCATTCCGGCATCTGAATTGCTGGGTTTGAGGGGTAGGGTGGGTATGACCAGTAGCGTGGTGGTGGTGGAGCATGTCAGGGTGCGTTTGTGGTTACGGATGTCCAAAACTGATCAGATGGGGAGGGGAAGGTGGGTGTTTCTGGGTAGGAGTGGAGTGCCTGCTTGCTGCCCTGTGGGGGAATGGGAGGTTTTTGTGTCCTCTCCACATTTTGCCCCGAGGGCAATTTTTTGTCATGGTGATGGAAGCCCCATTCTTGTTTCTCCGTTGTTGGCGGTCCTCCGCACGGTGTTGTTGGGCCTGGGGAGGGATCCTTCCCAGTTCGGCACTCATTCATTCGGGATTGGGGCGGCGACAGAGGCCGCCAGGCTGGGGTGGGATTGGTCCCAGATTCGTCGCATTGGGCGTTGGCGCTCAAGATGTTGTGAGAAATATGTATGAAAGTAGTCCTCCTTTGCTTTGCCTAACATTTCTTTTTCTCCTAGGTCTTTAGCCCTCAGTCGCTGGATGCAAACGGAGGGTGTGGATCCTGGGGCACTCTTTTGTTAAAGGGCCGCTGTGGCCGCTGCACGTCAGCTTTGTGGGAGATCTCTTGGTTTAAGTAGCCTGACGCATGAAGTCTCCTGGCATGGCACAGGGGGCATGCGCTGGGGCGGTCTCTTTCCCGCCTTGGCTTCTCTAATTTCAAAAGGTTTGGGGGGCCCTCCGGATCTCCTGGTGTTGCATCTTGGGGAAAGCGACTTAGTTTCTCTCTCTGGTTTGACTCTGTTAAAATTAATGCAACAAGTCCTAGAAGCCATCAAGACCGCATGGGTGAGCACCATGGTGATATGGACTGAGTTTGTTCCTCGATTAAACTGGAATGGGGCAAGGAACTATTCAGCTGTGGAGCAGGCAAGACGCAAAGTGAATAGAGCAATGAGACTGTTTTGTGATCATTTATGTATATACAATTTGGCTCATCACCATTTGAAAGTTTCAGAGACTCATTTATTTTGTGAGGATGGGGTCCTTCTGTCTACTTTAGGGATTTCTTTTATCTTCTGGAGCTTAGAGACTTGATTGCTAAAGTGCTACAGGTGCAGTTATGGTGTACTCCTTCTATTTCTCCTTTGGGTGGGGCAGGAAAACGCTAAAGGTTTTCCTGGGTGGCGGATTTGTTAGTGGGGTGGGCAGCCTGGAGCGGGTTGGCCATCCTGAAGGGTAGCTAGTTGGGTAATCCTGGGGGTATTAGGCAAGAGTTAGTTTCGGGTTTCTGTTAGGTAGGGATTTTTAGGCATACTGTGTAGATTGAAATGTCATTAAATAAATAAATAATGAATGTGTTCAGGAAATGTATTATGCACCTGTCTTAAATTAAAGTGGCCTTTCTTGCTCCTTGAAGAAGTGTGGACAGTGATTTCTTGCGCGAGGGGGGACCCAGGGAGAGCCAGGCGCGAGCTGGTCTTTCCCTGGGTGCGTTCGCGCGAGGGATCTGGGAGCAGGTGGGGTTGATTAGGGGAAGGTATAAAGGGAGGGCGGGCGGTTAATTAAGGAACTGCGTAGCAAGGCAGGGGAAGGGAGGTTTCCTTTTTTGCCCCACCCACCCTCCCTGTATTCCTTTAGTTAGGTTTTTTCTTTGCGGTGCTCTAGGCGCTGCTCTGGTCTTCTGGCTTTGCCACTCTTAAGGCAGGTGTGTCTGTGATTGTAGTAGGCGGATTTGTTAGTGGGGTGGGCAGCCTGGAGCGGGTTGGCCATCCTGAAGGGTAGCTAGTTGGGTAATCCTGGGGGTATTAGGCAAGAGTTAGTTTCGGGTTTCTGTTAGGTAGGGATTTTTAGGCATACTGTGTAGATTGAAATGTCATTAAATAAATAAATAATGAATGTGTTCAGGAAATGTATTATGCACCTGTCTTAAATTAAAGTGGCCTTTCTTGCTCCTTGAAGAAGTGTGGACAGTGATTTCTTGCGCGAAGAATTCCTTCTGGCATCCAACTCTCCACCTATCTTTCTGCAGAAGGTACAGGATTCTTTCCCAAAGGCTGCTTTCGCCAAGGCATTCCACCATTTTAATATAGAAATCGTTCTTCCTCATGAATACGGTTTTGTACATTTCCTTGCCTTTTTTATTTCTTCTGAGGGAGTTGTCGAAAGTAATACGATTTTCAGTTCTTTTTTCACCTGTCTGTTGTCTTTGTTAAACCACATCGCATTGCTTGATTTCTATTTAGGTCTTGGTCTTTAGTGTGTCCCCTTGTCTTGGATAAAAGAAATGCAACATTGTCAGACTTTAAGGATGCCCCACTACATCAGGAGAAAGCGTTTCTTGCATCTTCCCTCGAGGTTGGAGTCCTCTGCATTCAATGAATGCTGAACAATGATCCCCTCTTGCCAAATTCCATTGAGACTTCTGCAAAGCACTGATCCGCCTGAATGTTAGTTATCACCCCTATGAAGCCTTCGCTCTCACACATCATCAATCACTCTGTCCAATCCCCTTTCACAGTGCCTTATTCATTAAACATAATCACACACCAGGTTCATTCAGCACATGTGAACCAATTACACATGGATTTCTAGACACTGTCTGACATCCATCCCCCTATCACATAAAATGGTGGGTAATGATAACTCCTACCAGATAAAACAACAGTTCATCATAGCCCTTATCAACGTGCGCTCATTAGCCAAACATAGGCAGGAAATAGCCGATATACTCACAGACAGGAGCATAGATATAATGTTCCTAACAGAGACCTGGTTGGACAAAGCATCTGACCCAGATCTGGTGATAGCCGTTCCACAAGGATTCAAATGCTATAGACTGGATAGATCCGGTAAAAGAGGGGGTGGGATTGCCATAATTGCCAGGGACACTTTTAAAATTCGTACCACCGCAATCCCTTCTATGACATGCGAGGCATTTCATTTTGATATTTACCTGACCCCTTCATACAACTTCAAAGGTATACTTTTATACAGACGACCAGAAATTCGGTCAGGATTTCTCACAGAAATTGCCACTATGCTAGAAACCTTAGCCACAGATAAATCTATAACACTGCTAGGTGATTTTAATTTTCATCTAGACTGTAATGAAGATAAAGACACCATATCTCTGCAATCTGAAATGGAGCTTGTCGGTCTATCTCAGTTGGTGAAAGGACCTACACATACCGCAGGCCATACCCTGGATGGTATATTCACTAATTTGGACAATATGATAGTAACCGATGTCCTGCCACTGACATGGTCTGATCACTACCTGATATCGGCAACTATACAAATTAATAAAACACCCACTGTAACAACTCCTCTCTCCAAACGAGAATCGTTTAAAGTCTGGAAGGACATTAGTATTCCCAGCCTTAAGGATGCGTTACAGGACTCACTACCTACTTGGGCTAATGACCCAGAAACGGTTATTGAGCAATACCAAACATGGGTGAGCCAGGCAGCTAACAAGCTGGTACCAGTAAAAAGATTGTCCAGGAATAGAAGCTCCCCTTCAGCACCTTGGTATACTGAGGAGCTGAAAAAACTTAAACAGCAATGCAGAAATAAAGAAAGAATCTGGAGGAAAAAATACGATAATGAAAACAGGAAAGTGTATAAGGAATCTTTATCCCAATATAAACTTCTGATCACAGAAACAAAAAAAAGGTATTACACAGAGCAAATTGAAAATGCAAAAAATTCAAATAAAAAGCTCTTTGAAATAACTAAACATCTGGCGGGATGTGCCCCAGACCTTAATCCCCCTTGTTCACAAACTTTCTGTGACTCTTTGGCAGCTTTCTTTTTCACCAAGGTGAATGACACCTTTTCAGCATTCAATCTTGGAGTTAACCATGGCAATGAAAAAGTAAATACACCTTCATTAAGCAATAACCTCTCTTGTTTTGCAGAGGTAACGGAGGATCAAATCCAGAACATTGTTAAAACAATCAAATCTGGATCGGCCCTGGACCCCTGTCCTTTGAACACCCTTCGTCTGCTAATGGACACTATGATCCCAGTCATTACCCAGATATGTAACCTAATGTTCCGTACAGGTATCTTCCCTAACTATCTAAAAAAGACCTTATTAAAACCGCTCTTGAAGAAGCCTGGTTTAGATAAAACTGAACTGAAAAATGATAGGCCTATAGCAAACCTTCCATTCGTTGCTAAGATAGTTGAGAAAGCCATGAATGTCCAACTTGCGGAATACATCGAGCAATATCATCTGCTCGATGAAACACAATTTGGATTCCGCAAGTCTCATGGAACGGAGACTGCGCTCATTAAGGCGGCGGATGATATTCGACTAATCAGAGACCAGGGTGGCACCGCACTACTAGTTCTCTTAGATCTGTCGGCCGCCTTCGACACGGTTGACCATAAGATCTTAGTCAACCGTGTCGGAAAAATGGGCGTGCAAGGTCTAGCAAAAAAACTATTGGCATCCTTTCTGACAGGGAGATCTCAGGCCGTCACAATGGGCCAGTTCACATCTGCTGAGTTATCACTGCCATGTGGGGTACCTCAAGGTTCATCCCTTAGTCCGACACTATTTAATATATATGTGTCGGACCTCGCAAAAACCATCAAAGCGCACGGGATGAACCTTACCTCATATGCAGATGATACACAGCTGATACTGGCTGTCAGAAATGATGGGGAAACAGTGGCGGAGAATTTCAAAACAGGTATGCTGGCCATTGGACAATGGATGTCTGCAAACTGTTTGAAATTAAATTCCGAGAAAACTGAGGTGGTCACTTTTGGCCACCTCAGTCCCAGCTGGTCTTCAATCTGGTGGCCATCTTCTTTTGGAGCTGTCCCCAAACCAACCACGAAGGTGAGAAATTTGGGTGTCATCTTCGATGACAATTTAAATTTCATGGCACATGCCAATCAAATGGCCTCCACAGCCTTCTATAAATTACGACTGGTTAGGAAGATTCTTCCTTTTCTCCCTAAAAATGTTGGCAAAACATTGGTCAGCGCCCTTGTCCTATCAGCATTGGATTACTGCAACGGCTTGCTTGCCAACGCTCAAGTCCGGATTATCAAGAAAATGCAGACAATCCAGAATGCGGCAGCCAGACTTCTCCTTAACATCCCTAAATTCAAACCAATAGCTGAGACATTGAGAAATCTTCATTGGCTTCCGGTAAGGACTAGAATCAAATTTAAAACACTGTGCATCGTCTATAAGTCATTACATCAGCAAGCCCCTCAATTTTTGTGTGACCATCTTACCCCATACATTCCTACTCGGACGCTACGATCAGCAAGACAGAATGATCTGGTAGTGCCACGGACTAGGCTGGTCAACTGGGGAGACAGACGTTTCCTAGTTGCCGCCCCAAAGCTATGGAATACACTCCCGCAAACCATAAGATCTAGCCCAAATCTCATGCTCTTCAGGAAGAAACTGAAGACATGGTTATTCGACCTCTGAAAATTGTCAGATCACAAAACTAAAGATCACATAGGAGAGTATTAAAAGTACAGCGCCAAGACGCCTGCGGGCATTTGTTCGCGCTTAATAAATGTTAAAAATAAATAAATAAATAAATAGACCTTCCAAATCACACAGTGCCATCGTGTGTCACACAATATCGGATCTTTTCATATGGTCTCTCAGTGAAGAACACATATTACATGAGAAAACACAAGGTGAGCTGGAAACCCATGCACAAAAAAATGTTTTAAGCCAGAGGTCAAAGAGGGCAGGACCTATTGGGAACAATGTAACCAAGCTTTTTAAATTTTCCATATTTAAGTTCCCATATTTCCTACTAAAAACAACCGTTCCTGAATGATTAATGCTGAGCTTGAGCTGCCTCGTACTGAAAGGAAAGGATGGTGTCTCCTGCTTTGTGAAGTGAGAAAGGACACACAGCTGAAGAAACAAACTTTTGCTCTGGGGTCCCAGCTTTCTGAAATAAATGTAAATGGTGGCAATTGGTTCATCAGCAAATCTAAAGGCTGCTTAGGAGCCAGCACACTGATGGTGTCATTTGAAGCTTCATGGCAACAAAGTGCTATTCTTTTGAGAGGTACTGTAAAGGTGATACCAGTTCCCAAATCCATCCTTTTAATGTAAATGTATTAAAACTTAAAAGGGTTTGGGAGAAGGAGCATCAGCAGAAAGTGTGGTGGCCACGCTCTATCTACCAGCAGAGCTTGGTGCTGTAGAGTGCCTCAGAGTAAGGCTTGAGGCGTACAGGAGTGGCTGGGCCTGCCTTCATGGAGAGGGTGAGAACTTGGGTATTGTGGGGACCGGTGATGCGGTGACAGTGGGTGCTCCAGAGGAGAACGTGAACAGGGCTCTTAAACCAGGACCAGGGATTTCAAGATGGCACTGTAAGGGTTTTGCAGCTGGGGGCCCAATATCGACCGTAATCCTAGAAAAAGCAGATGGGAGGGTCACTGTTAGTAAGGTGATTTTGGTTCTCAAGCAACAACCACAATCCCTTGCAGGGTGAACCAAAAAAGTCACTAAATTAACTTGTACTTAACCCTCTGGTTGCTTATAACAAAAAAAGTCAGGCTTAACTTAGAGGCAATGTGTAAAGTATTTATGTAACACTCAACTGTAATAAAGTGAACATACTACAAAAGAAAACTCCCACACCAATGTAGACAAATAGAGAACAAATTAATGAATAATTTGACAAGAAAACCAATGAAATCCAATCAGTAAAACCGGATTTATTAACTTTAAAACAGTTTACTGAAAAATAGTCACTCTGGTTGTCCTTGGCTCAAGCAGGAAACAAGTTCTCAAGCATCGGGGCAGTGCTTTGTTAGCATCAGGGCAGTCCTCTGGGGTACAAAGCGGGCCTCAACCAGGGCAGGCCTGTGAAGTACATTACAGGTCTTCTGAGTGTCCTCCGCCAGCCCAGCAGTGTAATGAACAGTTGGTCTGAGGGTCCAATATTTAAACATGGTGCCAGACTTTGAAGTGGGAGAAATATCTAGACTTCCCCCACATCTATTTCTGAAATGTACTTGCTCCAGCGCCCAGGCTCTAAAAGGTCTAGGGTGAAAAAAGACCTGTGTCACGTTCTTTGTGAGTGTACTGGAGGCAGCTCCTTTGAAGTGTAAGTAGGGCAAGGAACAGCTCTGCCCCTCCCATCCTGGCAGGATGGCCCATCATACCAACACCTAGTCCCCCTTTTATCTCAGTGTCTGGGAGGAATACACAAACACTAACTGCAACTCTAATCACAGTCATGTGACCCAGGCCACAGGCACCAAATTGTTAGGACCAAAAAATGGCCACTTTCTAGAAGGGGAATTTCCAGAATTGTGCCCTAAAATCTGACTTTACTATTAAAGAGCATTTATTTTTAAACAGCAATTAATTTGAAATCAAACATTACATTTCTACCTATTCACCTATTAAATGTAATAAGGTAACCCAATACTATTATATGGAAGAGGTGTCTCTAACAGTCGTGCAAAACGACTGCACCCCGTCCTATAGGATGTTTAGTGCCTACCTTAGCAGATGAGTTATATGTACTAAATAGGGAGTTTTAGGCCTGGCAAACGGTGTATTTTGCAAGGTCAAATTTGCAAATTTGCACATTAAAACTGCACACAGGCTCCAATGGCAGGGCTGGGATGTTTTAAAAGGCTACTTAAATGGGTGGCACAATTGGTACTCCAGGCCGACTAGTAGCATTTAATTTACAGGCACTGGGTACATGACGTATCCCTTTATTAGGGACTTACAAGTAAAATAAATGTGCCAATCAGGTGAAGGCCATTTTTACCATGATTTAAGGAATGACCGCAATAACTTTAGCATTGGTTAGCAGTGGCAAAGTACACACAGTTCTAACTCCAACTAAAAAGAATTTCAGCGACAGAAGGTGAGTAGGGATAAAGGAGAAAGACCACTCTAAAAGCTGACAGGTCTAACGGACAATTATGCTTGGCCGCCCGAATTGTTGGTTGCTGGAGGACAAAAGGTATACACAGAAGCCCACAGAAAGGTGGCCTTGATATTTGGCTGATTCCTTCCTAACGTACCAGGGGCAGAAACTGTGAAAGAAGGAGGACATTTGTGGCCATTGAAGTGGGATGAAAGGTGAAAGCAAGGGCGAGCCACTACCTAAAGCTGATGAGGAGCAGGAACGTACCCCTGGTGAGCTTACGGGTTATTACAGCAATGAAATGTGAAACACTGGAAAGATCAAATAATATTGAATAAGCTATAAGGTTGGTGAAGGTCAAATTGGAGATACTCACAAAAATAAAGGCAGGTGTGGAGAAAGAATAGGGGGCAATGGGCAGAAAAGAGACAGCACTGGACACGAAGGGCATTATTTAAAGATTGATGGTTGAGGTGGTCTCTTAAAACGTGATGGATATCCTGTTTTCCTATTGCTAATGTCATAAGCTATAATGCACTTGTAATATGGTGGACTGGCATCCACTGTGTTTGTGACAGATCTGTCAAACTCTAAATACGACCCTAAGTGAAGAAAGTCCTTTTTCGCAGTGGAAGGTCTGGAGGCCTTCAGATCTAAAGTGGTGGACTGTGTTTTGTTGCTGTATTCCAAGTAAGTACGGTTGGATAATCTATGAAGGGGACCCCTGATGTGAGTGTCGGGGGTCACTGAGCTTGTAATAGAGGGATCCCTTCCAGAGGAAATCTGAAAAGTTCTTACCACCCAGCAAAGTCTTGCAATGGAGAAGGTACAACAGGAGATGAGAGCAGTGACTAGATTGCCCCCGAAGATCCAGAGGGAACAATCTGAAAACAGAGGTTACTCTGTAGGTCATCTAGCAGAGTGCTGAATTGCAGGGATGGATCCTATGAGCTGCTATGAAAAAGGAAAAAGTAATGCTTCAAGGAGCGAGACTTCTGTTCAACATTGACTTGAACTCTAACGCTTATTGGAAGTGTGCCCTGTTGGAAATAAAACACAGTCTGGCAAAGAGTGGTACCACAGTAGTGGTAGAGTTCCCTGTCAGATTGAGAGTGAACTACAAATCAGGCCAGGGAATTTATGGAGGGTATTCCATCAAAGCCATCCACTTGATGAGTTTGCGCTACAATGTTGCTTTTTTGCAAAAAGGCGGTTGAACAGAGGGTGACGGAAAAATTGTTGGACGCGTTGAAATCAGCTTAGCTGTGATGGGAGGTGGATTCCCTTTTTACTTTATGTATTATTTCTGTGTTCTTTCCACTATTCGGTATTCAGACAAAATATTGAAAGAAAAATATCAAGTAGCAAAAATATTGAATTTTAAATATTGTTGACAAGAATATCAATTTTAAGGTAACATCAATATAAAAAATATCTAATATTGAAATAAATATTATCTATTTTGTTAATATCAGTTACATAAATATCGTTGTTAATATCATTTTTTATTATTTTGATCTATTTTAGTATTTATTTTAATTGGATATGTTATAAATTGTTTCTATAACTATTGTTGACGTTCTTTAATATAGTTTGTACATTTTTTGTTGTTTTTAAATTCAATGTAATAGTTTATTTTTATTTTTTGTGCCATAGCCGATTGTGGGGTTTATAGGGGTACAGGGTGGGACGTAAATTGATTATAATTAATCATTTAATTAATAATTATATTAACTGTGTCATTTTTTTTATTAAGGTAAGTTTTAGGTGCGGGTTGTGGAGTTTGTAGGGTTATAGGGTGGGAAGTAATCTAATTACAATTATATAATAACACATTTTTAATTATTAATAATTATTTAATTGATCATTCATTATGGAAATTGTGTATTTTATTTTTTTATTAATATGTTTGTTGCTTGAAGTTTTTGTAATGTTAAAGTGTGTGAAGGAAATTAATAATAAAAATAATTCTTATTAATTAATGTTAATTATTTAATTGGTAGTCAATTATGTGAATTGTGTAATTAAGACATGTTTTAAGTTATATATGAGATGCAGGTTGTTGTGTTTGTAGGGGTAAAAGGTGGGAAGGTAACTAATTTAATCTTTTGGTATTCATTGATAATTAATTAAGTAATTTATGTAATTAAGATATTTTTAAATATATATTAGTTGTGCATTTTTGTGTTTAAAGGAATAAAGGGTAGGAAGTTAATTATATATAATAAGTTTATTATTAGTTGATTACTAACAATTGTTATATTGATAGTTAAAATTTGTAAGTATTGTGATTTTAAGATATATTTTAGGTGTGTGTTGTTTGCGTGGTAGAGGTATTGTGTGAAACGTTATTTAAGTAATAATAAGTATATAATAGTTATTTATTGTTTAAGCAACTAACCTTAATAAAACAATTTTAAAGCACTTACCGTGTCCGGGGCTCGTCCGGGGCTCCCTCTTGAAATAGCGTCGTCCTGGATACCAATGCGCATGCGGGCGGCCCCCGCATGCGCATTTCTCCCGAGAAATGCGCAAGCGCGGGCGGCCGCGCATGCGCATTGGTATCCAGGAAGGGACGCTATTCCAAGAGGGAGCCCCGGACGAGCCCCGGACACGGTAAGTGCTTTAAAATTGTTTTATTAAGGTTAGTTGATTAAATAATGTATGTAGGGGAGGGCGGGAGGGAGGCGAGTGGCGGCCGACTCGGCTACGCACACGGAGTGGGCGTAGTGTTGCCGGCTAGGCTGTCTACGCAAAATGCGTAGAAGGCAACACTATGCCTACTCCGTGGGCGTAGCCGATTCGGACGCCCAGGGTTAGTAATAGTAAATGTTACCCCTCTTCAATCCAACACTTTCCCTTCTGTTGTACAGACTGGAGTGGGATTAGTCAATTTCACCCCTCCTGAGTCTAACGATTTCCCTACTGTTGCAGGGATTGGAGTCGTAATAGAATATGTATTATTACTACAATTTTATAGTTTTGTTTATGTTGTTTACATTTATATTAAGTTTCTTTCCATTTAACATTATATTATTTTTTATTTACTAATGTTTGTGAAATGTAATATATTTGTAATAACATTTAAGTTTTTACTTAATTGGTGTTTTTTCCAGTTTATCTGTACAGTTTGCAATTTATTGTGCATATGTATATATATATATATATTCACTGAAAAAAACATAGGGTTCACACCAGTTATAGTTTTTAAAAAAAACCATTTTATTAAGGCTGCTGAGGCAATCCACATTAGCAAAGACCAAGTATACACCAGGTACAGATGAAGTTCAGTTACCACATATAACATCGCAATTAGTACATTGAAGTGTCCAGCAGGATTGTGTATTAGAACATTGTGAATGGTACAGTATAAACATTTTCTGATAGGGCAACAGAGATGCAAAAAGAATAAAACGAATAGCACAAAAGGTGAAAGTAAGATAAAAGAAACAAAAATCATATTTACTAGATTGCAAGACCAACATAGCAATTCAGCTCGTGTGATGGCGAGTGTTACTTCGTACAACGACCACAGTCCAGCTAAAGCAGACGATATCCTGCACCACCCCTCCAGGACATGGACAATGATCAGTAACTTACACAGTTGTGTGAATACATAAGGTCCGAGGAATGAACCGAACACAGTACAGTCCCCCTTAGCGACAGGCAAAGCATCCCTGGCGCCAGGAAAGGCGATGCGTTCTCAAACTACCAGGACCCAGCCACAGGCCTCGAGGGGCATAGGTGAGCCACAGTTGAGTCAATACCAGTGTGTGTGCGAAGAAGGAGTGCCCCATGCTCTAACCCACCCCAGTCGGTGTGTTGGGATGTAGGGACTGAGAGGGCGCCTCCCATGCCCTCCCTGCAATATATTGGCGATATGGACCCCAGAAGTCTGTAGGGCGGGAGGAGGTTGGGAGCTGCTCCGAATACTCCACACTGTTCACATTACAGTACGCCACACTCCCAAGCCACGACTTGACCGTGGGAGCGCGCCGCGAACACCAGAGCAGCGCAATCTCTCTCTTGGCCAGAAGGAAGCAAATGGACGCTAACTTACGAGTTTTGCGGGGGAAATTTGACACGTAACCCAGCAGCGCAATTTTCGGTGCGACAGTTAGTGACAGATCTAGTATGTCACCCAGCACCCTGTGTACCTCTACCCAGTATGTGTGAAGTCTCGGGCAGGTCCAGGAAAGGTGTGCAAAGTCGGCCTGAGGAGCGCCGCATTTGGGGCAGGTGTGGGGTCTGTTGGTGTCAATTCTGTGAGCAAGCGCCGGTGTGTGGTACATCCTTCGCAGGAATTTAAAGTGTATGAGTTTGTGTCTGCTATTCATGGAGACTTCTCTGGTCATAGCACAACACGCTTTCCATTGGTCGTCCGAAATCTGCGTGCCCAGATCCCGTTCCCATGCGGCGCGAACCGCCTCATCCGACGATGGGAGTGAAGACAAGCACAGTTTGTAGAGTCTGGACACCACGTGAGCCCCGGATGTATTTTGTATGATGGATGTAAGTGCGGGATTATCATCAGGCAGGAGAGGGAATGTGGGAAATGTAGCTCTCAACAACGCCCGCACTCTCGTGAGTACGAATGTATCCATAAAAGTTCGATCAGTGAAGCGGGGGTCCTCAGTCACAGTGAAGGCATGGCCGTTGGGGAACAGGTCCCCGATCGTATGTATTTGGAATTTGGATAGCGACCGGCGAATCACCGCTTCGCCCGTTATAGGGAGCCAGTGGGAATTGGGCAACGGGAGGGCAGAAGAGTACAGTGAGTCAATGTGTAGTAAGCGCCTAAGCTTGTCCCAAGCCCAAGTCGTCGTGGTGAGTGGGAGTATGTCGTGAGGTTCTTGGGGGAGGCCCTTGGGAAGAATCGTGGCAAGAGTCACCGGGAGCGCCGCGTCAGCCTCGGGTTTCAAATGTGAAATTCTGGCGTCCGGATGGTACCAAGGATGGGCATACGAGCACTGGGCGACCAAGTAGTAGAGGTAGAAATCCGGAACCCCAAAACCACCCTTCTCATAAGGTAGGGTCAGCGTGCGCCAGGCTAGTCGTGGGCGTTTCCCCCCCCACACCAATCTCAACAGGGCAGTGCGCAATTGTGTGAAAAAAACCTTGGTCAGGGGGATCGGTATGTTATTGAAGAGGTACAAAAACCAGGGGAGAACCACCATCTTAACAATGGCGATGCGCCCGGCCAATGATAGAGGGAGACGGAGCCATCTGTCAGTGTTATCCTCCAGAAAGTCTAGCGCTTGTCCATAGTTCAGACGAATAATGGACACAGTGTCAAGATGCACATGTATCCCCAAGCAGCACTCACCCGGCGCTCCAGCGCAGAAGGAAGATGGGGCCGAGGTCCGGAGGCCTCAGATCCCCTCCGCCGTGCTCTCCGTGTCCGGTCGCTCCTGCGGCTCGGAAATGTCACCCAGGCAGTCCCGCAGTCATCGGTAGACGGGTCCTGTCATCCGGTGTAGGAAGTGGCAGCGGGTTACATCTCTTTTCTCCCGCGCCGGGCGCCCGCTCGGAGGAGCTTCACAGCAGAGCGGCCATTACGCTTGCCGCCCTCACACCAGTTATAGTTAGCTGAACATTTTACTCATACAAAACCATTGAAATTCCCACGTTATAGTTAGTTGGACTCACTATAACTCGCGCGCCCGCAATCCACTGCTGATGATGTCACATATTACATCATTCATGACATGGTCAGTGACATCACTGATGACATCACTGATGACATCTCAAATGACATCACTGATGACATCACTGATGACATCATTCATGTGACAATACGATGCACCTCCTCACACTCTAATCTAACGTTTGATACATCCAGTGCGCGAGTTATAGTGAGTCCAACTAACTATAACGTGGGAATTTCAATGGTTTTGTATGAGTAAAATGTTCAGCTAACCTATGGTTTTTTCAGTGAATTTCAAAGGTTTTTTAAATGCTAATTCCTAACTATAACAAATGTGAAACCTATGGTTTTTTCAGTGAATTTCAAAGGTTTTTTAAATGCTAATTCCTAACTATAACGATTGTGAAACCTCTGTTTTTTTCAGTGAATTTCAAAGGTTTTTTAATAGCGAATTCCTTTGTATATCGAGTTTGTAACCTATGATTTTTTTTTTTTTTTTATTAGCTGTTTTGTATAAGTATTAATTATTAATAATTTATTTTATTACATTATTTTTTCATTGTATTTTTCTTTTTTTTAATAATTTTTTCCTGGTGCGATCAGAGTGCGCGCACCGGTAAGCTTACCCATATCATTTTGACTTGGAGCGCTGAGGGTGCGCGCACCGGTAAGCTCTCCCGAGAGCGCAGCGAGAGCGCTATTCCTGCATTCGTAAAAAAAAAATATGTATGAAAACTAAATAATAATGCAACACATTCAGTACCATGCTTATAAAAGTAGTATTTTTGATTTTCCGAATGAAAATGATTTAGCATTTCCGTAAAACTACCAAAACGTCACTCAGGCGCGCCGAGTTAACGCCCCCGGAAGCTCCTACGTTCGCGCTGCGTAAGCGCCCCCGGAAGCGCTCCGGTGCGCGCAGCGTAAGTGCGTCAAGTCATGTGACCTTAAAATAACTCTTTTCATTGGTTGTTAACAGGTTTTTTTACAACTAAAGAAAACCCCACCCTTTTCCTTCAATTCTTCTTTCACTTTGGTGAGAGCAAGACCTCTTTTTTCCTGTCTTAACAATTTGTGGAAAGAATGGCTGCCAGAGCATCCAGCAGCAGTGAGGAGTCAGATGGTTTTATTGATGAAGAGCCTCCTCAGCCGAAGGTGAAAGAACATTTTATTTGGAAATTCTTTGAAATACCTGAAGGATTAAAAAAGGTGAATGCTCCAAAGGTGGAGTGCAAAATTTGTAATACTGTACTTTCCCGAGGAGACCCCACAAGGAAGTACAGTTTCAGAAACTCAACTATGATTCGCCATGTTCAACGCAGGCATCCTCAGAATTATGCCCGGGAGAGTGTCAGGGCTCTGGCACGAGAGGCTCCAAGGGATGGTGCCTCTACTTCAACTGGAGGAGCAACTGTATCGGTGAGGGGGCGACCAGAACAGCTGATTCCAAATATTCAGCCTGTTTTCTACGGAATCACAATCAAATGCAAAGATTGTGATGAATTACTTTGTTATGGGGAACAAAGTATTATGAACATTGTTCGTACCAGAGAGAACCACCGCTGCCGTCCCCACCCCTAATTTTGATTCTTTTTTTTTGCTCCTGTTAAGCAGTTTGCCATTCCCTGTTTTTGTTTTTGTTGAGAAAAAAACGAAAAAAGAAGAAAAAAAAAAGTTCTTTTTAGAACTACCTCCAATTCTCAAAAAAGAGCAGTATTCTTAAAAAAATCAAAAACAGTAACTGAAGTGGAGTGCAGTGAGAGAGGAGAGGAAAATGAGTGAGAAAGTAAAGAAAGGGACGAGAGGGGAAGGGAAGGGAAGTAAGGGGACTGAAAGAAGGTGAGTGTGGGAGGTGGGTGAGGAGAAGGAGAGTGAACATGTAGAATGAGGATAAGTGAAGAAAATGTAGTAAAGGAACGGAGGTGTGGAAGGGTAAGAAAAGAGCAGTGATGTTTAGGAAAGAGTGGAGATACAGACTGGATAAAGGCAAGTGAGTATGAGACAAGGTGAGTAAGGGAGTGAAGAGACAGAGAAAGAGAAAGAAAAAGTGAGAGTAGAAGACTGAGGGCCTCATTTATGAGGCCATGCGTCACTTTTACGCCGCCGGTGCGTCACTTTTTGTGACGCACCAGTGGTGTAAAAAATGCGCCTTGTTGAGTCATATTTACAAAGTGACACATCTAGGTAGATGTGTCGCTTTGTAAACCCCTGCTCCACATTATACCTGCGCCAGGTATAATGTATGCAATGGGGGCGTATTGACGCAAGGAAGGGTCGTAGAAGTGACACAGTGAAATCTATGAGATTTCACTGCGTCACTTTTAGGACGCCGTTGCGTCAAAATCTTGCACCTGCTTCACAGCAGGCGTAAGACTGACGCAGGCCCTTTAACATGGGGCTTGCCCCATGTGAAAGGATGCATTGCTGGAGTTGCGTCACTTGTGTGACACACTTCAGCAATGCGTCACTTTTGCGCTTACAGATACGTCAGAAATACTGACGTATCTGTAACTCCTTGCGACATGATGCGTCATACATTAAATATGACGCATCAGGAATGTCGCAAGGAGAGCGCACTGAGAAGTGATGCATCACTGCTTTCACGCAGCGATGCGTCATTTCTCATAAATGAGGCCCTGAGTGAGGGAGGAAAGAAACATAAGTGAGGGAGTGTGGCTGTGTTATAGGGAGTGAGCGTGATAGAAGAGGAGTGACAGACTAAGGGGTCAGAGAGAATGAGGCTAACAGAGAGAGAAAGAGGGAAGGGGAGTGTAGAAGTAAGAGGACAGAGGGAGTAAGAGAAGGAATTAGTGAAGTGGAGTAAGGAGAGTAAGGGAAGGGAAAACAGTGAAGGAGCGAAGGATGGGAAGAAAGAGGAAGGAAAGTAAAGGAGAAGGTCTGAAAGAAGGTGAGTGGTTAATTTGTAAGGGGAACTATGTTGTACACTTTAAGATAATTTGGAAAATGTTTTCCATTAGTTATTTACAGTCCTTCTGTTATAATTATTGTATAAGATTCGCTTCATCACATGCAGTGCTTTATATTTCTAGTTCCTGTCTGATACTATACACTGCCCAATTAATTTTAAAGAACTAAATACTTATGTTATGTATTACTAAAAACGATAATTGAAAGTGATGACTTTTTTCTGCAGTTTACAGCAAGAAATTTGAAATTAAAATGGAGGACAGCAAGGATATTTCTTTTGAAATAACAACAACATATCTTGAAAATGAAAATGTCATGGATATTGAAAGCACCATTTCATCACAAAGAGAAGATGACTTAAAAGATTTTTTGAATCAATCTCTAGATGAAGAATTAATTCAATGTTTGGATGAAATAGAATGCCAACAAACATCAATGAACAATTTTCATGAGGAGATTAAATGTATGAATAAAGATGAAATACCAGATGAGGACATGTTACAAGTTTTATTAAATTATGAGAAATCTGAACAATAAATTATTAATTACAAATTAAAAATTAGTTGACATATTATTCATTTTTATTTTTAATTTATGAGGTAAAAACGAAGTGATTGTAATATAATGAAATACTTATAGTATAGAGTGCAAAATGTTTATGTTACATAGTAAGTTTACTCATATTTACTGCCCTTCTCCCACTGTATTTTTACCAATGTATATTTGACAACTCTTCTTCATCTCCTGCCTCCTTTCTCTCACTATCTGTCTCTGATACACCCTATCGCCGCCATTTTGTGTAGTTTCAGAAAAGAGTGAAATGTAATACTTCAAAACTTGAAAAGAGAGCATGGTAGAGTGCCCCTCACCCCAATTCTTTTTTAAAACTATTTTCTTTCACTGTTTTTCCCTGTGGTACGCTCTGGGTGCGCGTACCGGAGCGCGCACCTGGGAACGCACCCAGCGCTTACCCCGTGAAAATTTTAAAAAAAACAAAACTTTTTTTGCCTTTCAGGGTCCTTCTAGGCCCCCCTCAGAAAACCTAGGGGTTCAGGGGGTGTCTACTCTGCCCCCTTTTAATTATTTCCCCCTTTCTTTTTCACCTCTTATGTCTCGATTCTACCGAGACACAAGATGGCGGACTCTCCGGACTGTTTAGAATGTTCACAGACACCCGACAGCCAATCAGCTTTCCGCTTGCGCACTCCCGTAGCGCGCCGGGTGCGCTCCCCGGTACGCGCACCTGTGAGCACTCGGAGAGCGCCCATAGATATATATGTGTTTTTGAAGTTAATTTTTAAAAAAAACACTGGAGCATTGTTCACCAAATATAGCAAAGGCACATCTGCGTACCAGTCCCTACAATTTTGCCAAGTTTGGCTTAATTCCGTTCAGCTGTTCGGGCTGTAGACTTGTCAGACCGTCCTATGGAAATTAACATGGGGAAAACACGTTTTGGGACCCCCCTTTTTTCTCACCCCCCACTTCACAAATCCCCCCGAAACTTTCAGTAAAAGAGCGGAGCACAGCGAGGCAAATTTAAGGAAAATTACAGGCAGATCCCTCAATCGGCGCCAAAGTTATTCCCAATAGAATGTTCGCAATTTCCTATGGTAACTAGGTCCTAACTATAACTACCTACTGGCGACCGCCAGTAGGTAACAATTCCGTTCAGCGGTTCGGGCTGTAGACTTGTCAGACCGTCCTATGGAAATTAACATGGGGAAAACACGTTTTGGGACCCCCCTTTTTTCTCAGCCCCCACTTCACAAATCCCCCCGAAACTTTCAGGAAAGCAGCGGAGCGCAGCGAGGCAAATTTAAGGAAAATTACAGGCAGATCCCTCAATCGGCGCCAAGGTTATTCCCATTGGGATGTTCGCAATTTCCTATGGTAACTAGGTCCTAACTATAACTACCTACTGGCGACCGCCAGTAGGTAATATTTAAATATATATATATATATATATGCATATGCATGTGCATATGCACAATAAATTGTGGATAATATATATATATATCACAATCCACGTCTCTTCCTTTAAGAAGAAAACACACAGGCTGCTTTCTGGATGCTAAAGTGTTCTTTATTTAAGGCACAGAATCTGGTAGCTGCCTACCGAAGCGTTTCGCCACTAAGGCTTGGTCACGGTAGTGGCGAAACGCGTCGGTAGGCAGCTACCAGATTCTGTGCCTTAAATAAAGAACACTTTAGCATCCAGAAAGCAGCCTGTGTGTTTTCTTCATGAAGGAAGAGATGTGGATTGTGATTTAAAGGGTGTCCGGCACCCACACAGGCTCGTCGCAACTTAGAAACCAGGAACAGCCGGGAAATGTTGATTCATATATATATATATATATATATATATATATATATATCTGCGAACCTGCTTCAAAGCTGCTTCACAAAGTCGTTTTTCAACAAGCAGACACGGACCCGTTTTAGGTGCTTGACTCACAAGTTTATTTCGTCGGCCATTACGCGTTTCATCACTCCAGGTGGCTTCATCACATGACAACGGTACTAGACCTATTATGAAGCTGCACCTATGCACGTGATAGTTTACGTAAAGTGAAAATAGAAGAAACATTCAATTTGTGCGAACATTTGACCAGCGAGCAAATGGATGATAAGAGGTACGATATATACACGGCCCTGATAAAAAGATAAAATGACAATATGTACATGTAGGCAAACTGTTTAAAAACTATCACAATATTCAATGATCCTAAATACGAGTTAAATATATTATATAAACATATTAAAATACAATATGAAAATACAAAAATATATATCAATGCCTAAAAACCTTAAAACCCATGATGATTTAAACAAGGTTATTATTAAGTCCCTACAATTTGTTTCTAGGTAAGTGGAACCTCATGAACAATTACAGTTAATTGCTCAGAGTCGTGTAATCATATCAATTCGTCATCAATACAAATCAAAAACTGCTCACATTTGAAATTAATGCATAAATGCAAATTGTACTTTTATAATGTTGAACGCCACCTTGGGTCTAATAGTAATTGCTGGGTGCCCAAAAATGTTTCAAAAAGGGATATCATAAATATCTGAAAGACACATATGTGTGGTGTGAAAAAAGTGCATAAGGTGAAAAATGAATTAAAAACCAAAATGATCATTGGTTAAGAGATGTTTCAGCAGCTAGAGTAATCAAAGTTTAATTGTTGCTAGAACTTAAAATGTATTTATAGAATTAGAAATGAGGTAAGTATTCATTAGTTAAACAATGAAAGCTATATTAGAGAAGGATTTGCGGAGCTAGGAAAGAAGGCGAAGAAGACATGGGCACTAAAATAAATAAGTTACAGGCATGTGTGCAGGTCCTCTGTGTTGTTGAGACCCCCCGGAGTTTTGCTATTGAGATTGGGAATATAGCAGGTTTCCAGTTTTCGCATCATGTGTTCCCTATCGCCACCCTTTTTGGTCTTGGGGATGGCATCTATGTCATAGTACGAGAGATCTTGAAGGTTGTTGTTGTGTACCTCTCGGAAGTGTCTCGCAACTGGGTATGGCGGGTCATTGTTATTAATTGCCCGAATATGTTGCAGAATCCTTTTATTTGCCGGTAATTTAGTGCTGCCAACGTACTTTAAAGGGCATGTGCATTCTAAGATATAGATTGCATATTCAGTCTTGCAGTGGAGAGGCTTGTTAATTTTAATCTCTTTATCAATAAAGGCAGTGCAATAGCTTTTTTTATTTATGCCGTGCTGGCACGCTTTGCAGGATCTGCACTTGGTAAACCCATTAGTTGCCATTTACCAATTGGGAGATGGTGATGTTTCAGGACTGCTGGAAACTAATTCGCTATGCATGGAGGGTGCTCTTTTAAAGGTAATGCTGGGTCTGGTGGGCATCTCCGCACCTATTACTGGGTCACTTTTAATCAGAGCCCAGTTCTTATTTGTAATCGTAGTGATAGTTTTTTCTTGGGCGCTGTAAGGAATTATTAGCCTTACTGGTTCTGAGCAGACCACCTCCATTGTAGTCACCTCTCTAGTTTTCCTAGGAATGAGGAGTTTTTCTCTGTCCAGCCCTAAGGTTTTGTTAATTGCAATAAGTATGATTTTGAGAGGATATCCTCTGGCAAGAAACCTGTCCTAGCATTGTTGTTGGGCCTCAATTAAATCTTCCCGATTACTGCAGATTCTTTTGATGCGTAGCATCTCCCCGTATGGGATGCTATTCACCAAATGCCTAGGGTGGAAGCTCAAAAAGTGTAAAATAGAGTTACCTGCAGTCTCCTTTCTGTAAAGTTTAGTTTCCAGCTTTTTTTCTGCCACATATACCTATACATCTAGAAAATTAATTTTGATGCTACTGATGGTGGACGTGAAATGCAAGTTTACAATTTTTGCATTGATGGGCTCAACAAAATTCATGGCTTGTTCAATTGTCCCATCCCACACCAAAAACAGGTCATCAATGTATCTGTAATACAATTTTACATGGTCATCATATAGTTTTTATGCTTGCTCTTGAGGTCCAGCCACAATCAGGTTCAAACTTTGGGCGCTCCACTGTGGGTGCTGCCTTAGGGCTCAACTTTAGAGCCCAAAGTTCATTTTATTGCAGAAAAATGCCGCACTCAATAAATCTTTAGTAATTCCTCTTTTTTACGAACCACACCACTCCCCCAATGGGTTTCGACCTCACAGTGTCTTTGTCACGGTAGCTGAGTCTTTCTTCACAATCTTTTATACCTCACCCATCATTTGCCCATTATGAAGCATGATGGGAGTTGTAGTTAACATGTTCGACTTTCACAAGTATATAGTATGCATTGTCAAATTGTGACGTTTCGTTTCCAAAAACAGTTAGTACTGAGGGTTCACAATTCTCATTCCTGTGCTATAATTTGATTAATATATGATCATTAAATTATTTAAATATATTTAAATTTCATTCCATTAGTTTATTTAATGTGTACTATGTTTAGCTATGTTTATATTAAAACAATATTTTTGTTATTTACATTATAAGTATATGATATTTTTGTGCCCGATATTTTTGACACAATATTTATGTCCCACAATATTTTTGGTTCTGATATTTTGTCAGTGAACTCCACTACGAACATCGCTTTGACTGATAAGCATATTGCGACAAACCTAGTTGGACATTAGAGGTGACTGGCTTCAAAAATAAATTGGCTAATTACGTGAATTGTAGTTGTTAAGTAGGTTGGGCACCTGAGTAACTCACTTGTAATTGCTATGCATTGTGATAGTTCACGTGCCATTAGGTCTTTTTTAATAAGAGATCAGAACCATAAAAAAGATTTGCTCTAGGTCCAGTCTGAGTGCTATTACTAAAAATAAAACTTCTGAAATCACTGTGCCAACTACAGAATGAGGGCCTCATTGTGAGAAAGACATTTGAAGCGATAGTGTTAACCAAATAAGCTTTGCTACTAGAACAAGGCCTTTTCCAGAGATTAGTTTGACTTGCATTAACATTTAATTTACTGTGTGCACTATATTTAGTTTAAAGACCAACAAAATGCCATATTTTGTTCTTTTTAGCCATGTCTCTGACCCCAAAAAACAAAGTGATAGGTAAAATGTTTGAATTAATCTCATTTACTGGTGACCGCATCCCAATCCATCATTTTTCACACATCATATCACCTCAGTTTGGATCCAGGCAAATGCACATCAGTCTTGACCCTACTCCAGTGGGAACAGTCTAGCCCGACTTGCCAAGCCATGTCATCCATGAACCAGAACACAAACAGCCCAGGACCGGTTTCACACTTATTAGGGCTCATTTGCCATGCATAGCTTGGTTAAGGTTGCATAGTGGTCATGAAACCCATATGTGCATACCCATCACACTTAGGGCATCAAAATTCAAAGTGATGGATGGAATGCTTGAACTAATCTTAGCCACTGGAGATCACTTGGGCCGCATCCCAATCCATCGCTTTTCACCCACCATGACACTTCAGTTAGGACCCAATCATTTGAAAATCAGTCTTGACCCTGCTGCAATGGGAACAGTCTAGCCCAAACTGCCAGGCCAGGTGCTCAATAAACCAGAACCCAAACAACCCAGGACTGATTTCACCCTTATTAGGGCTCATCATCCACATATAGCTTGGTTCCAGTGACAGTACCCATGTTATAGCTTGTGTTTGGAGGCTGTGTGCAACAAATGCCCATTTAAAGGTTCCAAAAGCATCACAGAACATCAGTGGGTCCTCAGGAGCTTTTTTTTTATGGGAAAGGGATAGGTAGAAGTGGACGTGCATTGGGGTGTGCTGGGCACAAAACTTGTCCTCTCCGAGGACCACTTGCGGGTCTGTAATTAATCTCATGAGCATATATTTACCTGTCTCTCTCTCTATCTCTCTCTCTCTCTCTCATTAGCCAACTGGATTTTAATATTTTTGCCTGTTTACAGCCATTCCTTTCCTAATGCTCTTGTGGTGTAGCTCTTTAGACTGAAGTACAGAGTTACCATTCTTTGGCACATGTGCTCACACAATGCAAATCGGTTACATCGCCACGCAAAGTGATGCAAATAGCAATGGAATCACATTTGTGGAGTTCCAATTTTCAGCTCTGAGAGTTAATGCAGAGGCATCACAAAAACGCCCTATGTCTTAGAGCTCAAACCTCCTGTTAATGTATGCAAAGGAGGAATAACAGGGCCATAAGAGAACAAAGGCCTGAAGCATATGACGCAAACCTAGACCTGATGTTTGTGGTATCTGTCCATCACCCATGTTGCTTGCACTGTAGAAGATACTAGAACATTGTATAAAAGACTATAATAGTGGCTACTTGCTGTCACAAAGTTCTAGAGTATAGAGTGAGGAACCTTTACTCTCCAGAATTGGCAGTTGGTTTGCTGTGGCTGAGGTGTATAGAATAAACCTGATGCTTCTCTTCTCCAATGAGAGTGTTGACATTTTGAGAGAGTGTTAACTATCTGACGCAACTTTACACTCCAAACGCCAGCGTGAAGGGGCTTGCGGCTTTCTGACGAGGGTGCACACTGTACATGAGGAAAATTCTCCTGTTGAACCACTGAACTTAAGCGGCTGTGAACTTTTGGGAACATGTTTGATGCAGCGTACATGCCCTGAGGGAGTAGGTTCTGTGAGAAGTCTTGGTAAGGCTTTCGTGGTACAACTTGACAGTTCGGGCTGGACTGTTCCCATGAGGCACAGGGTCAGATGATTTGCATATGGCCATGTCTGAACTGGGGTGGCAGAGTGGGCTAAAGAACGGTGATGGATTAAACCCAGATTAGTTGACTGGGGGTGAGTGCTTGTATTGTCAACGCTCCGTCCATCATTTCCTTTGGTTTTTCTTTGTTCGCCATAAGTTGGCAGGGTATGCTCAGACGCGAGTCCCTTGCTCACTTTGCCACTGGATTCAAGCAAGCCGGGCTGAAGAAGGCTGAAATGCCAGAAACCGGTCCTCAGTAGCTTGTTTCCAGTCCAGAGAAGGCATGGCTTGGCAGTTCGGGCTGGACTGTTCCTATGAGGCACAGGGTCAGACTGATTTGCATATGGCCATGTCTGAACTGGGGTGGTAGAGTGGGCTAAAGAACGGTGATGGATTAAACCCAGATCAGTTGACTGGGGGTGAGTGCTTGTATTGTCAACGCTCCGTCCATCATTTCCTTTGGTTTTTCTTTGTTCGCCATAAGTTGGCAGGGTATGCTCAGACGTGAGTCCCTTGCTCACTTTGCCACTGGATTCAAGCAAGCCGGGCTGAAGAAGGCTGAAATGTCAGAAACCGGTCCTCGGTAGCTTGTTTCCGGTCCAGGGAAGGCATGGCTTGGCAGTTCGGGCTGGACTGTTCCCATGAGGCACAGGGTCAGACTGATTTGCATATGGCCATATCTGAACTGGGGTGGCAGAGTGGGCTAAAGAACGGTGATGGATTAAACCCAGATCAGTTGACTGGGGGTGAGTGCTTGTATTGTCAACGCTCCGTCCATCCTTTCCTTTGGTTTCTCTTTGTTCGCCATAAGTTGGCAGGGTATGCTCAGACGTGAGTCCCTTGCTCACTTTGCCACTAGATTCAAGCAAGCCGGGCTGAAGAAGGCTGAAATGCCAGAAACCGGTCCTCGGTAGCTTGTTTCCGGTCCAGGGAAGGCATGGCTTGGCAGTTCGGGCTGGACTGTTCCCATGAGGCACAGGGTCAGACTGATTTGCATATGGCCATGTCTGAACTGGGGTGGCAGAGTGGGCTAAAGAACGGTGATGGATTAAACGCAGATCAGTTGACTGGGGGTGAATGCTTGTATTGTCAACGCTCCGTCCATCATTTCCTTAGGTTTTTCTTTGTTTGCCATAAGTTGGCAGGGTATGCTCAGACGTGAGTCCCTTGCTCACTTTGCCACTGGATTCAAGCAAGCCGGGCTAAAAAAGGCTGAAATGCCAGAAACCGGTCCTCGGTAGCTTGTTTCCGGTCCAGGGAAGGCATGGCTTGGCAGTTCGGGCTGGACTGTTCCCATGAGGCACAGGGTCAGACTGATTTGCATATGGCCATGTCTGAACTGGGGTGGCAGAGTGGGCTAAAGAACGGTAATGGATTAAACCCAGATCAGTTGACTGGGGGTGAGTGCTTGTATTGTCAACGCTCCGTCCATTATTTCCTTTGGGTTTTTTTTGTTCGCCATAAGTTGGCAGGGTATGCTCAGACGTGAGTCCCTTGCTCACTTTGCCACTGGATTCAAGCAAGCCGGGCTGAAGAAGGCTGAAATGCCAGAAACCGGTCCTCAGTAGCTTGCTTCCGGTCCAGGGAAGGCATGGCTTGGCAGTTCGGTCTGGACTGTTCCCATGAGGCACAGGGTCGGACTGATTTTCATATGGCCATGTCTGAACTGGGGTGGCAGAGTGGGCTAAAGAACGGTGATGGATTAAACCCAGATCAGTTGACTGGGGATGAGTGCTTGTATTGTCAACGCTCCGTCCATCATTTCCTTTGGTTTTTCTTTGTTCGCCATAAGTTGGCAGGGTATGCTCAGACGTGAGTCCCTTGCTCACTTTCCCACTGGATTCAAGGAAACCGGGCTGAAGAAGGCTGAAATGCCAGAAACCGTTCCGCGGTAGTTTGTTTCCGGTCCAGGGAAGGCATGGCTTGGCAGTTCGGGCTGGACTGTTCCCATGAGGCACAGGGTCAGACTGATTTGCATATGGCCATGTCTGAACTGGGGTGGCAGAGTGGGCTAAAGAACGGTGATGGATTAAACCCTGATCAGTTGACTGGGGGTGAGTGCTTGTATTGTCAACACTCCGCCCATCATTTCCTTTGGTTTTTCTTTGTTCGCCATAAGTTGGCAGGGTATGCTCAGACGTGAGCCCCTTGCTCACTTTGCCACTGGATTCAAGCAAGCCGGGCTGAAGAAGGCTGAAATGGCAGAAACCGGTCCTCGGTAGCTTGTTTCCGGTCCAGGGAAGGCATGGCTTGGCAGTTCGGATGGACTGTTCCCATGAGGCACAGGGTCAGACTGATTTGCATATGGCCATTTCTGAACTGGGGTGGCAGAGTGGGTTAAAGAACGGTGATGGATTAAACCCAGATCAGTTGACTGGGGATGAGTGCTTGTATTGTCAACGCTCCGTCCATCATTTCCTTTGGTTTTTCTTTGTTCGCCATAAGTTGTCAGGGTATGCTCAGACGTGAGTCCCTTGCTCACTTTGCCACTGGATTCAAGCAAGCCGGGCTGAAGAAGGCTGAAATGCCAGAAACCGGTCCTCGGTAGCTTGTTTCCGGTCCAGGGACGGCATGGCTTGGCAGTTCGGACTGGACTGTTCCCATGAGGCACAGGGTCAGACTGATTTGCATATGGCCAGGTCTGAACTGGAGTGGCAGAGTGGGCTAAAGAACGGTGATGGATTAAACCCAGATCAGTTGACTGGGGGTGAGTGCTTGTATTGTCAACGCTCCGTCCATCATTTCCTTTGGTTTTTGTTTCGTGGTACAACACCTACTGCCTGGCGGCTGCCATGTTTTGTCCTACGCCTTCAAGAAGCCCTTGCCTCATTGCCTCATTTATTCCAGGCCTCAACTGCCAACACAGAGCCAGCACCTCCTGGAGGCAGCTGAGGAACTCCACTACGATGTTGGCTGTGATAAAGAGAACAGCAACTCAGTGTGTGAATACATTGTGCTTTGCCGTATACTGCAAGATCTTAGCTTCTACTTCGTTGTGAGGGTAGAGAGGTTGGATAAAGTGAGGTGGGGGATATTTTATTTGACATCAGAAATAAGAGATGATTATGCAGAGTCACCACTCCCCCATTCTTTTTAACATTCCCTGGGGAACAACCAATAAAGTGGAACAAAGGGAAAAAAGATTGCACTATTGTAACATTGTCTAATAGCAGAGGGACACGAAATCCTAGAGAGTCTACCTGATCTGAGTGCTGATGAATCCGGGGGTTAAATGAATACAAACAAAGCATTATCATTTCCTTTATAGGATCAGTACAATCATGAAGCGTAATCATTTGGGGAAGCACTCACTAAAAGAAGGAGAAACAATAGAGGAATTTGTGTCTGAGTTGCGTAAATTGGCAGCCTCATGTAAGTTTCATGCAACAAATGATGAACGCATCAGGGACCAATTTCTGTTGAATTGCAAAATTTTAATGGTACGGGAGGAACTTTAGCTAAAAGATTATCCTCCCTTCGGGAATGTGTTGATTGTGGCAAAACAAGTAGGCCACATGATGAGATGTGTGAAAGAAAGTAAGCAAGACACAAATAGTAAGGAAAATGTACTAATGGTTGAGGATGAGAAAAACGAGGTAGTGCCTTTTTTTAAAAAAATTTTATAGCGCACGTATCACCCCCGAAGAGGTCTCAAGGCGCTGTGCACATACCGCTGTGGAACCCTTCATGGCCTTTCCCTGTGAAGTGCCCACTCCTGGGCACCTCCAAGGTGAAGCCAGGCATCCTAGCGCTGTTGGGGCCGTTGTGGAGATTAAGCAAGCTATTTCCAGAGTTGCAGAGTGGGACCCATGATTAGAAAAGGCACCGAGGCAAGAATTATCAGGTCCGAGGAAATTGAGCCCAAGACCCGCCGAGGCGGGAATTGAATCCTGGTCCCGGGCCAGGCCTCTGCATCAGGGTCTGCGGCTCTAACCATTGAGCCACACTTCTCAAGTACTTCTGGGCACTCCTATGACAAAGGGCAAGAGGGGTGTTGGCGCCTTCAAGGGCCAATGCTCTAAATGTGGGAGGGTTGGCCACATGGCGAAAAGTAAGGAATTCCCTCCAACAAAAGTCATATGTAGTAAGTGTGGGAGGAAAATACATTTTATGACGTATTGCAGAAGTAGCTCTGGTAGCAAGAAACCTGAGAAACAAGGTGTGTCTAAGGTGTGGAAAGACATTTTGCTGCAGGTGACTGTGACTGATGGAGTGCCTAGAAACCCGAAAGATGTGGTAAGGATAGACGATCTTGAGGTGAGGCCGTGTTTGATTCATGTTGTAGACTAAAAAATAATCTCAGAGGAGATACTTAATAGACTGTTCAAGAAACAGATGCAGCTACACAAAATGGACATACACCCGCGAGGGTATGTTGGCCAGCCAATGAAGATGATAAGATACTTTGTGGGAAAGATTGAGCACAAAAGTCTGTTAGCTTATGTTTCATGTGAAAAAGATAACATTTGTGGATGGCCAGCACAAAAAGACATATTAGTTTATCTGAATCCCAATGCTGAACCTCGAATACTGATCCAGAATGTTAACAAGGATGAGGTGGGATTTAATTTTGAGAAAGAATATTCTGAAGTATCCACAGAAAAGTTAGGATCCATCAAGCAATATGTGCACAAGATAAAAGCAGAAAAGAAAGCAGTTTTGGTGTCAGCTAAAGTCTTCCCTTAAGAGTACAGAATGCGATGAGAGAAGAGTTAGAAACATTGTGCAAGCTTGATGTACTAGAACACTTGGAAACAATTGAATGGTTGACATCTATTGTTGGGGTGAGAAAAGCAGACAGCAAGGTTCGCTTGTGTGTTGACCTTAGGTCCCTCAACAAACAGGTATTTGACAAGTATTTCTTTTAGCCCTGATCAATTATAAAACTGATGCAGATGTTCTTATCCTTTTTAACATCGCTTATATGTATTTAATGATAATAAGACTTTGTTTATTGTATTGTGTATTGTACTTTTATGATTTTAATTAATCCAATAAATTGGGTTGACTGACTGACTGACAAGTTACCTCTGGCAAACTTAACACAGATGATCACAAATGTTGCGGGAGCAAAACTCTTCCCTACATTAGATCTTACATCTGCCTATTACCAGATTTGCTTACACCCCACCTCTCAAAAGCTCAATGCTTTCATTATGCCCATAGGGGCATACAAATTTAAACGCATGCCGTTCAGTCTGGTAATGGCGGTGACAGTATTTCATAGAGCCAAGTCGAATATACTGCCTGGAACCTTGAGGGTGTTCTGTTTGTGCTCTTATTTGGGAATTCTCAGGCAGCACATCATGAAAGACTTGGGGCCTGATTACGAGTGTGGCGGACTTAAGACCGCTAATCTTGCTGTGGTGCACCAGTGGTGGTCCGTCTGCCGGATTACGACTCTCTGAGTTGTTCTGGGGGTGGATCCTCTGCTGCGCAAGGGAAAACTGTGGCATGGTGGAGGAGCAAAGCAATATGCTGAGCGGGACTGGCGCACTTCTGCCCAGCATATAACGAGTTTCCCCACCACCAGCTTTTTCAAGGGAGTAAGTCTGCCATGAAAAGGGTGGCAGTGGAGAAACAACCCCCTCACAGGGATGCATTCAGGGGGGCACAACATGTTGCCCCCTGTCTGCTTGCACCCCCGGTTCTAGCACAGCATGGACTTCACAGTCCATGTCGTGTTGGGCCATTTTTGCCGTTCCCATTGCTGTGCCTCTTTTTCAGGCAAAGGCAAAAAAGAGCATCCTCCTGCACAAGTTGAACTCATGATCAGGCAGGCTGTCTTTGTGCGGATTCGGCACTGGTGCAACGACGGAGAGCCAAAGTCGTAATTAGACCCTTAGACACAGTTTGGACAGAATCAAAGACTATGGTCTTACTGCAAAGAGAAACAAATGTAAACTTCAATGTACGAAAATAAACTATATTAGGCATAAATTAACTTCTGAATGGGGTACAACCCAAAGCAGATCTGGTGAACAACATAATGAAATTAATGGCACTCAAAACCAAAGATGAGCTGATATCCTTTTTACCAATGATATAATTTTATAGTAAATTCATCAGCAACTTTCCCAGCTGAACGTGCCACATGTGCAAGCTGTTGAAGAATAGGGTGACCTTTGAGTGGGATGGGCATTGCGATAGAGCATTTAAAGATGTTGAACATGTTCTGACTACCGCACCACACTTAAAAGCATTTGTTTCATGGAAAAAATCATCAATACAACAGATGCCAATTCAAAAGAGCTAGGGGTTGTACAAGAAAATAGAAAAGATGAGAAAACAATTGCATTTGCCTCAAGAGCACTTACGCAATCTGTGGTCAACTATTCTGTAATTGAAAAAGAAGCAGTGGCAGTGTACTAGGCACTAACATTGAAGGTATTTATATGGAGGACTGTATTCAAGTTAAGGAGAGGCCACAGTCCACTCAAGGAGTTTACAAAAAAAAAAAAGAGCTGAAGCAATTTCCAGTAGAATTTAAAGATGGGTCATTAATCTACAAGATTACACATTTGACTAAGAACATATCCCTGGAACACATAACTTTGCAGCAGAGTGCTTGTCCCGATTGGTTGATGATACAGAAAAGGAAGAAAAAGTCTGTGACAACCAAAATGAGAATATAGAATTACACAAATTGCTGCGTAGTAGCATGTTCGCACTGTGCAAGATGTCGTTTTCAATGATTGCACAGTGCGGACAAGCATCCGGCACTGTGCAATCATTAAAAACAGCATCTTGCACAGTGAGAGCCGTTCTTTTCTGGCGCTCGAGTAGATTTTTACTCGTGCTGCAGCTTTCTCAACGCGGACTGATAGTTTCTCATCACGAGCGGTCGCGAGCATGCGCGACCATCCACAAAGAGAAAACTGACCTCCCCGCGTTGAGAATCTCGCCGAGAGGTTTATTTTCCATGCCCGCGATCGGCAACTTGATGTTGCTGATCACGAACAAGGAAAAAGTCTTGCGAGGATGTAATTTTGCTTACTCGCGGTCGCCAACTTGACGTTGAGGACCGCGAGCAAGCAAAAAATGACCGCTGCACTACGCTAAGCATGTTTGCACTGTGCTACGTGCACTTTGCGTAGTGCGAAGTTGTGCAAACTTCGCAAACTATGCAAGCGTAGCGTAGTGCTTTGCCCAGGGTTAGTTGTAATACTTGAATAAAGAGCCCTGATGATGTCCGGTATAGCACGATACGTGTACCCCGGCGACGCTTGGCTGAAATGACTTAATGAATATGTAACATATTGATTAATCTGCAACAATTTTGGAATAAAAATTTGAATATTTTATTGGAACTTGGCCTGCTGATGGTTTGCTGAAGAAATACAATAATAAATTGTTGATATGGACATTACTATAAGACGTTCCTTTCCATTTTTGTGATTACATTCTAGTTTTAGTCAACTTGTATTCAAGATAGCCAGAAATCAAACTGTTTCTGACATTAGCTTGACCCATTATAACCTTCCTGGTAGGGGTCTTCTAACAAGAGGGACTATCCAACAACCCTTTTAACTTGATCAGACGCTGATCAGACGCTACATCGCTGCTATCACGCTAGGATTTGGAACTATTAGAAAGCTTTTAAGCGCACTTTTAAAACTTCCCGTTTTGTCTCTCATTTATTTATTTTAGTCACAGTTAGTCCCTGTTTTTATCCCTGATCGCACTGCCTCACCTTAAACTGTGCCTCCACCGCTATTTCTGGCGGGCCGGTCCCTCGCGTTCCTGCGTCAGGTGGGCGCCATCTTGTGTGGGTGTTGGGACGCGCTGCATTGAGGCGCGCTCTAGCAGTCAGGTGGACTGCCTAGAGGCTGCTTCAGGATTACTACTGCTTTGTGCCTACTATAAAAGGAAGGCAGGAGGTAGGCTCTCCCTGATCAGACGCTACATCGCTGCTATCACGCTAGGATTTGGAACTATTAGAAAGCTTTTAAGCGCACTTTTAAAACTTCCCGTTTTGTCTCTCATTTATTTATTTTAGTCACAGTTAGTCCCTGTTTTTATCCCTGATCGCACTGCCTCACCTTAAACTGTGCCTCCACCGCTATCTCTGGCGGGCCGGTCCCTCACGTTCCTGCGTCAGGTGGGCGCCATCTTGGGTGGGTGTTGGGACGCGCTGCATTGAGGCGCGCTCTAGCAGTCAGGTGGACTGCCTAGAGCACTACTTAAACTGGTTAACATGGCGCGCAGCGTGTGCGCGCAGCGTGATCGCCGCAGCCACGCCGGAGTCACGCCAGAGTCCAGCCCGTCTGCGCCCGTCCGCGCTGAGGACGGGCTGGACGGCTGGACCTACAGGTCGGCAATAGGGGGGCGCGGTGTATTTAAATATTCTCTACAGGATGTCTTACGCCTCCGTCCTACTACTGTACCGTGCTTCCATAGAAGTACTCCCGAAGACCTACTCCGGCCCATGGGATGTCGGTGCTTTCAGACAGGCCTGGTGGGCCTGATCTCTGCCCCCCCCGCTCCTCCCCGAGAGCTCCTAGTGGCACCTAGCGAACTGAGTGTAAATTGCCTGCTTCTCAATGCGCGCTCACTCATTAAAAACAATATTGTTTTTAAGGAGCTTGTTCTTGAGAAGAACCCGATATGGGTCTTTATCACGGAAACGTGGGCTAAGGACTCATCGGGCCCAGACCTTATCGAAGCAGTCCCAGATGGGTATTGCTTGACTCGGCAGGACAGAATAGGCCGGGTCGGCGGCGGATTAGCTATCCTGCATAGAAACAGATTTAAATGTCATACTATGCTTTTATCTGACCCTAAGGACGCCACTCAGGTGATGTATTTTTCATTATATGATTCCTCTATCTCGCCTTTTAATGGGATTCTGGTCTATCGTCCGCCTGGTCCCAGAGCAGATTTTAGCCTAAAACTGCTTCAGTTTCTGGAGCCTTACTTTGGCCGTGAGAATCTAACGATTCTGGGTGATTTTAATTTTCACTTAGAGTTGTTGGAGACTCATGACACCTCTGCGCTGCTGGATGCACTGACAGCGTGTGGACCCACCGAGCGGGGCACACGCTCGATGGGATCTTCTCTAACGATCAGAGACTGTCAGTAACGGATCCCTTCTCTCTCTCCTGGTCTGACCACCTGGCCGTCCCTTTTAATGTGGCTTTTCCTAGCCAGGAAATTCTTAGGAAAGTTCCGAGTACTTTTGAAGTACGTAGGAATCTTAAAAACATCGGGGACCATTCCTTTGACCCGTGGATTCCTAGTTTGTCTTCTATTCGGGAGATGGATCTTTCTCTGGCGGTGCCGCATTATGAGAAAATTCTCACAGAGGCTTTGGACGAACTGGCTCCGGCTCGGTCTTGTTATTCTGCCAGAAAGAGACCTTCAGCTCCCTGGTTCTCGGAACAACTAAGACTCCTTAGACAGGAAGTAAGGAGGCAGGAGCGTCGATGGCATGCTAGTTGGGATCTAAAAGACAGGGAAGCCCATAAAACCCTGCTCAAAAGATATAAGGCGGAAGTCATTGGGACCAAACAAGATTACTTTATGGCCCTGACTTCTTCCCTGTCATCTCCCAAAGAGCTCTTCAGGATCGTGGACTCTCTTACATCTCTTCAGGTCCCCGATCCTGTCACTTCATCTCAGGAGCTCTGCAATGACATAGCTCTCTTCTTTCAGTCCAAAATATCGGACATCTACACCTCTTTGGAGTCACAGAGGCTATCAACGGCTGAGCCTCCGGTCACAGTGGCCTTGGATGTTGATTTGGCTGAGCTTCCTCCGGTCGGCTGTCTGGAATCCTTTCCTCCGCTGTCTCTACAAGATCTGGAGACGATGCTTGACAAAACGAAGTCAGGGTCTCCGCTGGATGCCTGCCCTCTTAAGATCCTGAAGCAGTGTAGAGGATCTCTCTTACCCCCCTTTGCTTGACATCATGAATGGGGCAATGAGGGAGGGTGTCTTTCCTCAGCAGTGGAAATATGCGGTGGTAAAACCTCTGCTTAAGAAACTCTCTCTAGATCCAGGGGTATTAAAGAACTTTCGCCCCATCTCACTGCTCCCGGCCCCCGCGAAAATGCTTGAGGCCCATTTAAATGGGCATCTCGCTGCCTTCGTAGAGAACTCGGGTTGCCTGGATCCCTCCCAGCATGGTTTCAGGAGGGAACATAGCACCGAGTCCGCCCTCACCCTGGTGCTCTACTCCATCCGTATGAGCGTGGATGGGGGTCGGACATCCCTCCTGATCCTTCTGGACCTCACAGCTGCCTTCGATACCCTGTCTCCCCGGGTTCTAACATCTCGACTGGGTGAGATTGGGGTCCGGGGGGCAGCCCTGGGGCTGCTCTCCTCTTTTCTCGATCAGAGAGAGCAGAGGGTAATGCTGGGAAAATTTCTATCTCCATCCCTGTCTGTGCAATGTGGGGTCCCTCAGGGGTCGGCGCTTAGCCCCACCCTTTTTAACATCTATGTGACCCCCCTTGCCAGACTTATTAGATCCTTTGGGATGGAGGTAGTCTCCTACGTGGATGACACCCAGATCCTCGTGTCCTTCTCCCAGTCAACCGAGCTGACAGCCTCCAGTTTTAGATCTTGTATGGAGGCTGTCAGCCAGTGGATGATTTACAACTCACTGAAATTGAATGGGGAGAAGGCCGAGGTGATGGTGTTCGGCGGAAAGGAAGACATTTGGTCCATGGAGTGGTGGCCTGATTCATTGGGTGCTTGCCCTAAACCCACCCCCTCGGCTAAAAATCTCGGGGTTATGATTGACCCCACCCTCGGTATGCGCCTACAGGTCAACAGGACGATATCTACCTGTTGGGGCATAATCCATATCCTCAGGAAAATTAGGAACTACCTTTCCCTGCAGGCAAGAAGGCAACTGGCTGTCGCTCTTCTGGGTTCTCGTCTGGACTACTGCAATGCGCTGTATGCCTTCGTACGGGAAAAACACTTCGAACGGCTATTCAGAGCGGGTTTTCCCGAATCGGAATCGACCCCTTAGTGTCTGCATTTATATACAGGGACAGAACAGAACAAAAGAATGCCTCTCTTAAGTACCTGTGAAGAGAGGGCAAGCTGTGTGTCTTCGTTTTCCCTCTGTGTCATTTACATTTACATGTAAGGTTCCAGGCGGACCCCAGTCAGCATATACAACCAAAAGGAGGCTGGATGGCCCCTTAACTTGGCCCAGCTGAAGGTGAAAAAAGGCTCCCTGACTGCCTAGACGTTGCTTCTGGGAATAGAAAGCAGAAAACGTGCAGGCGCCGCTGAACTTGTCCCGGTGTCTTACACTGGAACAAGTTCAACATATTTGTGTGGGGCCTAACTTCTTGGCAGAGGGGGACGTCGTCCACCCTGTAAAAATAGTGTGTGGACGCCGTGTACCTGCGTGTACTCCTGACTCCACCCCTGGTGACCTCATAGTGTCCAATTGGCTGTGAAGTCCCCCAGATCAGACACAGAGGCAGAGGGTGGCAGATGCTGCTGGCCGATCCTTGGAAGAGGCTGTGCTGGCTATTGTAAATAAGGCCTTGCATTCAACTTTAAACATTAATTTTACATTTCACAAAGAGTAAGTTATAACAATACACTTACTAGTTTATGCTTGTGTTTTAAGCACTGGCGTTAAAACTTGGGAATGTCTACTTTGCCTTATATTTAATGTAGTTTGTGGAGGCTAAAACAAAAAATCGAATCCTTGTCACATTGCTCGATTTCCTAGTGCAGGGTTGAGGCTCGCGCAGCAGCGAACCGATATACACGGCTGACAATTGTACAACCTGAGTGGTCAGCACGTGCATTTGCACAACGATTATTTGGACATGCCTGGCTGCTGAGGAACCTTCTCACTACAAACTAAAATATTTACTCTTAAAGGGCAAAGCGGCGATTGCTTGAAGTTATTACAGGAGCATGAGATTTTAGGCTCATGACCGTCACTTACCTCGGCTCTTTTCACAGTGGTCATCATTACTGCACGGGATATAAACATTCACAAAGCTAAAATGTCTGGGTTTCAGTTTCAAATAAAAAAGAATATGCTCATTGGAACAGAGCTTCAATTTTTTATTTACCTAAAGAATTGCTCAGCTTATCCTATAACACTGGAAAACTGGTTGATGCAGTAGGGTAATACCAAGTAATGTATTATAGAGCTGTGAGGTTGCAGCCTGCGACTGAAAGCACTATGAACATGAGCATTGTTTTAAAATTGTATTACATACAGTATAAGATAGGCTGGCGTGAAACATGCACACATGTATTGTTCATTAATAAGAAAATGGTAAGTTTCTATATCAGGGGTCTTGGAGAAGAGTCAAGATACTTTTAAGGCTTTTTGCTAATAAAAAGGTTTTAATTTCTGATATTTATCTTTATGTGCACTTCATTGCTTAGTTTACTCATGAGAAAGTGTCATTCTAAATGTCACACATCTGGCAGTTTAATGTCACTCATGAGTTCACTAAAACCATGGAATTGTCACACATAAACAATCTGAAAACTTGGCAGCTGTGTTAATAAAAGATACACGTTTAACTCCTTCTCAGCCCAGGATCAGGTTCGGATTTAAAAAGGGAAAAGAAAGGAAACCACAGTGCCTTCATTTAGGCCCTTTTCTTTGCTATCCACAAAAAACAAAGCAACGGAAAGGGAAAACATAACACAAGCCCACTAAGTTTCGTGTTCAGTCCTGGGTTGGTCTTTTCTGTTTATTAAAACAAATACTGAACAAGAAAGTTTCCCGCTTGACCCTCCTGATCGGCATGGCACTAGATATACAAATATGAAATAATAAATACAAATTCGTATGTTTTTTCTCACGCTCAGCTTTTTTCATTTATGAGACACTGGTGGTCCCTAGCGGTGAACTGTATGAACAACAGATTAAGCGTAAACTTCCCTGGTTATTAATAATAGAATGATCGTAGTTAAGGAAACGCACATAAATAAAAAGGAGCACTGCACCTCTAAAAACTGTATCCATGTGCCACATATTCAACATATCGGTCATTACTTACACTTGAACTGAATTTTTTTCCCATTTCCTCCGATTAAACCAGCAATGGAAACTACATTTCCCACTGAAAAATGTCCCACTGTAAAAACAAACCCAGTAAGACGTGTGACAAGAGTAAAATCTAAATACAAAAAAATAAAAAACATTGCTGTGACATTTTTTCATGTATCAGTGTTTCTTTAAAATAAAAAAAACTGTTTTTTAATTTGGTAACGTTTTGTGCCACTGTGTGAAGAATTAATAACAGTATTTGTATTTTCCTCCATTGTATTTTTATTAAATGCTAATATGTTTTGTGCGTTCTTCCCGTAGTTACAGTTTAGTGGAATCAAGTAATTCTATTTTATGTAGTGATGGTCACCCTTCTTCGCAACCAGCATTCATTGTCGTCAGTGTTAGATGAGATTAAGCAGCACAGTGTACACTTGCATCTTCTGAACCTTCTTTACTGCGCGGGTGTGGGTACCAGCTCGGCCATCTCGTGAAAGGTTTGGAACAGGGTCTTAACCAGCTTTTCTGGGTCTGTAGTGGCACAGGATTTCCAGGCTGTGCAAGACACAACAAACCTGACCGAGAACAAAAATAAAATAACTTTAGACACAGCACACAAAGAGATTTATACAGCAGACTTCAGTTACTGTTTACTAAAAGAGAGCCAGATCGAACAGGCTCCTATTCCCAAGTGTAACCATTAAGCAATACACTTTCTGTACATCAATGAAAGATCTTCATGATTTTGGTTCATATGTTTTTTCAGTGGGAATACAGTTAGCAGTAAGGGAATCAGACTTCAAGTGTAAGGTAAAACATAGTGAGAAATGGGGGGGGGGGGCAGTAGGCAATTCGGGTTAGTTGGTTCGACTGGTGAAGTGGTCCCCTTCAGTAACAAGGTCTAGCAGGCAGATTCCGGTGCTGGGGCAGCATTCCCTGCTGGAACACCGGGGCCTGAGTTTTACCGCGACAACACTGGCCCATCAGACTGGCAGCTCAGTGAGAACACCACCTCTCCAAGACCTCGAGCGTAGCAAAAAATGTGCTTGGGGCGCTAATACAGTGCTTAATGTTTGGTGGTGGAGCTAGGTTGTAGCAACCCGCTTTAATTTTTAGGTCTCGCCTAGCGTTGCAGCGCACGCGCTGCTCGCTTTGCGAGGCATGCAGTATACACTATAGCGTGGAAGCTTCATGGAAGCTCTGCCCATCTTTTGGATTGGCTTGGATCCTAAATGCTGCCTTCTGCCTTCTGATTGGTTTTAGGCTTGTTAGTCCCTCCTCCTGACGGCCATGTTGTCATTTGTTTCCTTCCCTGGCTATGGGCCCCTTTACTACAACACTATTTTCTTCCCTGTGTCCCCCCACCCCCTCCTGCAGTCTGTGACTTCTTGCACCCACCTAACCCTCCCACTCCTGTGCCTTCTTGGATGCCCGCCCTCCCATTTCCAATGCAATAGGTCTCACGTAAATAAGAGTCCTTTTGCATTGCAAATGCCTGTTTGTCATGGGATTGGCTGGGTGATCGCTCTCTTTTTTTGTCTTGCGTGATGTATGCTATGCTGTCCTCAAGGTCATGAATGTGCTCAATCGCAGTCCACATGAAAAGGAAAGCTGCAGCAAAAGGGGCGGGCAGCGTGTGGGTTTTTAAAGCGCTTGTGTTCCTTAAAAAAAAAAAAAAGTGTTGCGGGGAAAGCAAGCTAGCACTGCAAGGCTGCCATGGTCCTCTGGGAAGCTATGGCCAGTTGCCCTCAGATGTCTGCGGGTTTTATTAGGGCCCCTTTCTTAGGTGATTCGGATCGTATACCTTCTAATCAAGTCAAGTCAAGTATAACTTTATTCGGTTAGATTAAAAACCATCACAGTGCATATCCCGAAACATTATTTTACAATCAATTCATTATTACATAAGTTATATTTCAAGTTTCATAGTACTGCACAAATTATAAAAACCATCATGTACAGCGCAATCCTATCCAACACCATAAGTTCTAAGTCAATAAATACCTAATAATAAAACTACAATTGTCAAAAATATCTACTATTTACATGATGTACTGTTCAAAGACACTAAGGGGCCCATTACGACGTCGGTCAGATTGCCTCCACCAGGCTGGCGGTAGCCACCGCCGGCCTGGCGGAGGCAATCCGCCCGACATCCACACTAGTGGATCCACACTAGTGGATCCACACTAGTTTCCCCCCCCCCCCCGCCATATTAGTATGGCGGGGGGAGCTGGGCGGACGGAAAGACCATCCGCCGCTTTTCCGCCTCGGTCGCCTTGCGGCCGGGGCGGAAAAGGAACAATATGGTGGCAGTGTCTATCAGACACCGCCAGCCATAT
This sequence comes from Lissotriton helveticus, assembly GCF_964261635.1. Lineage (NCBI taxonomy): Eukaryota > Metazoa > Chordata > Amphibia > Caudata > Salamandridae > Lissotriton > Lissotriton helveticus. The sequence goes on from NC_136071.1 coordinate 936,379,424, forward strand.
TATGATGGGCATTTTTCAATGCCTTTCCGTGGCGGCAATGCCGCCACGGAAAGGCATGCGGAGAATTCCTGCGGGGTCCCGTTGCGGGCCCCCAGAGACTCCGGGGGGGAGGGGGTGCACATGGGGGGTACCTATGGTACCCCCCAGCAGTTCCATGCACAGCATGGCAGGCACCGCGCGGTGCCTGCCATGCTGTGCATGGAGGGGCACAGCGTGCTTTCCTGCCATTGTGGCGGGCGGTGCTGAGTGCACTGCCCGCCACAATGGTAGGAATGCGGGATGCACCCGCCGCTGTGGCGGGCGCATTCTAATGCTGGTGATGGGACCCCCGCCCTTACGGCGGCCGGTCCCTATTACCACGAGGATGGGGGGCGGGCAAAGTCCGCCCGCCATCCTAATGACCCCCTAAGTATTAAATAAATAAAATCATTTAATACATAGTCCCATTTATGCTATCATCAGCCTTTTCCAAAATGTAGACCTTTTAGGAGGGGGATGATGAATTTCCTGCATAAAGAGACGTAAAACTCATAGAAAAATATCATATGGAGAAGGTTTTGGTCTGAGAAGTTGTCACAAGGACAGGGTCTTAGCAAACCTTCTTTAAATAACCCTCTCGGGAAGGCCAGTAGCCAGGGAATTATATTATGCTTGAATCTAAGTAAGACAAACAGGTGATAAGGCCTAATTATATATGTTAAATATGGTTGCAGCTGTCTACCTATGCTTAGTGTGACAAAACTTCTCACTGTGTGTTTCACTAGTTCACTTTCCTCCCTATACAGCATTTATCTATTCAGAAACTGCCGCTTCAAGTCTCTAATTGCTGATTTGCACAGAGCTCTTGGGCTTAAAAATAGCTCAGGGCATCCGAGAATAGCCATTTGGGACTTGATATAGCGAACCCAGGGTATATCTAGACCCTTGTCTAGCGAGATGCAGTCTTGGATAATCAGCTGGTTCAGGTTGGGCGACGATTGGGCACAAATTCTCAGCCAGCACATTATAGGGGCAAATGCAATCTGGTCTGAGATGAAGCCAGCTCCAAGGTCCTCATGGATGTTAAAAACAGGAGTAGAGGCCTGGACCGACAGTAATTTACAAAAAAAACCATTTTGAACCACCTGGATTTCACCCGTCTCTAGATAGCCCCATAAACCACTCCCATAAGTCACCATTGGAAGACACTTGGGGGTCATTAGGATGGCGGGCGGACTTTGCCCGCCCGCCATCCTCGTGCAAAACGGGACCACCCGCCATAGGAGCGGCCGTCCTGCCTTGAGCATTAGGATGCGCCCGCCACACAGACGGGCACATCCTATATTTTTACCATTGCGGCAGGCGGTGCTGAAAGCGCCGCCCACCGCAATGGTAAAAATGCACGTTGTGCATTTCAAAGCACAACATGACAGGCACCGTGCGGTGCCTGCCATGTTGCACTTTGAAATGTGGGGGGGTACTAAGGCACCCCCAACCCCCGGACTCCCAGGGGGCCCGCAACGGGCCCCTTCAGGGAGTCTCTGCATGCCTTTCCGTGGCGGCATTTCCGCTACTGAAAAGCATGTCAGGAAGGGCATCCTAATATGGCTGGCGGTGTCTGATAGACACTGCCACCATATTATTCCTTTTCCGCCCCGGCCACAAGGCGACCGGGGCGGAAAAGCGGCGGACGGTCTTTCAGTCCGCCGAGGTCCCCCCCGCCATCCTAATATGGCGGGGGTCTTAAGTGCAACGATGTCGGGTGGATTGCCCCCGCCAGGCTGGCGGTGGCTACCGCCAGCCTGGCGAGGGCAATCTGCTCGACATCGTAATGGGCCCCTTGGCGTTATAGATTTTTAAGAGTGCGGGGAGAGGTTTCGAGCCAATTCTTTTTGCGAATTCCACAATGGCCCCCTGGTGCTCGGGCTAAGGTGTTCCTTTTATGCATACGCTGGGTAACCCATGTGCGTCGGTTGTCGAAAAGAACCCCCAAATAAGGGAAGCCGAACACCTTTGTTAATTCCATGTTCTTACAATAGAATTTAGCCTTCCTTGCTCTAACGGAGCCGATGGACATAGAGTGGGACTTTTTAAAATTTTTAACCAAATCTAGAGAGTCCATAAAAGCAATAAAACAATTTAAAAGAGTTTGAAGCCCTCTTGAAGTCCTTGCCAGCAAAACCGCATCACCTACGTAAAGCAGAGCTGGCATCATTTTTGTGCCGGCCCTTGGATGTCTTTACAACTGGAAATTGAAACGGCGCCTAAATTATTAATATAGAGTGTGAACAACAGGGGTGCTAAAATGCACCCCTGTCTCACCCCTCTTTTGACGGGCCATGAGTCTGTGAGGCTACCATCTTTGTTATAATGCACAGAAGCTATAGTGTTCTCATGCATGGCTGCCAAGAAGGAGATCAAGTCTGCATCTAGGCCCATTCCATGAAGTATCGCCCATAACTTTGATCGATTAACAAGATCAAAGGCAGATGATAAATCCATAAATGCCAGATGCAGGTCCCCCTGCTTAGCAACCGTGTACTTTCCAATTATTAAATGAAGATTAAGACATCGACCCACGGTACCTTTGCCCTGCCTAAAACCGTATTGGAGATCTGAGATGATATTATTTTGATCCAACCAGTCCATTAGTCGGGCCAGGACAACTTTCCCGATGATTTTGGCCGCGGAGTCCAGGAGAGATATTGGCCTGTAACAGGCCTGGTCATCTCTGGCTCCCTTTTTGAAAATTGGGATAATAACTGCTTTGGCCCAAGACAGGGGAATACCAACCTGGGCAACTGCATTAAAAACCTGAGTTAAGATTTTAGACCATAAGATAGGATCGGTGCTATAAAGTTCAACTGGAACGCTGTCAGGGCCAGGCGCTTTCCCCCTTTATGTAGACCCAATTGCTTCTATTACTTCATCCTTAGTGAAATGCAAAGGGGACGAGACACACCCACTGTCCGCTGTCCAGCCTGGGGATCCTTGACTAACATCACTATAAACAACCCCAAAGTGTTGTACCCATTTCTCATGGAGAATGTGGCAGTCTAAAACAAGATTAGTTGATTCATCAAAGGTAGGACTGTTCACCACGCTCCAGAACCTGGAGCGTGTTGATAAAACGCTAGCTTGGCTGATCTCTTCCCAGGCCATCTGTCTTGGGTGTTTCTTCCTACTCCCCACAACAATTTTATATGCCTTCCTTGCATCCTTAATCCTATCTGCATGTCTTTATGTTCTCTTGTACCGGTGTCGTCAAACCATCTTTTATGTTTTAAAGGCCTAGTTTTGCAAGGAACTGTCAAGTTAGCCGCCACTTGTTTAGTAATACGATCAAAGGCATCCAGGACTATTACAGGATCGGCGTCCAGGTCTGCACAGATACCAAACTCCTCTGTGCAGACACTGGTTAGGCTTTCAATAAAACTGTCCGGAGTAATTGAATCCCGCTTAGCCGGCGAGCTTGATCTTTTGGCGCAATGTTAGTATTACTTATGTGTGCCAGAGGACTAGCTTTATCACTGGCACAGATATTAAGATTCAGTGTCAGTGGGTTGTGATCGCTTAGGCAATTATCTGTTACCTCAAATATACCTAAGTGGTCCGACTTAGAACCTGAGACTAAAATGTAGTCACTGGTGCTATGATGGCGTTAACCCCTGCGAGGAATATTCCTCGTCTAGTTTTAAAAAACAATCAGTCGGGCAAACATGAATATTAAAATCACCTGGGACTAGTATGTGGTAGTGCGTATCAACCATGGACTCGTAGTCAGTCAAACAGGTAGAGAGAGGCCTTAGATGCTCTAAGTCATCATCTCTCACAAAAGAGTTGTAAAAGTTGATCACTAACAGAGTAGGTAGGTTCTTAGCTGTTAGTTCAAGTACTAAGATATTTGAAGAGTGTGAGTCCATTAACTTGACTTTGTATGTTCATTTAAGATTAACTAAAAGCAGGAGCCCCCCACTGGCTCTCCCCATACTGGACGGTATAGCATGTTTACAAAACGTTAAAAAGCAGTCCAGAAAATAGGAATCGTGGGCATCCCAAGTTTCCTGAAGGGCAATAATGTTGGTACCAACGAGAAGATGCTCCCAATTGCTGTCTCCCCTTTTGGTCTTAAGACCAGCTATGTTCCAAGATAGGACTTTTAAAGTGTCATCCTTGGGTAAACCTCCAGTAGAATGAGGGCTGAGGACGTGATGTGAGGTGGAGCTAGGTATTACGTCCGGGGGGAGGGGGGCACAGATGGTATGCTAAGCACGGCGAAAGGGGTGTGGTCCTCTATCATTGCCCCATGGTTTGGTGTGACCGTAGCTATATTAATACCATTTAGTCAGTCTTGGGTATCAAGCCCGGATAACACCTCAAACCTATTTGTATTCGGAGTAAAACAGGGTGTCTCGCTTAAATTTCTCTTGGAGGGTTTATAAAAATAGCCAAGTGGCAATGCCCAGATAGAAGTAGAAGGTAATGGGCAATGATCCTCGGCCTTTAAGATCACTTCAGCAACAGATGGGGTCCGAAAATTAACAACCACACAGTCTCCCCCTATGTTCTTGGGGGACTGGCCCACCCACGCTACTCTGCGGACCATAATAATGTTGTTGAACATGACTGCCCTAAGCCCTTTATGCCTAGTTAGCCAATCAGATGTTGTATTCCTCAGCTGTGCCCAGGATTCAGTTTGGTTGGGTCTTAGCGCAGTAACACCAGCCAGGACCACAACCAAAGGACAAACCGCTGGTGGTAAATCTAAGATATCCCGGGCAGGCTTGTTGGGCACTTGGGGTAAAGATCTGGGGCCATCTCTGTGTGGTGCTTGTACAGCCATGACTTCCCTATGGGAGGGCTCTGGAAAAAGCAGAGTTTGGGGACCTGATTGCACAGTTTTCTCAAGCCCACTCATACCTTGGGAGCCTGTTCTTAATTGCAAAGTGTGCCCGCGGTTCCAGGCGGAAGATGCTGAGCCTGCATGCAATCGGTGGGTACATGAACTGCATCATTTTTCGCCACTTCATGTGTCAGGTCCCTGCTTCGTCCACTAGGACTCGACAGGGCAGATGATTCTGGAAACTCCCCCTACAGCATTGCTATCATGCCTAGTCACCTCTGGATTCACCATCAAATGAGTACCCTGTGTCAAAAGAGATAGTTTTTCCTCAATCGCCCCCAATCTATTAAAGAAAGGCGCTAAAAGCCCCATGATTAAAGTCTCTATATGCTTCCAATAATCTGGGTTGCTTCCTCATTCCCCTACCATAGAAATATCAGCATTATGGGTAACGGTCATGCCATTTTCAGATCTCAGAGATGACTTTCCACTTGCCCCTGAGGTTTGAGGTTTACATTTGGTTTTGGCATTGGCTCTAGACCTCATGGCTGCCCCACCCCTTGCACGCTTTGCAGAAGGTTCCCCCCGTTCCCCCTCCATGATTGGTGTCTGTCCCCAATTTAAGAGCACCTCCCGCAACTTCATTATTGCGAATAGATCTTTTAGATCTGGTGACTCGATCACCTCTATCTACCCAAGGCGATTTTGACGGCGGTACTTGCTGGGTGGTTAGAGCGACAGATAAATCTGGCACAAGTACTTGAGGTGAGCCCACCAAGACCATCTGGGTGCTTGCACTGGGAGAACAGACTGTAGTCAGGCCACTCGAGTCACTCAGATTTACCACCTCAACTATGCCCACCTCAGGATTCGGTTCGGTAGCAACAATGTTAACCATGCCTGCATCAAGCGGGTCTGTGCTGGAACAAATTGTAGTTTGAGAAACTGCTACTGGTGATTTGGCTTTACTGATGGCCACTAAAGATGATCTTTTTTGCCCCATAAACGGCCCTATAGAGAGTCTTTTCTCAGTTAGAGTATTTCATGTTGCAAAACAGATTCTGCCCTGGTTAGAAAAGCGTCCAGGGTACCTGCCACGGGAAACATCACTTACAACGCAACTTTTACCACGCAGTGCCTTTACGACGCAACTTTTACAACGCAAACCATTACAACGCATTGCGCTGGGGGGCGCTCTAGGATAGGGAATGTATTTAATATACTATCCAACACCTTCCCTACTATCCACGGGGACTGGAGTTGGAATAGTAAATTAAATAAATCACTATCCAGCGCCTAAAAGCACTATGCGTTGTAATGGTATTCGTTGTAAATACCGCGTTGTAAAGGCATGCGATGTAAAAGTATGCGTTGTAACGTCATACATCCACCTGCCACACCACCCCCAACCCTCTGCCCGGTTAATTTGCGTTTGGTGGCCATTGATGACATAAACAAAATCCACAGAGATTAAAGTCAAATAAATGTCACTAACCGAGTCCTTAATGGTCCTTAAGCTGCACACAGTCCAGATGGAAGGGGGGTGGCCCAGCCCAGCCTACTCCTGGCTACGACGGGCGCGGACGGGCCTGCCCTTGGCCCGGGCACACCCGCGCGCGTCCCGTGCCGCGGGAGCCCCACAGCGCTTAAGAGCGCCTCCAGGCACTTCCCCCATGATGCGTAGACGTGCGCCACCCGGGGGGTGCTGGGAAGTGTGGTCCGGGGGCGAGAGCAGCGAGTCTTGCGGCTTTGGCGGCTTTGGCAGTGCTGGGCGATACCATACCCTCTATCCTTGTGGGGAAGGGTGCAGAACCAGGTCAGCAGGTCAGTGCGGCAGCAAAATGAAGCAAAAAGAAACCCACGCCGCAGGAGCCCCACAGCGCTTAAAAGCGCCTCCAGGCACTTCCCCCGTGACGCGTAGACGTGCGCCACCCTGGGGATGCTGGGAAGTGTGGTCCGGGGGCGAGAGCAGCGAGTCTTGCGGCTTTGGCGGCTTTGGCGGTGCTGGGCGATACAATCCCCTCTATCCTTGTGCGGAAGGGTGCAGAGCCAAGTCAGCAGGTCAGTGCGGCAGCAAAATTAAGCAAAAAAACCCTTCTAATCAGGTGAAGCCGGACCCCCGTGCATCGGTATGGACCTCTTCGAGTGGTCTCCCTCAATCTGGCTGTGCGATATTTTAATCGAAAAATGACTGAAGCTTGAAGGCTGTCTATGTAACTAACTCCTTCAAAGATTTATACCCGACAAATCTGAGGGTCGGGGCAGGGCGGGCAGCGCGTGCGTTTTTAACGCCGCTAGTGTTTCGGAAGAACTGTCCATTTGGCAGATTCTCCTTGAGGGAATGCAGGTGGCTACTAGCACAATGAAGCAAGGTGTTACGGTCGGTGGGTTTAGTGAACAAGCATACTTCCAAATGCTCTTCCTGGTTCAGTATAACCAGATCTAGGAAGTAGATTTTTTGTAAGTCATATATTATGGTAAAATTTAAGTCTGGAGTCCTGGAGTGGAGCCAACTGTGAAACTCGTTTAATCTTTCATGACTACCTACCATATCATAAAGATAGCATCTAATTACCTTAACCAGTACTGTAAATGTGTGTTGTAATGGTCAGTGTTACTGTAATTCCACTAGTTTTCAAAATAGTCCATAGCTAGAATAGCTATTTCTGGGGCGAAACAACACTCCATGGCAACGCCTTTTATTTGTGGATATAAATTCCTTTTGAATTCAAAGAAGTTGTTCTTCAAGCATAGTGTTGCTAAGGAAACTATGAAGTCTGTGGGGACTGCATGAGGAGTGGGTCTAGAATCTAGTACTTCCCTCAGTACCAATAGACCATCATCTTGTGGGAAATTGATGTAGCGGGACTCAATATCAAAAGTCACCGGAAATTGTTGTTATCGTGAAATGGGAGACCCTCAACTTTTCTTATAACATCCATAGAACCTCTAATATGTGTTTTGGTGTGAGATGTAAATGGTTGGAGAAACACATCCACATATTTGGCCAAAAGTTCTGTAAGCGAACCTCAGGCAGAAATAATTAGGTGCCCAGGTGTATGGGAGGGGTTCTTGTGAATTTTCAGCAAAAGGTAAATATTTGGGATCTTGCATTCTTTATGATTAAGAAATGCAAATACCTTATTACAAAACCAGCCTTCCTCCAGGGATCTTTATTTTGGCTGTAATCTCTTGGGTGGGATTTTCCTGTATCTAACGGTAGTGGCTCATATTATTCAATTGTCGCAGTACTTCTCAAAAGAATAATAATTGTGAAATGGAAAACAATACTGGAATGTTGTGATCTTCATTAGAGACAATGAGGTGCGTCAGGGCCAGTAATGGCTGGTATAGACAATCTGCTCTAACAGTCCAGTGTTTGTCTTTAGGTGTCTCCCTTTTTAATGTAGAACATTATGCACTCAATGGGTGTTTACTTCAATTATAGCTCTTCTGCCTCGGGCTATACCAGTTGCTAAAGGCCCTCTCCATTGTTACAGGTCGCAACCTGCGGCTCAGTCCAATAACTTAGTGCAGGGCCTTTAACAACCAGTATAGTCCTGGGCAGCGGGCTACAATGCTTTAGTAGAATGGATCTCTTTTACCAAATGTTGTTCCTCATTGTAAGTCAGCTTTAGCAGTATCCATGGCTGAGGCTCGCTCATTCTGAGTGGTCAAGTGTAACCACACCCTAATTTAATGCATGCTGTAATATTGAGTATGTTTTATCAGGTGCATTTTCACACCCAGGAAAACTACCTGTGGGTCTGCTGACATTCCCTCCTGCTCAAAGTAGTAAATGCTTGCAGAAAATGCCAAGAAATCGACAATCGATATGCGGTGAAGGACCTGAAATTCATGGCCTACTGCTTGTATGCCAAGATTAAGGGCTGCAGAATTCATCTGGAATCTGTAATTATGGCCCTGTATCTCCACCTGAATAAGAGACAACTCCAAATGAGGCACTTTACATTTTACAGAGTGCGCACTTACCACCATGAGCATTAGTAAATTGGAGGAAAGAAGTACTTTTGTGAGCAATGAGATTGGTATACATCTAAATAGGACCATATGCATAAGCAATGGGGAGAATAATTCAAAATGGAGCCTATTCATGAAGGTATTTAAAAGCAGTACCCCGTAGTACTCTTTTACGTACTCTTGCCTGCATGTGTGCATTGGCCCCAAAATGACTCCAACTATAGAAACAGCTGCTCTATCTTAGCCCTTTTACTAATAGGGAGTTGGATAGTTCAGGCCAATTCACAAAGGCATGAAGGAGTACATAAAAGAGTGCTCCTGCTACTTCCTGTCCTCGAAGACTTTTGTGAACTCATCCATTGTGCAAGAGCCTTTGATTATTAGCTAATCAGTAGTTGAGTTTTTTCACAGACCCGAGGCAGAACTATGCATGCTTAGCATGTTTCGTCTCATTTGGTGTTATAGGTAATCAGCACTTGTGTAGCATATGATCTGGCATTATTACTGCAGCGCAGGACTACAAATCGAATACAACCAATTTAGAAAATGATCCACAAACCATATGAACCATTATAATGTTTCTTTAACAAATCTGCTGAGTTGCCCTAATTTCAGTCAAACTAGACTATGTTTTCAATCGATACATTTAAAGACCACCACTAATCGTGTGCTAGTTCCAAAACCTATACAACTATTCTGAATGACTAAATACCATTTACTGAATACTCTACAATGTCTCCCCTTAGGCTGGTGGGAGGTAGGGGCATACTCACTTTAATGAAGAATAAATTACAGTTCAGGCTACACAGTGTCACGATCACAAGGTGCTAAGCTACTTAATTAGGTTATCAAACATTGAAAATGTGTCTTACCTGTCATCCCTAATTCGATAAAACACCCCATAGCCATCGTGAATCATGGGAACAGCAGCTCCAAGAACAGTGGTATAGCCAAGCAGACTAGTTGAAAGGACAAAGTTACCCCCTCCTCCGCTGCGAAACACAATTAAGATATGGCCTTTAGAAAACTCCAAAGAATGTAAGGAAATTAGATGATTTGTTCAGTATTGTAACTCAGTCAAACCTATTATAACATTGTTAAACGTCAATGAAAATGGCAGTATTGGGTTTAAAAAATGAATAGGCTACAAACCTTCAAATGATAACACAAAACAAGTATTGGCAATGCCAATAGGTCCCCTCGATGTGGGTGGTTGTGGCTAACAGGGGTAGTGAACGCATGTACATGTATGCGTACTGACACATCAGACATTTTTCATTTCTCAGTGTAACCTGGGAGGCAGCTATGTTAGATCAAGTAATATGAAAAGTAAATATGAGTTGGAGCTTTTGACGTTGTAAATGACAAAGTCCTTTCCCATGTTTTTTGGTTTGGAGTGGAGTGGATGTATGTGGTGTGGAGTGGAATTATGTGGGTTGATTTTGAATTGTTAGTTGTGGGATGTAATTGTTTCGACTTGATTTGTGTAGTGGAATTTTGTGGCAAGGTGGATAGTTAGGGATGAGAGCTGCACAGAATTGAAAGACAGGAAGACAGAGAGGGGTAGGTAGTTTGTGCATGAAGTTGTGAATTAACTCCAGACAGAGGAGCAGAAACTGTGTGAGAAAGAGAGAAGGGGAAAGCAGGCAGCACACGCATAAAGAGGAGCACCTGTCTATGCAGAAGGCACCCCAAGAAGAGGAGGAGAGCGTGGATTGATAAAAGGAAACCTTGAAAAGTCACAGGAAAGAAACTGTGCTTGAAGACCTGAAGTCAACCAAATGAGAGAGGTGGAAAAAGTGTGTGAGAGGGAAAGGGGTGAGAGAGAGTGCGATAAAGAGGGCCTGGTTGCTCTTCCCAAAGAAACTTTATTAACCTTAAAGTAAGGCAGATGTTCAGAGAGACAATGACCACCCGCCAGCTGATAGCAGGGCATCAAGGATGGGGTTTGGACCAAGAGAGATAAGATGGGCTGGAGAAAGAATATGGAAAGGGGTTTAAAAATAAGATTAGGAATGGATAGGATCAGGAAAGGCATGGAGGAGAAAAAAGATAGTACCAGTGAGTAGAATTAAAAGAAGTAAATATACAAGGCATCACACGAGTAGGCTTGTGAGGTATGCCATGAGTGTTTGTTGTCAGGTTTTGGCCAGTGTTATAGGCTAGTGTGAACAAAGCAGTTGTAGTGAGAGCTGTAAAACAGCAACTCAACCAAGCTTAGGCATTCCTGCGTTCACTACAGGCGTCAGCCGCTGCTGAGCACAAACAGGATGAGCTCAACCTGCTGGCCTCTCCCGAGCAGCAACAGAAAGGGGCATCTTCTGGAAGAGGGGTGTGTTTCATTGGTGACAAAAGCGGAAGCCCAGAAGTGCTGTGGAGATGCTCTAGGAGAGTGAACGACTTGCTAAAAGGAGGGACCAGGAAGACAAATTACCCACTGAAAAGCAAGACATTTTAAAATACAACCGTTTAGACAAATGAACAGCATTAGGAGGTGTTCAAGTCCACAAAGTACATACAACAGATTATCTTTCCAGTGCAAGCACTGCCTAGGCTCGACCTAAAAACCAGATTGGTGTGTTCAAGCCAGGCTGCTGTGGTTTGAATGACGTAACGAATGGGGGTCTGTCTCTTCGGTGAGATCGCTGGGTTTCTGAACTGACCAGTTTAAAACCTTGCCCTTCTTGAGCTACCGATACATCTGGGAGTAGGTATCGAAGCTGCATACACACATGGTCTGGGCAACTTAATGCAGGCGAGAAGGTGTTTTGGGAAAGCAAGTGGAGTCCGGGCGTGGTAGAGCATAGGAAGGGATGTCAGTTTGTTTAGTGTTTACTCAAACGGTTTCTACTATAATAACACACTTCACCTAGATATAAACATGGCCACTGGAAATATGCCGTGAGGGAGGGCCACATTGTGCAACAGGAGTGACAAAATTATGTAGAAAGAAAAAACGAATAATGCGGCACCATCTTTGACAGTACTATTATGATATTTTACCATTTCAATACCTACTAAAACTGTCCGGGCACCTTATCCGTACCAATTTTAAGAGCTGAATACAGCAATCAGCAACTGAAAGGTCATCAGTCCATCTTCCTAAAGAGTGTGACACTGCGTGGAACCACATTTTGCCGCTGCTGTTTTAGTTACTTTTGATCCGATTGGGCTAGAAACTATTTTTATAAGTGAAATATACCAAGTATGTAGCAGATGATGATGGATTATGTTGCAAATTCAAAAAGTATGCAGAAAATGCATTGGCCCAGATCTCGTTAAACTATATTATGTCACTGAAACTGAGCCTCTGGCTTTTGAGTGGGTTGCTCACATTTAAGAGATAATAAAGAAGGGCTGTCAAAGCCAGTTGTTTTTGCTTCGGTTTTTTTGTCTTTTAAATCAATGCAGCTAGCACACACATACCACAGGCAGCGTCAGCAATGCAGGCAGATCAAGCCTTGCCAGCACAACAAACAGATATGGCCGATTGCAGAAGCAAAACTTTAAAGTTATCCCATACCCAAGAATAGATCCAACAGAGGTAGTAGTGGTTGTGTGTGCTTCCACAAATACACACATAATAGGTACAGCATGCTCTGAAGCAGTGTAATCTTACTTTACAAATGCACTACAGTCATTTGGCAGCAGCTTTATGCACATTATCATGAACATATCCCCAGCATGTGCAGCAGCACTGTGTACTATCCTCCTATATGCAGGGAAGATAAAGCACAGACAAGAGCAGCAGCAAACACAGATTGTCTCTCACACCAAACAAGTACAGCATGTGTGACAGAAATGTAAGTTTCTCCCAGTGTCAGTAACAGTGTGTAATATGGTTTTATTATGTTGTGCAAGAGTGCTTTAAGTGAGCGTTTCAAGGATGAGTGATGTGTGTTGTGGTCTATTATTAGTATGTGTGTTTTGAGTGAGGCATCCTGTTATGATTATGATGGTGTTATTGTGACAGGATGTTTGAAAGTGTATATTCCAGCGCGAGCGCTATCCCTGCAGCGCTTGTTTCCTGTGGCAGCTTCTGTTTTAATCACCCGTTTTTCGTATTTGTTTTATAAATTGTTTTGACAGTTTTCCCCTGGGCTTACCTGCCTGGCCTCGCATACCCCCACCTCTGCCACCTCACCTGCACTGTAATTCTGGTGTTTCACCGCGTTTTGCGGGTCCTTTGCCCCTGACTCGTGGCGGCCATCTTGGGTGTGTGGGTCCTAGCGCGCCTGCAAGTCCTCTCTCCATTTCGTTAGGAGACTATTTAGGAAGGCTTGATTGTGCAGCGCGCCCTATTCCAGCGCGAGCGCTATCCCTGCAGCGCTTGTTTCCTGTGGCAGCTTCTGTTTTAATCACCCGTTTTTCGTGTTTGTTTTATAAATTGTTTTGACAGTTTTCCCCTGGTCTTACCTGCCTGGCCTCGCATACCCCCACCTCTGCCACCTCACCTGCACTGTAATTCTGGTGTTTCACCGCGTTTCGCGGGTCCTTTGCCCCTGACTCGTGGCGGCCATCTTGGGTGAGTGGGTCCCAGCGCGCCTGCAAGTCCTCTCTTCATTTCGTTAGGAGACTATTTAGGTAGCCATGCTTACGCGCAGCGGCCACGCGCAGCGGGGACGCCGAACTGACGCCGGAGTTACGCCAGAGTTCAGCCCGTCTGTGCCCGTCCGGGCCCAGACGGGCTCAGGGCTGGTCATTATGCCTGATCCATCGGAGCCACCACGTACGCGTATCGGGTATGGGAGGGAAGAACTCATGTCTTGTCGGATTGTCCACTCGACTACCTGTAAATTCGCCCAGGAAGGACCGCCCCCGTTCCTGCCGTGTAGGGTTTGTAGTGTGGGTCAGAAGACGGCTTCTGCTAAGTCAGTGCTCTCCATGGCGTTGCTGAACTGTCGGTCCTTACCAAGCCACGCTACTGAGATTAATTCCCTCATTCTGGACCACGAGCTGGATGTGTTATTTCTAACCGAGACCTGGATTTCCTCCAGCTCGGGCCCCGATATGGTCAGAGCACTCCCTCCTGGCTTTCTCATCTCACATCAGGACAGGCCTGTGGGGAGGGGAGGAGGAGTCGCTATCCTCTATAGGGACTCACTAGTCTGTAAGGTTCAGGAGGGATTGTGAGAACTATCAGTTCTCTCTCCGCTTATCTCCTACTGCATCTATGGCGGGTTTGCTTATTTATCGCCCACCGGGAGCCCTGGGAAATTTTCTCAACTCTTTCCTAGAAACTACCGCTCTTCTTGCCTCCTCAACGGGTAACTTTGTCACTTTAGGTGATTTTAACATCCACCTTGACGACCCTCTCAATCCCCTGGGAGTAGATCTGCTAGGTGATCTCAAAGCGTTTGGGGTCAACCTGGCTAATTCGGGTGCCACACATGGGAAAGGCCACTTGTTGGACCCTATATTCTCTAACTCGTTTGGCCTTAGAGCATTTCCACCGCTGGCTCTACCTTGGACAGATCACTTTATCGTGCCTGCCCAGTGGCAGTTTGACATCTCAGCTGCGCTGGCCCCCAGGGTCTACACCATGGACAGAGCCTGGTCTAGGCTCCCAATTGATACATGGGTGGCACATCTGGAGGCGTCACGACCTCCCCCTGGGTCTAACCCGCTAGTTGCGGATGAGAACCTTAACATCTGGCTCACCAACTCACTGGATGCTCTCCTCCCCAAAAAGAAACAACTTACTAGGGGTAAGAGAGTAGGATCTGCACCCTGGTATACATCTGAGCTGAGAACACTGAGGAAGGGTTGCAAGAGGCTGGAGCGGTCCTGGAGGAAAGATTGGAGCGAAACGAGCCGGAGAGAATATCGGGCGGCTCTTAGTACCTACAAATCTGCTATTCGGGTAGCTAAAACTGGATTCTTTACTGAGAGAATTGGCTCTGCGGCCAACTCCTCGAAGGAATCGTTTAGGGTCATTAAAGAACTCCTGAAAGCTCCCGAACCTCAGGTCATTCACGAGGACCCACGTGAGAAATGCTCAGAACTGGCCTCCTTCTTTAAAACTAAAATTGATAACATCCTTGCATCCCTTCCCCGGCTAACCGAGGATGTTTCCTCGGATGGTAGCGTAGGGCCTCAGCCCAGGGTGCGACCTGCAGAGTTGGTCTCTCTTGGTCCTGTCACTGTGGAAGAAGTCCTCACAGTTCTGACAACCATGAAAAGTGGTTCTCCGAAAGATCTTGCACCCATGAAGTATCTGAAGCAGGTAGCCCTTACCATCGGTGGGCCTGTGACGGACCTTATAAATCTGTCTTTTGCCCAAGGAGTGGTACCCCCTAGCTGGAAAGGAGCGGTCGTGAAGGCTCTTCTGAAGAAGCCTAACCTGGACCCAGCCGACCTTGCCAACTTTAGGCCTATTTCCCTGCTCCCCGGCCTCAGTAAGGTGGCGGAGAAGCTGGTGAATAGTCGCCTATCAGGCTTCTTGGAGTTTAACTCCCTTCTGGGCAATTCCCAAACTGGCTTCCGCCCCGGTCAGGGGACCGATACTGCCTTGCTGGCAGTCGTGGAGAATGCAAGGAGCATTTTGGATTCGGGGGGGGATCGGTGGCAGTGATCCTCCTGGACCTCAGTGCTGCCTTTGACACCGTAGACCATCAGGTGCTTCTCCGACGGCTGTCAGGGGTGGGGGTCTCCGGGATGGCCCTCAAGTGGTTCGCCTCCTTCTTGGAAGGCCGGTCATTTGAGGTGTGGGAAGGCCACGAGAAATCATCCTCAGTACCTCTCCAGTGTGGTGTGCCACAGGGCTCATCGTTGAGCCCAACCTTATTTAACATTTATATGGCCCCTCTGGAGAGTGTGGTACTGCCTCTGGGTATCAAGATCATCAGCTATGCTGATGATACCCAGTTGGTGGTAGGTCTCCCACAGTTGGCTCACCATCCCGACCGGCTGCACACGTGCTTGGATAAGATCTTCACGTGGATGTGTAGCTCAGCTCTCAAGCTCAACGGCTCCAAGACGGAACTGATGCTGCTGGGGAATTCCTCTCCTTCTTTATCTCCTAGCAGTTGGCCCAGTTGCCTGGGACCCGTACCCACCCCCAAGCAGGAGATCAAGAGCCTGGGGGTGTGGCTCGAGCAGGACCTTTCCTTTAAAACACACGCGAAAAATATCTCAGGCGTGTGTTTCGGCCTGCTCCGCTCAGCCCGGAAGATTCTACCTCTCCTTCCAGCGGCCTCTAGGAGGTTACTCATTCAGGGGCTTATCATCTCGCGGCTGGACTTCAGTAATGTCCTGTTTCTGGGTGCCCCGGAATCCACACTAAATAAACTGCAACAAGTGCAGAATGCGGCAGCCAGGCTCCTGACGGATCTTCCTAGGCGTCAGTCGGCTCGCCCTGCACTGAAGGCGTCACATTGGCTTCCCGTCAGAGAGAGGGTGAAATTCAAGGCACTTTGTGTAGCCCACAAAATTCTACAGGGGAAAGGTCCACCTATCCTTGGGGATATGGTCCAACCTTACAAGGCCTCCCGCTCTCTCCGCTCTGACCATCAACATCTGCTGCAGGTTATGAGGGTGAGGAAGGCAAGAACCGGCGGAAGAAGATTTTCTATAAATGTGGCCACCTAGTGGAACTCTCTCCCCCTGTACTTGCGCTCGGAAGCGAGCTTTTTACGGTTTCGTAAACTTTTTAAAACTTTTCTGTTTCCTGCCTAATCCTTGTGCTTAGTGTGGTGATGTCTTGTTCTGGATGAGCGCGGGGATGCCTAATGGTAACCAGGCGCTATATTAAAACTCGTAATAATAATAATAATAATAAATCACAGATTGATCCATAGGTCCAAAACGTAAACAAAACTATTTTACAATCATAATTATCATGGCTCTTGTTCTTGGCTCCCAGTCTCCTCATTCTTCCTATTACTGCCATGGAAAATGACTGGACATTGATCACTTTGAGCGTGTGTGAAGCCTCAGGGAGTGTGTAGAGTTGACAAAACATGTGTCTGCTAAGGAATATTTTAAACATAAAGGGGCATATTCTCAAGAACGTGTGATAACCATCGCAAATTTAGCTTAACGCAACTTTGCATATTGCAGTCTATCCCGAGAAAATAACACTGTCTTAAGGTCTAATTCCCAACCCGGCAGCACCATGCAATAGTAGCAGGATAATGCGCCAAATGGCCCCGTAAAAATCAACGTGACGCAAAAAATGCAAAACACGAATGCCAAAAAAGTTACGATGCCCCAAATCACGATACCAAAATCAGCGACAACCAGCGACAGGCCTGCAATTGCCACGCGCCATGCGGGAAAATGCAATATAAAAGCTACAAAAGAAACACACCAAAACCAAAATCGAACTGCGTAGCCCCATGGATGCACCCGGACAGAGTGCAGAGGACAACACGAACCCCACAAACCCCTCGGAGGACCAGCCAGGATCCCTGTGGTCGGAAAAGGGCAAGGAGAAGAGGAAGAATAAGATTGGGTTCAGTCAGCAGGAAGACCGGATCATTGTCACGGAGGAGACAGAACACTACCAACAACTGTTCGTCACCTCCACTGTGGCACTGGCAACCGAAACGGAAATATGGCAGACCATCATCAACAACGTGAATGCAGTCAGAGTGTTGAGGAGGTCATGGAAGGAGGTGAAGAGGCGCTGGCTTGATGCGCAAAGCCAGACTAAACAGAAACTCACCGCCAACAGGAAGGCAGCAACGGCGACTGGAGGTGGGAGTCCTGCGCCACAGGAGGAGCTGGTGGAGCTTGAGGAAATGGTGGCCACAGTCACCAGTGTGTAATTGGTGGCAGGAATTGGGGGTGTTGACACAGCTTTATATGACCTGATCCAACAGCAACAGGGTGAGTAACGACCAG
The DNA here is from genome assembly GCF_964261635.1 of Lissotriton helveticus. Taxonomy (NCBI): domain Eukaryota; kingdom Metazoa; phylum Chordata; class Amphibia; order Caudata; family Salamandridae; genus Lissotriton; species Lissotriton helveticus. The sequence continues at coordinate 936,397,074 of NC_136071.1, forward strand.
GGACTGGGGGGACCAGGGGAGATGGGCACAATGGCACACATGCACAATCATGTGCATCACACTGCACACGCACAATGATAGTGGAACATGTCCCTGATACCCTTGGCACACTGCAGCACTCATACAAACACCAAGTAGGTCCACGTCCACCATGTGCACATATGGGCCCCCTCCATATCACGAACGACACAACCTACCCATTCACATGTGCAGAATCCAGAAAAGCAGCGGCTGTGTAAGCCAGACTGGCAATGCAAATGGCGCTGCATGACCGATAGCATGGCTGCAGTCAAAATACATGCCATGGTGCACGATTCGACATGGAGGTGGCCCTGTGTGGAACACATCCGTAAAGGAGCAGGTCATACTCTGACCCATTCATGTGCCCCTACAACCTATGATGTCCATTACACATCAGCAGACAAACAATGCACAAGAACAGAAAATCTGTCCAAGAGCACAAATGACCCAAGACGCAAATATTTCAGCCCCCGAAAAGCACACAATTCAAAGGCACACCGCCTCAAAGGGATAAGGGTCCGCGAAATCAGAGCTGCAGGGGTGACTCTCCCACAATGCAGCTCACACACACAGCAATCAGCTGCGGGTGGGTTTTGAGCTCGTGGCAGCCAAACTCGATGCCATACGTGGGGGTCTGAGTCCCACCAGGGACCACTTACAGTCCCTTACGGATACCCACTGTTCGCACCATGCTCCCCGACAATCCTTGGCTGACATCGCTGCCGCCATTACTCAGTTACAAGAACTGTCTAGTCAGACAGGCACCAGCGATGACAGCACAGAGTTGGCACAGATGTGCAGGACAATGGAGACCATGGAGCAGATTCAGGCTGGAAGTATGGCTGCCATAGCTGAACACCCACAAGATGTAGCTGGGATCTTCCATGCCTTGCAGCTCCTCATCTTGCCATTGCTGCCAGTGAGTCTGTCCCAGACAACTGCCTGCTGCGGGAACTTCAACACACACATCTCCGACCCCTGATGTGTCAGTAGCACACAGTGATGCAGCCCTATCACCTTCGCACCCTGATGTGTCAGTGGCACACAGTGATGCAGCCATTACACCACACACACACCGGACACAGAAGAAGTATCAGAGGAGTAAGATGTGGATGGCAATTACTGTGTGAGGAAGGAGGTAGTAGCATCCATCCCCGCCATATGGCCTGTCCCTGCCTGGTTCAGTCCTATGCATCATGCCCTGAGACAACACCTCTCATTGACCCCCGGAACACTCTGCGACATTCACCTGGACCCCGACATGGACTGCCATATCTTCACTGGTTGACAATTACACAGTCAGCAATCCTGCTGCAGACTGCACCCTCCCTCTTTCCATTCACTTTTCAATCCCTAAAGGACTCTGGTTGGCCCACCACTGGGCTACCATGTAATGTGGGCTTGGCATGGCCATGTACAGCTCAAGCTCTGGTATTCACCAGAATGTGAATAAGACATTCAAAATCACACAGATGTACCATGTCTATGTTCACTCAAGTATGAAAGACCCCAGTAAATGACATCAATGCGCATGTTTGAGCCTGAGCCACATGGCCAATTAGATGACTGTGAAGGTGTGAACTAGCTGTGGCCTCATTGCACATGAACAACAATCTCGCAACCCCCCAACGTAGGCACACGTCCACGTATTGAATAGAGCGGTGTGTAATAATAATAATAAATTAGTTTCTAAAGCGCCTGGTTATACTAACTAGTATGTCCCGCGCTGCTGTAGAAATGACCAAATCGGTAGCAGGCCAGAAGTGGTGTCACATGTGACAACAGAACATCACTTTGCATACCTACACACACATCTGTGTGGACACATTCTGTTTTGATGTATAACATTGCTCCACATGGCCAGAGGTTGGACACCATACTCACATGGGGAACATCCATTACGACGCGGATGTTACCCCGCGCTACCATTACGACGCGTCTCTTACAACGCAAGTCGTAACCACGACTTGCGCTGGAGGGCGCTCAAGGACAAGGAATAGTTAATTTACTATTCCAACACCTTCCCTACTATCCACGGGGACTGGTGTTGGAATAGTAAATTAAACTATTCCTAAGTCCGCACCCTACAGCGCAAGTCGTGGTAACGACTTGCGTTGTGAAACACGCGTTGTAACGGTACACGTGGTAATAGCCCACGTCGTACCGTCATACATCCTACTCACATTGCTGAAGACAAGTAAATGCACAGGTCTGCCAGCAACTAACCCAAACACAATGAGAAAACAACAATGCCCCTGACCGTCCTTGGAAAACGGCGCCGGGAAACACAAGAGGGAGATCAGTAAAGAGGAGGTGCACCCGCCTTGCCTCATATAAAAACAGCGTTGCGTTCTCAGAGCAACCTGTTTTTTCTCTCCTCCCGGTTGATACATTACTTTATAACTATCGAGACTTATCAGGTCTCGCGAAGTTTTTTTTGACTCACATATTGCTGGGAACCTCCGGAAACACGTTTACCCATTACAGCCAAACCGATGTGTTTACGCCCTTCACCCATGAGGCCCTGAAGATTCGCAGTCTGTTTCCCTGCGATGAAACACGTGTTGGCCCCTATGTAGGAACAATAAACAGAACTATCACACCAACAACGGAACTCATTGATACCTCCATTTTGTCATACCTGTTCGCCGAATGTTTAAAGTGTTTACTGATTTTGGTGGTGCTCTAATGTTGTTTCTACTGACAGCACTGAAACCTTAAAACTACATATCGATCTGTATAGCGCAGGGGCATTGTTGTTTTCTCATGTTTCGTATGGGTCTATCTTGGTCCATCCCTGAACGGTTGTGAGGATTTACCGTTCGCCTCATTGCCTATACTAACTACTAAGTAAATTTTCCCATTACCTTACGGGTACTCTGGTTGTGCGCCTGGAACTTCTGGAAAAACTAAATAACCTCATAGCTGTATAATATCCCAAACACAATGTCTGGCTCAAAGAGGTGGAGCTGTCCAAAGGAACCCACCCCATTGTACATGCATCAGTCAGTCCCTCCCTTTGTAGGGACGATGCTCATTGTGGTAGATGATTTGTCAATATAACCAACACTCATCACAGTGGGACACCAGTGAAGTTACATATACTTTCTTGGCATGTGCGTGTCAGTACGGACAAGGCAATGGCCACAACATGCAGGGAAATGCTTAAGACACTTACACGCAGCATGGGAACATGGCGAGGTGCAAGAAATGGGGAGGCAAAAATGTACACACAATCCTTACGGATGGCAATGGTCTCAGCCCGCCTACCTTGCTGGATGAGTCATGTGTTGTTTGGCGTCTGCTCATTGCCCCGTGTGAGGGGACATGACTCACAGCCCATGGGACATGCAAAGTGCTGTACCACCGGACTGTGCCAACTGTCTGCTCTGCTAACAGTGATCAGGTGAAAGTGTACGTCAAGGTCACATGTCGTGCTACATTGCCATGTGTGTACTCTCCCCCCAACAGTATGTCCGAATTGGGAATGTTGCCAAATGACGCTGTGCTGCTCCGACCATGGAACTGCATCACTTTGCACAGGTGTGGGTACACACGCGTAGTTCCACACTACTCTGGCTCTCCATCGAAGCTAGAGTCACCTTCAAGATGTTAACCCACGCTCACAAAGCCCTCCACGACACCGGACCAACATACCTGAACAGCCGACTCAAATTCCACGCACCCCAAAGGGCCCTACGATCAGCCCAGCTCTCTTACGCCATGGTCCCCCGCACTAGAAAGACCAGATCGGGAGGTCGCTCCTCCTTCCACACGGCCAGAGCCTGGAACGACCTTCCGCTCCGCCTCAGACAGATATCATTTCTCCCCATCTTCACAAGAAATCTCAAAACCTGGCTGTTCGACAGACCCCCTCCTTGATAGACTGGAACCTGCGTCTCCCACCCCCCCAGCGCCTTGAGACTCTTACGGGTGAGTAGTCGCGCTTAACAAACACCTGATTGATTGATTGATTGATGCATTCTGAGTCCAGACGAAGGCAGACATGTCAACTGTTGTGGTGAGATATGTTAGCATTCCCCACGATGCAACAAGATGTTGGCACCTGTGCTGTGGGTGACAATCCGATGTGGCTGCAGGAATGTAGTTACTCGTCCAGGAATGCGAGGGCAGCTTCATCGGCAATCTGCTCCAATAGTACGTTGTTGTCGGGTTCAAGGAACACCAGGGTGAGCCAATCCATTAACTGGTAGGGGCAGATGTGCTCAGTCCACGCTGTTTAACCAATTCGCCACACAGCCCAATATGGGAGCGCCTCGATGTGGTCACAGCACACGAGGAGTTGTGCAATCTCCCATGCACAACTGCCAGCACATTTGCCAAAGATCAGTGCATCCCATGCATGGCTATCCCGGTGACACTCCTGTTCGTGGACCAACAGGGGGCGCGCTGTCAGGTCATGATCCAATTCAAGAACTTTGGTACAAAGATGTCCTCTGGGAATATTTACTGTCCACACCTTAGCTCTCACTCATACTCAAAATCACATACATTCAAGCCCACTGATCGCAATCACCCCCTACTTTGAATTTGATACGTATTGGCACAAACACTCAAAATTGATGAAATATCGGCACCAGGACGGACATACTGACACGCCACCGGTCTTCACCGTGTGGTTGAAAAAGAGCACAATATTTTTAATAAAAAAAGAGAATTCTACTCCAATGAGAAATTAAAGCAGATCCCTTTGAGGAACAGTTGGATGAAAACGGCTTTCCATCATATTGCCCACAACAACAAAAGGAAGATTATACCAAGGGCTGAGGAAGAATGAGTTTTAAATAAGTTTAAAACAGGGCGGAGACAATTGCTGAGACCCTAATTACCACAACAGAGGAAACAAACAATCACCGAAGCAGTGAACATTGATTTTAATAGAAGTTAAATATGGGGCTAAGACGGTCACTGTGATCCAGAAAACTGAGACCAGTCCGCTACTGCATACCTAGTGCCCGACTTATAAAAAGTGTTAGAGATTTTAAAAGAACGGGAGTAAAAATACAATTGTCTTGAAAAAGAAGGCGTTCTACAAATTTTCCTTTGAAATGCGTTGCTGCTTTATTATAGCCACAAATTCGTCTGTATGCACACATTCCTAGATGTATATGATGTACAAAGCACTAGGTTCTGTGTGGTAGAAAAATGATCACCAATTGTGGCAACTGATGACAAAGGTTACTGTCTACTTTTTTTTACACTCTCGTGCAATTATTCTTTGGATTGTATTTGGAGGAATTGGTTATTTTATTGAGTGTATTATAATTTGTTTTATGGCTCCTTTTATGATAAAATTGTTTTTAATGTGTAATATCACAATTTTTAATAAAATTCAACCAATATTTCATCAATTTTTAGTGTTTGTGCCAATACGTACCAAATTCAAAGTTGGGGTGATTGGGATTAGTCGGCTTGAATGTATGTAATTTTGAGTATGAGTGAGAGCTAAGGTGTGGACAGTAAATATTCCCAGAGGACATCTTTGTACCAAAATGCTTGCCTGAACCCCAATCCTTTGGGTTACCAAGGGTTCCTCTCTTTCTTTTTTATAAACAGAATCCAATTCAGCTCAATTTGCGTTGGATAGGCAGCCCTCCATGGGCCACTCGAATGTGCATGATTGACAGTGAAATCAGGGCTGGACGCAGGTGACGTAGGCAAGACGGAAACTCAGACAGAAACTGATTCACAACACTGCCATTGGCACAGATCCCAACAGATTCAGCATTCGTGCATGGTATAGTTCCACGATACAGGGGTTGTGCATGTGCCCGGGAATGCCTGCCATTGCATTTGTTGGTCTCGTAGCACCAGCCCTCCTCAGACCAGCGGCAGTTCAGTGGATAATATGCCACAGCTCTGGGCAACGAGTCGGATGTGTGTGCAACCTTTGGACGAATTTGTTGTTTTTAACCAATGTGTCAAGGGCATTCTGAGCAGGTGTAGCTTGTGCAGGCACAAGTGTGTGTGGGGTGTGGGCATGTTAGTCTTTCATT